>NC_136497.1:14722785-15087785 GCF_053919585.1 Euprymna scolopes
CATTTCAACCGAAAAAATGAAGATTTTGTTTTATATTTTTTATTTAGCTAAACTAAAATTGTATTTTTTATTTAGTTAAACTAAATTTTTTTTTTAAATTATATCTTGTATTTAGTTAAATTATATTTTTATTTAGTTAAACTAAAATTATAGTTTTTATTTAGTTAAATTAAAATCATAGTTTTTTATTTAGTTAAACTAAAATAATATTTTTCATTTAAACCAAAATTATATTTTTATTTAGTTAAACTAAAAGTTATGAATTAAAGTGAAAGTTTTGCTGCAGGGTCCATGATGAGGCCTCTTATGTCTGGCTTTGAGACACAACAAGGCGAATATCGTTGCTAACATCAAGACAGTTTTTGGACTTCATGTTAATGGTCATCATGTCAGAAAATCCATATTTTCAAAGGTATGTTGTAGCTAATTGTACGAGCATTATGGATGACTTCTTGTTGAGTAGGAGAGATGCATACTGAACAAACAACCAGAAACCAGAGAGATCTTCTTTGTTACTGCAGGTCGGTTTCATTGCTTTTGAAACCTTGAACTTTGCCAGCTCTTCTGCTTCATCTTCAATCGGGTTCAATTTCCATGTTGAAAGGCTCTCTATGCCATGGAACATCCAGTGGTGCTTCATTGAAATATCTGAGCCTAAATCTAAACGCAGATTCTATAAACAAAACTTCTTTCTTAGAACTGCCCGCCTGTGGAACACTATTCTGCTGGCCTGCTTCCCGGTTGAATACAACATGGTATCCTTCAAATCCAATGTAAACAAGTTCTTGTTGAGCCATCCCCAATAAATAATTAAATTCTATCCAATTTACACCAGAAACGATTACTACACTACCATCTTACATTCATTAACCCTTATCCTCGAGTGGCCTTCAGGCCTTGATAAGTGGTGACTCCCAAGTAAAAAAAAAAAAAAGATTTGAATTCAACAGAGAGAATTTTGTAATGTCCAGTGATGCAACTTATGATACTGAGAGGAAGTTCAATGTTTAGCATTTGCCAATGCTTGTCCAAGAAAGGAAATAAGACTGTGGACCTAGCCTTGATTCATGCCATTCTGATACTGATACCTCCAAATGTTCTCAATTCGAGGAGACAGTTTGAAAGTTACAGACTGTTACATCACCACCTTGCAAAGATCGTCATATTTCGTTGAGTCGGCCAAATATATCAGCCAGGTAGGAGACTATCATCACAAACTCCTTATTGTTGAAGTGGACATGGATGTTTTTATTTTCATTCCTTTGTAGAAAGATTTTCGCTTCCCTGCGGAGTTCATGAGAGCCGAGAGAAGCATTTCTCTCTCAATTCAACAAACTTTGGTGTAGAACAAAACTCCCATATGTTGCGCTCCCATTTCGTTGGTTAGAAGGGAAGAGCTGATGATTTTTGGCCTTTGCACGAACGAAGTCTTCAACGTCCATGATTGCAACAAACATGGCAGTTGAGTTTTCAACGCCAGAGCTTATTGGTGTAATGAACAATAGGAAGATGTAACGTATGACCATTCATTCTGGACAAGTGTGATGAACACACCTGTGATGCTTATCACTGTTCGAACACCATCAGTACTTATATGCTTGAAAAATTTTATCAGCCAAGTTCATTTACTCAAATAAAAAAAAAAGAGTTCACAATAATTTTGATATCAGTTGCTGTCGTTGTGGTTGGTAGAGTTTTGTAAAACAAAAATTCTTCTTTCATTATTTCTCATCACCTCATGCACCAACTCATCCAAAAGAGTAAAATTCCACATTTCCGTATTAAATTCTTATTTATTTTCCATTGCATGATGTTCTAATTAGTGATGGGACGATTCCAATATTTTTCCCGATTTAATTTTCCAATTCCGTACTAAATTCTTGATTTCGATACAATTGCCAATTCTGTACTAAATTCCCGATTTCAATAAAATTTCCAATTTCGATTCTTTAAAAAAAAAATATTTATTATGTTATTATTGCTATCAGCAGTGGAGGATTTTTCTTTAAACAAAATCAAGTAAAAATACAATTAAAAGAATCTTTTTGGAATCAGAAAATAGGAACAAATTTTTCTGATTCTGATATAGCCAAATGTATTGATTTTTCCAATTCCCAATTCCGATTCTGATTGTCTCAACACCAGTTCTAATATCAATTTCATTTACAAGTATTAACTGTTAGGTTAGATATTATTTGGTCCTTATTTCATTCTGATTTTACCCTTATTAACAAAATTTAATGAGTATTTTTATAGGGCTTGAAAAAGATTAGGCGATTTACATGTAAAACGCCTTTCAGGATATGACAATTTCAGGATATGAAAGTCAAGCCGGAAATAAATTAATTTCTATCTAGAGGTTTCACCATATATAAAAATAAATGATTTTTTTTTCATGGATGAAATCTTGTCAGCTTATTTTTACTTTTCTGCATTTTTTAAATTACATTTTTGTGACGTCCTTTATACCTATGAGTCCCAGTCGAGAAATACTGTTCTAGTCGAATTTGAGGATGACATTCAGGAGTGACACAACTCTATGAAAACATCTCATCAGAATCGAACCTACAAAAAAAAAAAAAACACCAGTACCAAGAAATGTGTGTGTATTCATCCAAATGTAGGAAATATACAAAAATATACATGACATCCAAAGCCGTCGGAAAACCAGAGCTAATAAGCACAGATATTCAAAGTCAAACATTAACATATCATTTGTACACTTCCCAACGTTTGGACTACGATCAAAGTGTAGTACTTGTTCTGTCTTCAGTCAGAGGAGGAGAAATTCTTATTGATGAGGTAACTTTTCTTTTTGTTCCAATCAAGAGTTTCTCCTTTAGGTGAGCTGGATATCCTCCCCATTAAAAATCGACCTCGTGTCTAACTTGACTCTTGTGGGGAGGCAAGTAAACAGGGCGTTATTCAGAGTTATTCTCCTTTAGCGTCTTTTTTTTTTGTTTTTTTTTTTCGTTTTTTGTTGTTGTTGCTTTTTGTTAAGTTGTTTTGTTTTTTTCGTTTTTTTCGTTTTGTTTGTCTTTTGTGACTTTTAAAATTTTTATTTGTTTTATTTGATCTTTTACAAAATTCGATTGAAAATGAGTTAATACTTTTACAGTCTCATCACTTTGTCGAAAAAAAATTATGAGAGAAAAACTTTCAGTAAATTTTAAAAATCACTCTACATTAAAAGACAAATAATTTAATCACTCTACATTAAAAGACAAATAATTTGGTTTCCTTTCAGAAAAATGTTGCATATCTTTCACAAATATTCCAACAGCTTAGCAAAATTCTTTGACATGATCAAAGTTTTCAGAAAAATAGAGACCATTGCATTCCAATAGCGTCATCATCCAAAAATCCAAACTTGGTTTCCTGTGTTTTTCCGTTTAAAAAAAAAAACTCATCTGTAATTTTCTATGTAAGTCTGAAACACACTCATAAATAACATTAACTTGAAGAAAAAAAATAAAAGTCAACAAAAATTAAAGGAATAAAAAAAAACGAAAGGTTAAGTTAAATAAACAATAAATACTGATATTATATTATTAATAAATATTTGAATCCTTTTTCTATGTGATTTCTATAATATTAAAATATTTTTATTACAACTCTAGTCCTACATTATCGAGCAATAGAAAAAACTTTGTGTCCTAAAAATATATATATCTAACTACTTGGAATAGTAATGACATATAAATAAATAACATAAAGTTCTCTTTTTAGATAGCTCAATGGTGCGACAGTAGAGCTATATATATTTTTCTTAAAAAGAATCAGACACAAGTATTTACTCATTTTCAAAATGTTGGTCTTTTATTGATAACACATTGCGTACAATTGTTCATCATTTATACTTTGTACAATTGGGTTTTATCAGCGCATAGAAAAACCAATTTCACAACCCACAAATCAAAACCTTTGTTATTAACACAGCGAGTATTCATTTATTTTTTCATCCACAATAAATAAATAGATAGATAGATAGATAGATAGATAGATAGATAGATAGATAGATATAATGTATTAAACAGGCTTTATCTGTATTTTAAATTAAATAAATAAAAGAAATGCTAGCTATCTACTACTACAAACTTCAAAGTCTGCTAGCATTTCTTTTCTTGCTATTGCTTGGATGTGGAAAAATAAATGAAGCATGTGCAATAGCAAGGAAAGTAATGCTGGTTAGCTACTAGTAAAGAGTTTGAAGGAATATTATAAGCAAAGTTTGTTTTAATTTAAAATGAAGATAAAGCCTGTTACACTGCATATCAAATTATTAATGAGTTTACATTTTTTTTAAATATTTAAAGAACGAGTGAATAAAAATCCATGAAACTTTGAGAAAGTGCTTACAATACTATTCTGCTACTCCAGTCAGAAAATAAAAGTATGTAAAGCAGTATTAGCGAAACTATGGCAGAAGATAGGAATATCTGTTGATTTCAGTGTGACAAGTTATTAACGAGGTTGAGAAAAAACACAATATATCCATAACTTGTTTATTGAAATCATTTTCAAACATTAAATGACCTAGGAAAATTGCTTGGAACACAATAACTACATAGCAATTTCTACATTGACATAATTAGTAGGGGATATGCGATCCTTTTTTATGAATGACTCGTAAAAGACGTTAGTCCACAGAATTAGTCAAATTTGTGATTTCGTCAACAGTTCTTCCTCGCGATACCTCTTGGAGAGCATCCCACAACTCATCTTTACTCTTAAATTGGCATCCACTTGCATAGAGGCGTCGCTTCATGATACTCCAAAGGTTCTCAATTGGGTTCAAATCTGGTGAATTTGCAGGCCACTCCATCTTCTGTGGCCCAGAGAACCCCAGTTGTTGCAAATACTCTTTGCTTTTGTTTACTGCATGCGAGGGAGCATTATCCTGCATAAAAATAAGTTCTTCTGAACGTCAACCTTTGCTTCTTCAGCCATGGTTCAAAGTGCCCCTTCAGAAAAGCTATGTAAGCATTTGACGTCATTTTTTTACACCTTCTGGGACTCTCCATGTGCCAACTAAAGTACTTCCAATAATCCCAGCTTAAATCATTATCCCACCATCACCTTGTTGGTGCCTTAAACGCTGATGACGATGGCAGCCATCTGGGCCATTAAGAGTGACACACACTTCATCCATGAACAAAACTTTGGAAAAATTCATTTTCATGTTGTCCTATGCCCATTTCAATCGGTTTTGTATGTGGTGTTGCTTTAATGGAGGCTTTGTCACAGGCTTAACAGACTTTTCCACTTCTTTCAGAAGGTGACATCGAGTACTTTTTGTGATGTTCTTCAATCCAGCTTGGTCAAAGACTTTTTGACTTGTCTGCCCAGGGTTCTTAACAACTTCACGTTTAATTTGGAGTAGAGAACGGCATGAAATAACTCTAGATTTATCTTTATCAGTTCTCTTATGTACCTTTGTAGGATCCTGACAAAGTTCTTCACAATTTAATGGTACCTTCCTATCAATTTCGATATTTCAAGGGTAGTTTTACATTTTGCTATCTGTTCTGTAATAGTACTCTTTTCAGAACTACTAAAATCACCTTTATGACCCATTTTATTGACAAAACAAACTGCCTTGTTAATAATTTGACAAACCTCAAATACCGTGGATTCAACAATTACGATGGTAAGTTGTTTACATTGCATGGAACAGTACAAAAATTTCACAGTACGTGCAGCTCAGCATTGCCAACGTTTCTGAAGCTTTTGATATGAAACTACCGGTAAGTTTCTGAAACTGGTAAAAAATTTTTTATCTCGTTAATAATTTGACACACAGTGTATATATATATATATATATATATATATATATATATATATATATATATATATAACAAAGTAAGGGTGTGGGTAGGTTGATGCCCCCCCCCCGTTAGGAAGAAAGGCAAAACCACTTGGTATCAAGTTGTTTATTTAAGAAACCTGAGAATTCTGTGTGTTAAAGGTTAACAAAAACTGTATTTACTAACTGTTTATTTGAGTTCGATCAGATCTTTGAAGTGAGCCATTGTGTTATTTTTGTAAATGATAATTTAGATTATGGACTGAGAATTGAATTTCTAAACAAAAAAGAAATAATATCCGCGTGATGTTCAGAGGGTGATATAATTGTTTATATATATATCAACAAGTCAGATGGACAAAAGAGAAAATGCGCAGGCATTTTCTTGGAGAAGAGATGCGCAGAGAGGAACACAGTCAAAGCAGAGTTGGCTCTTGACTTGACACATTTCTTCAGATACCCAGAGACCGACACTCCACAAGGTTACAAGCTGATGCCTTCGACCATATTCTTAGCATAATAACACATCGCTTCCTTCAGGACTCTGAAAGAATTATAAGAACTGTACTGTTTTTTTTGTTAATATATATTTGGTGCAGAATCGTTTTATCCTGTTTTTTTTTCTTTTACTACACAAAAAAAATCCACGGCTCTCTTTCGACAACGTTCGTCGTTAAGAGGGTACACAATGAATTGGTCCAGGATAATGTATATATAACTAGACGATCAACAGATAATTCGGTCACTTCCCCATACCAGTAACTTTAGACGGCCAAGAATTAGCACCGGCAGTGGAAGGGTTCTGAGGTTGACGATCGTCCTCAACCGACTGGTGAAAGAGTGGGGGTGACATATATATATATATATATATATATATATATAAATATATAAATTTTTTTAATGAATACTGACTGTGTTAAAGGTCCTGATTCGTGGGCTGTGAAACTCTTAACAAATTGTTTTTATGGTGACGTTGTGCATTACTGGCTTAGCTGAGGATCAAGGTTAAAACGAGTACTTGCTTTACATAAATTTCCAGACTTTTTGTATGGGTATTTTTATTGAAAGTACACACATAAAACTCTAGTCTCTTTTGAAGTAATCTCCTCCGGCTACAATGTACTTGTTGTACCATTCCAATAACTTATGGAAGGCCCCAGGAAAGTCCTCTTGTGTGAGCGTGTCAATGACCCTCATCACAGCCTCTTTCATTTCCTCAACTGTCTGATAACGACAGCCTGTAAGGTTTTCCCTGAGCTAAGTAAGTAACCAAAAGTTACAGCGAGCAAGGTCTGAACTATAGGAAGGGTGAGGAACTGTCTTGATGCCCCATCTTAGCCAAATAGTCTGTGATAAGGATGGAGCACTCTTGAGACAAACTTCACGCAATTCTTCTGCATCTTCAGTTCTTCACGAATAATTGTGTGCACAGTTCCCAAACTGACATCATACTGAGCACTTATTGCCTCTATGGACACACAACGGTCCTTATCCATGAAATTCTTTATTTGGCCAATCAACTCTGGTGTTCTGACTTTCTTACTCCTCTCACACTTCTCATCACCCCTCACAGACTCCATGCCTTTTTATAATCTCTTATGCCACTCAAAAACTGATGCTCAATTCATGCAAGATGGTCCAAAAGCTGTCTGAAGCATTCCATACGTTTCTGTTGCATTTTTACCAAGTTTCATACAGAATTTTATTGCATATCGTTCTTCTAAAGTGTCCTTACGTCCAGATTGTATTTTTGAAATTCGCCAGCTGTGACAATCAGGCTTTAGTAGGGTGTATTCCAATTACTGCTGTAGCAATTCTTTTGACCCTGAACTCATAAAAATAAGTTAGTCATCTCATAAGATGTGTAGCAATAGCATACTAAATTTTCAAGAGTCCACGACAATTTTTAATGCCTGTACAAAAAGTCTAGATATAGTGATTCATTTGAATTATTTAAATTATTTAAATTTTTCAAGATAAAAGTTAGCTTAGAAATGAAATGTATAATCGTATTGTTGTGGGAACATCAACTTAGAAATAAAAATTATGCTCATTTGCATCATTCCACACAAGGGAATCACAATTATTTGGGAATTAATCCAGGATTTACAGAAACGAGTTTGTCTCACGTTTTGCTGACTTCCGTCTGCATACAAATTATTTCACATTGTTTGCTATAGCATTTAATGCGAGGGTGGAGACAGTATTGAAATGTTTTTAAATGGAATTGATAGAAATGCAGTGTTAAGATCTAAATTTAATTCCAAAAATATTTCATTAATTGATTAATAAATTTTCCAAGTGGAAATTATTTCATATTAGTAACCCCATGCAAAAAAGGATGGCATCTTTGTTTGGAAGTACCTATCAATGTGAAAAGCTTCTTTCAAAATCGAAGAAAACTAAGAACAATTTTGAACAAGATTGACTGATAACCACCTTGGTAGTATCTTGCCCTTAGCATCAACAAGTTTGAAACCAAATTTTGAGACACTCAATTAATAAAAATCACCAAATTTGACATTAATTTTTTGCTTGTTGGTGATAGTTTCACACAGCTGCTATGTATGCATAAACAAATGATTCCAACAATGTTTTCAATTGAATAAATAAGATTTTTGACTACAATATTCATCTGTTATTAATATAAACTATTTTTATGTATATTCAACATATGTGATTAAATGTGAATATGTAGATCTGTCAACACGTATCAATTTAAATATATCGTCGACCTTCAAATGAAATTTATTATATGTCATTTTCACTAAAGTTGCTACACATCTTTTAGTGCACTAAAAATATTAAACACTCTGACAGTTACCTTCTTCCCTCGAAAAGCTATATTTTGGAATTCCCATCCTGCTTCCTGCTTCCCTGACTGTACTAATATGCAGAAGTTTAAATGTAATGTAAACCAACATCTTGTAAATCTTTCCAAGGCATGATCCCAAATAGTAGCCCTTTACGTCCAAGTGGCGATATGCTTTGTTAGGGGTGAACGTGAGAAAAAAAAGGAAGGAAATAAATTTTTGTTTTATAAAGGGAAACCATAGATTGGAGCTCGATCGAGCATCCACCATGGAAATATTGATAGAGTAAAGAAACACTAGCAATGTCACTTCTGTGAGAAAGCAGCTAACATGAACACAAATAAGATATGACAAGGGTCGGCAACCTACAGCCCGTAATTCTGATTACAAATGTCCTTATTTTTAACATGAGAGACAAAATTTTTGAATTCAACAAAAGGTCTGCTGTTACCGACCAAACCGAATGTAAAAACATGATCAAATCCCAATCACCTCCATTTCTGTGTGAAAAATAAAAAAATAAACACAAAACAAAAACTGAAGCCCATTGAACTGACCAACTTGTGATAGACATTAGGCAGAGATAGCTTTAAAGGTGCAATGTTATCTCAGTCTGTTTTCTATTTCATTGTGCCAACAGCAACTCCCTAAACCTTGGAATTACCCATAAACTTGTAAAAATACATTGTATTATTCATCAGGAGACATTGTGTGCCAATTTCTTGAAGGTTAAAAACTGTGAATCCGATTCTATCTCGTAGATTGAATCGTTGACAATTCAAATATTTTTTGTTTGATGGTGACCTTGTGCATTTCTGTGATGCATGCTGGCTTAGATAAGGATCGATGTTAAAATGAATACTTGCCTTATATAAAATGAATACTTGCCTTATATACAGTGAATACTTGCCTTATATACAGTGAATACTTGCCTTACTTAAAGTGACGATATTTCCCGAAAGTAAACATATGGATAATTAACATTTTTGAGATCCTGATTGGCTCGCAAGTTTAGCTGAATCTTAGATGACAGTTCAGGACCTATCAGGTTGGCGACTCTCTTTTGAACTCTGTCCAGAAGCGAGAGACTAGAAGTAGATGCACCAGCCCAAATGTGACGACAATACTCCATACATGGGCGAATGGTGGTCTTGTAGAAGTACAGAATACTCTCAGGTGTAAGTAAATTTCTAGTATGCTAGAGAGAGCTCACTTTCCTCACAGCGATCCTTGCAATACTCTCAATGTATCTGTTTCAACTTGTGTTCCCTGTGAACGTTAAGCCGAGGAGTTTGAAAGAAGTACTTTCAGGTAATGTATCTTTAGTCCTAGCTATTGACAGTTCAGAAGGTTTCTTGTAATTATTGAAGGAAACAAGATTTGTCTTGGTAGTATTGAATGTGTGCAGCAAAATATAAAATGAAAGGTTTAACAAGACGCACAGCAAATTTCACTACACGGGTTGTATTAAAAAGTCTGATGAGATGCAGAGTACTGTTCACGGTACGAAGGTCTGAATGCTCCCCTAACTCCTCCCAGCGACCTGCTTTTATTGTGTGCAGCATGCCTCATTAGCAGGTGTGTCATGCGACCATGCAAGAACTGTGCGAGATCGAAGGCTTTAAAAGATCACGGACGTCATCTTGGATCTTTCTGATTTTTCTTTCTTCTCAGCCCGCAGGACAGACAGACAGACAGACAGACAGACAGACAGACAGAAGGACGTTTCCGATGTGAGTGTTGATTATTTGTTTATTGTTTTTAAAGCTACACAAAGCACAAACGTGTGGCCATTTGCTTCTTTGATGAACATCACAATGTGACCATCCATTATTGTCCCCCATTCCATTACAGATTGGACATCTTCTGCTAGTGTTTCTTCCATTTCCTTAGATATGTGTTCATTAGTTTTCCTCTTGTGCCTGTTATAGAGCAGCAAATGTGTCATCAGCAAATATACCTATCTCAGAGACTATTTTATCAGGGAGGTCATTTATAAATATTAGGAATAATAAAGGTCCAAGGATAGTCCCCTGAGGCACACCCGCATTTATATCATATATTTAGACGCATGACCCTTGATGACCTGGATTCTTCTCTTATTTAAGAATGATTTAATTATGTTAAGTATTCATCCAGTGATACTGTATGATCTGATTTTCCTGAGAAGACCGCTGTGCCATACCCTGTCAAAACCCTTAGATATATCTAGGGCTACCGCTCTACCCTCCTCTGTTTTGTCCTGTGTATGGTATATATGTTTAGAGATTACAGTTAGGATATTTGTTGTGTTACATGGAAAAGGGCCGTCTCCTTTCCATGTAAATAAGAAAAATATTAAATAAGTAAAAATGAGATTAGGATAAGCCTAGAATCGAACCCTGTAGGCAAAGTTAAGAAATGGAATGTTAGAAATTAAGTCTATTGTTAATTCTTTTAGAAATCTGAATATTAAATATGTCAGTAAAAGAATGAACAATGCAAATTAAATTATATTGTTTAAAAATAGGTTAGATTAGAATTGCGGATTCTTTTGTTTGTCAAAAGTGTGTTTGGGCAAACCTATGTAAAGCCACGTGAAATTGGTTACATTTGAAAAACACACTTCTGACGTTATAGACAAAGGACATTTCTCCATATGATGGGTTCAGATTTTAGTCAGAGAGAAGTCAGTCAGCAAGAGAGCCAGAGAGTTGGTCAGTTAATCTCTTGAAAGCGAAGGGATAACATTTAGACTATCTAGATCCAAATTTGAATTCCTGACGTCAATCGACTGTCGATCAGATGAATAAAGCAATCATGTTTTGTTACTGTTGTCTTGTGTCATCCTTCATCACGAACGAAAGGTAACTGTGTTTATCATCTTATAATGAACATTGTAAACCCTTCGAAGATTATGTATCTCCCCTCCTCTGTGTTAAGAACTGTGCATCATGTCACCCTCTCCTCTAATATGTGTTAAGAACTGTATAAATGACTCCCTCATCATCGTTATATATGTCCCCGTCATCTTTTAATATGATCCCCTGCTAAATCCATATTGTTGGCCGGTCAGAAGTTTAGCAGCTGTAAGGTGATAAACTAGAGCTTGGTTAATTATGGACTCAAATATTTTAGTGAAAAGTGGGGAGATGCTAATAGGGGCGATAATTTAATGGGTCAAGTCTTTTGCCAGAATTCTTGTAAACTGGTACCACAGAAGCAGTCAGGAAAGCAAGATTCGTTAAGGCATTTGTTGTAAAGTTTGGAGAGGACTGGAGCAACCTCAGCAGAGCATTTTTTAATAACACAGGTGGGATGAGATCAGGTTCACATGCTTTTGAGGTGTCTAAATTTTTTATGATATCATGCACCTGAGAAGGGATGATTTTCAGATCATCTAGTGTGGCTTCTGTCCGCAAAGGAAAATCAGGGAAGGAATGGTTTGCTGGGTCCAAAGTGGAGTTTGAGGCAAACCGACAGGCAAGCATGTTAGCAGTAGATGGAGAGGGAAGCAAGAGGTGGTGGATTCAGTAGTGACTTGTGCTGTTGTCGCTTTTTGACTGACTGGCTCTTGTGTTTTGCTTGCTTATATATTGATCTGTTCTCTAGCGGGGGGTTTCAACTCCGATAGCTGTGGGGTAAATTATTTAACCTATTCACCTCTGGCGACGTCAGTTTTGACAGCTTCACTCCATTGCTCGGTGCATTTTAGCTTCAGACCATCCTCTCTGTGTGTGTGTGTGTGTGTGTGTGTGTGTGTGTGTGTGTGTGTGTGTGTGTGTGTGTGTGTGTGTGTGTGTGTGTGTGTGATCTCAACATGCGATATTACCTGAAATTCGTTCCTAGAAGCCGATCACTTCTGATAAAGAAACAATTCAATCAGCAAGACAATCAGTCAGAGAAATCACACAGATAAATCAAGCAGAGAAATCATCTAAGTAGCTTGAGACAGAGAAGAATGAAACTGATCTTCCTTTTTTATCACACATATTCACACATTTACTAAAGAAGGCAAACATATACAGGATCTGCCATCAATAATCACATAATTTTATTTCAATACAAGTCCATCAGATTAATAATCGTTGGATAGCTGAACGGCTTAAACTGAAACTACTTTCAAAATTCTGAAAATCTCGTTGAACGAATATCACACCTTCGGCTTTCAAGAACCACTTCAAAACTGTAATATTTTGCTCTTTTTTAAAATCATGTGGGCATAATGTATATCTGAAAATAAAAATGGAAACGAAATAAAATTTATATAAAAATGTTTATCAAATAAAAATATACGATTTCTACTCTTGAATAAAATTGAAGAAAAGCTTTAGCACCAACAAAGTTACATACAAAAAAATCTAAAATTACTTTTATATATTACGGGCGTTGCATATTTAGGAAAACATTCACCTGCGACAAAGCAACATTGAGCCTAGCATGCACTGGATGGGTGACCACTTCGGATGCCAGGTGTTCTATGTGTGGTCACAAAGAAATCACTGTAGTGACCATACATATTCTATATACAAAATCTTCCATAAGTTATTATATAATCATATTTCAACATGATAAATATAACATGGCATGAGTGGACGTAAATAATTATGGACTGAAATACAAATGGAAATAAAATAAAATTTACATTAAAATGTTCTAAAAAAATAAAAATATACGATTTCTGTTTTCGAATAAAATTCAAGAAATACTTAACAAGCATCACTAAATTTACAAACAAAAGAAAATATAAAATTGCATATGGCCGACCCTGTATATTTGGAGAAATATTCACCTGTCAATCAAACAATATTATGCCAAAATTACTATGAGTCATCATCATCATCATCATGCAGTCCATCAGTCTTGACGATGACTAGTCGGGGCCTCAGTGCTTTATCCTGTAACGGACCAGGATATAATAATACCCTAACTCGCTACAAGAAAATAATGAAACGAATGGAATTGAAGGAAACAAAGACTCAATTGATGGATAAGATAAACGTGTCGTTTATTTACTGTGTTCATGTCCGCGCGTGTGTAACCAATATTCGTTGCGGGACTGGTGTTGTAGAAAGAAAAGGAAATGTGTGTTCATCTCAAGTTCGGGTCACTATCGTTTGTTCGCGTGTGGGAAGAGAAAGGAGTAACGTAGTGAAAATGAGAATGATAGTCCAGCGTGTAGACAAAGACAAAGAATGGAGAGTTGACGTCAGTTAGCAGTCAGCTACGCAAAGGTGTTCTCAGGGAACAGTAGTAGATAGAGAGAGAAAGAGTGAGAATGTGTACGTACGGTCTGTTAGCTTTTTGCCCCACATAGTAGCAAATTATGTGAGGTACGCGGTCGGTCGGTCCGTAGACCGACCAGCTCGAAAGCTGGGCCTAAAAGAAGGAGCCGCCTATTGCTCTTTCTTTTATACTCGTTTCTGGTGGTCTTTTGCGCATGTGTGTATCTACATTGAAAGGGGAAGTGACGTTGTCCATGCGTGCGTGCGTGTCCGCGTGTGTGAGTACTTGTGTGTACGTTAGCGTATGTGTATATACACGTGAATGTGAGTGTATGTACACGAACGTGAATATATGTACGTGTGTGGACGTGGGCGCGTATGTTTGTGTGTGCGTATGTATATGACAAGTAATATAGCTTGAAATGTGAACGCGTGTTTTTGTGTGAGACTTGAAAAGGCTTGCGCAATCCTTTGGTGTTGACATAGTCCTCTTTCTGTGTGAAACATCCGGTCACAGGCACTGCATATGTGGATGCCAGGGTTGTGTCGTCAATAGTGTCTCAGCTCTAAGGCTTCTCCAATCTCTATTTCTTTATTTCCTTTGTGGAGACTGTTCCGCCAACCACTCCGTTCTTTGGCTTGTTCCTCCCAACTCTCGACATTGATGTTCATTGCCTTCAGGTGCCGCTTTGTTACATCTTTAGCGAAGCTTCTGACCTCCTACCTTGCGGGTTCCATTTTCCAGTTCCCTATAGAAGATCATCTTCGGAATTCGGTCTTCTTTCATTCTAGTAATGTGCCTGATAAAAAGAAAAAGAAAGGAATACAAATATCAAAATCATCTTTCTCCGGTTGAATTGTATATTTAGGAAAACATTTATCAACCAATAAGATATTATACTGTAGTCAATTGGAAAGTAGATTTGTGGTATCTTGTATCATAGATACAATGTTTTAGGAAAGAAACTTTGTTCATGGAAGTGTCGTTAGTGAGGAAAATGTAGCCTAAGCTTACAGATAAAGGGAGGGGGGGTGACGACATGAATCTGTGAGGGAAAGTATGAGCTCAGAACAAAAGAGGAGTCAGATATAAAGGATCTGTGATAATTAATTCTATAATTTTATTTCGACATAATAACTGCAGCATGAAAAAAATCTGTAATATAGAAAGTAACATTTAGATTTTTGCAACTTTAGCAATATTAAATGAGCGTTAATAAATATTTTATCATTTATTAAAGTTCTCTTTTTTTCTTTTTTTTTTTTTACAAGGTAGTCACCACTTATCAAGGCCAGGAAGCCACTCGGGGATGAGGGTTATTGTGTGTACAGTACGTTAGTTTTGGAGATCTGATAAAGTGTTTTACTTAAGGAGGCGGTTCATCAGGAATTTGTTCACATTGGAAGACAACCAGGTTGTAGTCAGGTGGGAAACAGGTAACCGGAACAGAGTTCCACAGGCGTGCACTTCTAAGAAAGAAGCTTTGTTCATGGAATCTACGTTTTGATTTTGGCACAGATAAGGAGTGGGGAAAATTTTTGACAGTGGTTTCAGCTAGACGGGTGTTTTTCGTGAAAGATTGGCGAGGGGGGGGCAGAGATTGGAGTTCAGACGAGCACCTGACATGGTAGTAACGATAAAACAAAGACAGGTTCGCAACGTCTCTCCTGTGGGAGAGACGTTGCAGAGAAGAGAAAAGGGCATCACCTACTAAGCCATGAAGCCTATTTTGTACTCTGTCAAGGCAGGATAGGCTGTTTTTAGCAGCTCCTGCCCAGATGTGGCAGCAGTACTCCATCCTTGGACGTACTTGGCTTTTATACAGATAGAGAATTGCATCAGGGGTGAGATATCTTTTGTGAGCGGTAGAAGGATCTTACCATTTTTCCAGCGATCTTGGCAACTGACTTGATGTATGTATTCCATTTCAGGTCACGGGTAAAGGCCAAGTCCAGAACTTATCAAAACATGGAGCTTCCCCTAGACGAGAGCCACCCATATCAATTGATGCCAGATGGGGAGCAGAGCGTTGATGATGTAAAAATAGGAGCTTGGTTTTAGATGCATTAAAATTAACCAGCCACCTCCTCCCCCACTGTACCACATGCTCAAGATCAGAGGAGAGAGAATCTGAGAGAACTTTGTCATTTACGGCCTTTGATGTGTTGTCGTAAATGGTCGTGTCATCAGCATAGATGTCAACGAATGATTTACGTATGTGTTTTGGGAGATCATTGATGTAGATCAGGAAGAGAGTTGGGCCTAAGATGGACCCCTGAGGGACTCCAGCATTAATATTGATGGCCTCTGATTTCTGCCCATCAACTACTACTCTTATGAGCCTATCAGAAAGAAATGATTTTATGATCGAGAAAACATTTCAGTTATACCGTAGCTGGACATCTTGTGAAATAGGCTCTTATGCCATACCTTATCGAAGGCCTTTGATATGTCAAGAGCAATTGCTCTAGAAAGGAAGCCTTTGTCAAGAGATTTGCTAATTTTATGAGATATAATAGCACATCTGCTGTAGATCTGGCAGAACGGAAACCATATTGCGTGTCACTAAGAAGGTTATTTCTGCTGAGGTGGTTGACTACTTCTCTATTTAATATGGATTCCAGCAGCTTACTCATGACACACAGGAGACTTATTGGTCTGTACTGAGAGGGAGAGGACTTATCACCTGAATTCTTAAATACAGGGCATACTGATGAGGTTTTCCAGGGTGTTGGGAAGCACATCTCTTTAAGGCAACGCTTAAAGAGTTTTGTAAGTATGGGGGCAAGTTCTAGTTGAAGATTTTTTAGCACAATGGTTGGAATGCCGTCAGGGCCAGTTGCTTTACTGGAATCAAGATTCTTGATTAGCTTAGTGACATCACGCACAGATATTTGTATGTTGCAGAGCGTGTTGTCCGTTATAGGAGGAAATACGGAGAGTTGATGGCCTTCGTCGCATAGGGTAGAGTTAGCTGCAAAGTTCTTGACAAATAGTTTGGCCTTGTCTGATGTTGACGAGATGACCTCAGGTCCATTCATGATGGTTAGGATAGAATGCACGCTTCTGTTCAGGATCCTGTTTGCTATTTGCCAAAACTGGTGGGAACCAAGCCGCTGATCAGCTACTTTGGATTTAACGGACTGGGCATATAGCTCTCTTGCATTTTTTATTACTCTTTTGCAGTGGTTGTTGGCAGTCCTGAAGGCAGCTTTAGTCTCAGTACATCTATTACGTTGGTAGCTATGGTAAAAGTGATTTCTGTGCACGATGGCAGCAGCACATTCTGGGGAGAACCATACTGGCTGTTAGGTTTTTGTTGGAATTTTTTGGATGGTATGAATCGGTCTATGCCTACAATTAGCCATTCGGTCAGGTCTGATACTATGGAGGACACATCTTTTTTAAACATCGAATGCTGTGGTAGATCGGATATAAGTGTATGGAAGTTATCCCACTCAGCGGTAGAGTATCGATATACAGTACGGTGGAGAGGTACATCTCCAGGCTTATTGCGTTTCGTTTTTATCTTAACTGATACAACTGCGTGGTCGGAAGACCCCAGAGGAGACAGAACGGAACTTGAACATAGCTCAGGAGACGTTGTGAGAAAAAGGTCTAGAAGGCTAGCATATTGACCGGAAGTATCGGGCACTCGGGTGGGTTCGTGGACAATCTGGGTGAGGTCATCGGCAATGGCAAAATCATAACAGAACCTCCTCTGTCTTGTTAGAGTGGGTCAGCCATTCCGCATTGTGGACATTGAAGTCACCACAAATGTGGATGTTAGCTGAAGGGTGAGCAGACAGGATGTGGTCGATTTTTTCAGATATGCTCTTAAGGATAGTAACTCCGCTGTTGTGGGGGCGAATATAAATGCAGTGGTGTAAGCAAGTGCAACCCTGAAGCACATATAAGGTAAATTAAGGTCTTCTCTGAAGATATCCCTACCACACGGAAAGCCATCTTTAATGTAAGCACATATTCCATGTCCATGGCGATCTTGGGGATCAGATTTAGATGTTAAGTTAGAGTATCCTTTAATTATGAATTCGTCAAGGGAAGCGGTTGGCCTAATGCCAGTTTCACTTAGGAAGAATATGTCTGGTTTTGTCTCCTGTAATTCGGTTTCAACCTCTGGAAGGTTGGAACGTAGACCCCTGATGTTGGAGAAGGAGACATGGTAGTTGGGGTCTACGTTGGAGGATGGGGTTCTAGGTTTACACATGTTATTTTTCTGGAGGTGTTTTATCCATGGAGCTCAATGCACTTTGATAATCTTTCAGGGAATAAGCGGCTATAGTTTGGTGCATATAGCTGAAATGGTAGCTGGGATTTATTCCTTAAGTTCAACAATTCTATTATAAAAATACACATGAAATTGAAGAAACGCTTAAGCATCAACAAAGTTACCAACAAAATAAAATATAAACTCACTTATGGCGGACCCTGTACATAAATCTTCAATTTCAAAGAAACATCACTTGACTGCTGATCATGCTAACTTTAGAATAAGGCTGTTCCCACTCTAACTTGAATTTGCAAAGTCATCGACCTACTAAAATTTTATATTTTTTTCTCTCCATCCCCAGAATGAAATAAAAATATTGCCAAATGAATCCTGGATTTATTCAATCGAATGTAGTTTTGTTGAGTTCTCACTTTTTCTCTGTCAATTTCATAATCTGATATTGACGACTTGATTTATAGGTTGATTTTAATCAATCAGACTGACCCAACTTCAAGTCAGTGCTTAATGCACTTTGCTAATCTTTCAGGGACTAAGAGGTTATACTTTGGCGCGTATAGCCTGAATTTATTCCTTAAGGTTCAAGAATTCTATAAAAATATATGATTTCTGCTTTCGAATGACACACGAAATACAAACAATGCATAAGAATCAACAAATTTATAAACAAAACGAAATATAAAATCACTTATAGAAAACCTGTGTACATACTCTTCTTGAGTATACTAACACTATCAATAATTTTCCCCTCTCTTTATTTGTGCCTAAATCTAAACATGGATTCCATGAACAAAGCTTCTTTCTTAGAATTGCACGCCTGTGGAACTCTGTTCCGTTTTCCTGCTTTCCAGCTGCCTACAATATGATCGTCTTCAAGTCCAACGTAAACAAGTTCTTGATGAGCCACTCCTTTAAGAAATTTGAATTTATAAATTACTAGGACATTGTCCGATTCACTTCCTGCACATTCATTAACCCTTATCCTCGAGTAGCCGCTGAGCCTTCATAAGAGGTGAATTCTTTTGTAAAAAAAATTAACTTTTCTCTCTTCTATAGGGGAAAAAACAATTTAACTGTTTAAACTTCTGCACACAAAATGAACAATTCAATCATACAAACAACTTTCATAGATTGTAATTTTGTAAAAAGAAAAAGAAGAAAAAAATCGTGCTTCATTAATCTTTCTCTTTTCACCATTTTTTTTTTTATTTTTTACTTGTCAGATTGCGTCATGCTGCACAAAGAGCAACGGCCATCATTTCTCATTACATCTATATGTGACTC
This sequence comes from Euprymna scolopes, assembly GCF_053919585.1. Taxonomy (NCBI): domain Eukaryota; kingdom Metazoa; phylum Mollusca; class Cephalopoda; order Sepiida; family Sepiolidae; genus Euprymna; species Euprymna scolopes. The sequence continues at coordinate 14,742,143 of NC_136497.1, forward strand.
ACGCTACAATACCTCAAAACAATGGGTGGATTTTTTTATTATTCATGACATTAAAGATAAAACACATGACTATCACGGGGGGGGGGAGATTGCCAATAAAATCTGTACTATTTGTAGTTTTGTCTCTCTCTGTCTGAAGATGAAAATGAAAACAAAGGTCTATTTAAACAAATATTTTTGTTCAAATAAATTGTTATAACCAATTTACTGGCGGTTTTCATTTGTATTGCTTTGTTTTTTTTAACTGTAGCATCTGCGTTTATGTCAGAAATCATGTTGTTTATCTCCTTCCTGCAGCAGGATGATGTGATAAAAGGGTTGGAAATTGGGATTTTAAAAGCCAGTACTCTAAAGGAAGAGCATAACAATTGTATATATGTACTAGCAAAAGTACCCGTCGTTGACTGGGTTCAAAAACAGCCTACAGAAAATGGACTCTGATTTATGAAAGTATGATGTTATAAAAAGGAAGGATTGTTAATTTGGGTCGAATTTGAGGATATCAAAACCAAAGCAAAATATGATGAAAGTAAAAATAAAATAGATAAACCCCATAATTTATTATACCTGTTCACACTGAAACACTTATCACAATATTCTGTGGATTTATATTAAAAACCTTGTTAAACTTTGTGATATATTTCCATTCTATGGAGGTCAGGTGCGAACAAACACTCCATAATTTTATTATACCATATTTCTTCAAACTGAAACATAATTATCAAAGTATACTTACGCAGATAGATATGAAAAGTCTTTATTAAAGTTTGTGCCTATTTCAATTCTATGGAGGCCAGGCGTGAATGCAGACCCCACAATTTTATTATGCCATCCCTATTTAAGTTAAAACATTCTTATCAAAGTATTCTTATGTACATCTATATCAAAAACACTTGTAAACGTTTTTTTTTTTTTAATTTTTAAATTTTTTATTTCCATACTTTGTGGACCAGGCACGAACGCAGATCCCACAATTTTAATGAACCACCGTTCTGCCAGATTAAACATACCCATTTCTGTGTCTCGATACATCTTCTATCATTATATGTAATCAGTTTTTTAAAAAAGTCAACCATATAGGAGCCTATTCGTGACCACACACATACACAGAGCTTTATTTTATATATATATATATATATATATATATATGTATATATATATATACATATATGTATATATATATATATATACATATATGTATATATATATACATATATGTATATATATATATACATATATGTATATATATATATATATACATATATGTATATATATGTATATATGTAAATTATCTTACTCGCTGCTTAATTTAGCTGAAATAATGCGAAGCTCGCGATTTGTTTACAAACAAACGTTTGAGCCCTCTACGAGTAGCGGACGAATGTTTATTTAAATAATCGTTCGGATAGGTTAATTTCGGCCACCGATTCCGTAGTCATGTGGGTAGGACTGCCGACTGTCATCACGACGGTTCTAGGTTCGATCCTCGGCTTGGGAGAGGTGTTAGTCTAGCGGCACTGATGAGTTGTGATACAACGAAACAGGTCTGTATGTCGATGACTAAAATATATTTTATATATGTATATATACGAGGGGAATTTCAAAAGTAATGCCTCCTATTTTTTTATCTTGCCCAAATTGACTAGAAGGGATTGCAAATTGCATTTTTATGATGACTGAGCATAAGTATCCACGACTCTGAAACATGAGTTTCATCTCTTTTTTTTTGCAGATATTGACGGTATGAGACTCTAAGAAAGCAACCCCTGTCATGTGTAATGTTGTACACTTATACACAAGGAAACACAACCCACAAAATGGCGACCATCTGTTTGTAAAGAGCTCAAAACATGTGTAGTGTTGTGCCATTGTACACACGTTGTGGCCTCAGTTGCAAAGTGGACAAAAGAACAGGAAATAACTCTGACTCGCTTTTTGGGTTGTACAATAACATTTATTTCTTCGTCGCTACAGCCATGACGTTATCCACATGATGTAGAATGTTCTCCATATCTCTTCCAAGATTTCAGATGTTGTCTCATCTCTGTTGAGATCTTTGTCTTCCTTTTTTTATAATCCCCCCCCCTCATAGGTGACGTCACTTCTCATGCAGTTAATGCATTTAAATACGTGCATCTGCGCTATGTTATGCTCCTTCATATGCTGAAAAAAAATGTTCACAAGAATTGAGACCCTTCTCCAAGAAAAATAAAAAGCAGGAACAAAAAAACTAAAGTTTACCAAAAAAATTAACAAATTAATCCAAATAAAATGTCCCCTTCATTTTATCTTTTCTTTTCATCAGAAATTCCTTTCTTTTCTTTTTCTTTTTTTTTTTTCGATTTAGAAAAAAAGAAAAGGAATTCCAACATATTTCTCTAAATATGTAAAGACAATGTTTTATTACATTGAAAAGGGAAAAAACTCAGTTAACTTTTTCAATAGCGAGAATGCAGGTTTGTTTTTCAAACATTTCACCAAATAAGTGCCGGAATGCTTTAACTTCGCTGTCCAAAATTAAAGTTTTAAATATCAACAAAACATAACAAGTATACATAACAAAGTATACATAACAAGTATACGTAACAAAGTATACATAACAAAGTATACATAACAAAGTGAAGCAACATTGGATAGTCTTTGATGTTTGCTAGTATTGCATCTTTAAATTCACCAAACTGAAACGGAATATTTTTATTTTAGTAATAAAGTCACTTTATTGCTTGTCAACCGTTTTCATAATAGGTATGTTGTACTGTTCATTGTACAGCCAGATTTGTTTGTTACTTTTTTATCATAGTAGTTTTTTCATTTTTTTTAAACAACTCTTGATTCTTCTACCTATTATATCATAAATATTTTTCCTCTTGTGCTTGATAGATTTCCACACTGACTGCCCAAATAGTTTTTTTTAAACTTCCTCTCCAAAATTCTTTGACTAATCGGGTTAGCATAACCTCTTGCTTAGTCTCGCGACTTATGTCTCTCAATTGCTCAACCCACTTTTGGCGAGATTATATGAGACGATTATGGCTGACATATGATCAAAAGGGCTAGAGACATTATCCGTGTATCAACATTTTATTTATTGCATTTTCCCTTTTTGTCACAATACAGTTTGATCTTATCTTTTTCTGTTCTCTTCCCTTCCAGTGCAAACACTATTGGTTCACCTCATCGTTCTTTCATTTCTGCTATCCTCTAAGCTACTTTGTTCGTAAACCGAATCTTCAGAACACTCGTCATAAACTTCCATGTCCCCTTTATCTCTCACTAGCGGGGGGTACCCGGTGTTTGGAGGTAAATCAAAACTCCGGGGGGGGGGGGAATAAAAAAAAAGTTTTGGTAGATGAGTATGAGGATCGAACCCGAACCCTTGAGGCAAAGTGTGAAAAAAAAACATGCGATATTAACCATTGGGCCACCGCGACATACAAACGGAAACATGTTTGAATTTATTTAATTACTTAGATTTGGCAGATGCACGTTTTAATGTCTTAATGAGGTCAACTTTGACTGCGGGGTTTTTCATTTACTGCGAGAATGCTTTTTTTAGGTGCACGTTTTAATGAGGCAAACTTTGACTGCGGGATTTTTATTTTTATTTTCCCAAGATGTGTGTTGGGGGGGGGACCAGCTCCCCTTGTCCAATTTGAATAGTAATTGTTTGATATAAGTAAAATATTTCCACATTGATCAAAGCTGATTGCTTTCGAACATTTCCGGCAATCGCCACCGGAAAAATACCGCCAGAATAAGTGTCGTTTTTATTATAGGAAAAAGCCGAATCCACACGTGACGAGCGAAAACTGTTGAATAGTAATCTTCCCGAAGTCGAGCAAATTAAATAGATAGGCGAGCTCCATTGTTAACTTGGAGATATTACAATTTATATGTGATATAAAAAGTTTTAAGAAGTTGCCAGCCAACTGACCACTTCTCTGAAAAAAGCCTTTCTTGGACATACACAAAAAGCGAACATACGTACACACATTTTTGCTTTTATATATATATAGATGGTTAGATAGCATTCCATCACTGGAACATCCGATTCATTGTTTGAACTCTCTCAACAGCATTCATATAGTTTACAAACAAATTTATCGTTATCTACCTCTTCGATTTCTGTATCCGAGCAGTCTGAATTTACTGGGTCCGCAAGCATCGTCTTTCATATATTGGATCTCTGAAATGGAATATCTCATTTGTTCACATCAACTGTACAAAAATGCTCATCATGAGCCTCTATGACTGTATTCAGGAGCTGATTCTTAATTTTATAAGTTTCGGGGCCCATCTTCTCCACGTAAAATAGCAGCCACCTCTTATCTAGTTTACTCTGATGTTGGTGATTCTTGTAATACACAAAATCCCCAACTGACTTTGTCTTACTTTCCAGTCTGTCTATCTTTCTTTTTCTTACTGTTTTCAAGTTCTCTCTTACTGAAGTGAAAGCCCTATGTTGTTCCTAAGAAGCTATTTCATGATAATCTTTCCCTGGTACTTTCTGCGAATGTGTTTATTTACACGCATGCATGTTCTGGCTGGGCTGAGTGAGAGATTATAATCAGCAAAAGAATCTTCTGTAACGTCATACATGTTAAAATGCTTTTGATTATAATGGAGGGTATAACTCCCAGGATTTGGACGATCTTATTTATAACTACGGTTAGGACAATCAACCAATAAGAAGCCTCCGACCTCATTATAAAAATATCGAATTTTGGATTCAAGTCAGTTTGCTATCAGTCTCCGTCTTTACACAACTGAACAACTGCTTATCCGGACTACAATGATTCTTCGCCGATCTAATGCTGCCATCTTTGGTCTACAAATTACTCAATACTCGAGATCGTGACTGCATTGATTCTTCGTTGATTTTATTAACTACCATCATTTTTGTTCAACATAATGGCTCAATACTTAACAATACACTTGCACACATGTTGTGGCCTCTGTCGCAAAGTGGATGAAATTACAGGAAATAACTCTGACTCGCTTTCTGGTTTGTACAACAACATTTATTTCTTCGTCGTTACAACCGTGACGTCACCCACGTGATGTAGAACATTCTCCACATATCTCCCGAGATTTCAAACATTATTTCGTCTGTTGAGATTTTTGTCTTTCTTTTATTTTATAGTCCTTTCTCCCCCCCCTCCGCAGGTGACGTCACTTCTCATGCATTTACATATACGCATCTGTGCTATGTTGCACATGGACATGCATCAGAAGCAAAGATGCATCATTGAATTCCTGGCAAAAGTGCATTAAGGTGACTATGTAGAAAAAATAAATTCTGGAGTATAAAAGGGGGTTTGTTTTAATGGTATCATTCCCGTCTTTGTAGTTCTTCAACTTTTTGTGTTAAAATAATAAAAATAGGAGGCTTTACTTTTGGAATGACCTTCGTATGAGAAAGTGTGCTCCAAACGCTCATGCACAGCTATTGTTCATCATTTGCAAAAGTGCATTGACAATGGTATTGACAATGGTTTTGACAATGGTTTTGAAAATGGTATTGAGAATGGTTAGACTTGGGATTAACGTATATTGGATCAGAGTTATCTTTTAAGTATGATTCATAAGTATTTTATTTAGGTTTAAAGTTACATCAAAGAAATTAGTTATTTTTATGTTAACCGCTACATCAAGTTTTAGACCTATTTCTTCATTTTCATGTGTATTATTTTACTAAAGTTTTGCTGTGACTTTGTTAGAGACTCTTATCATAACTAATCCATCATCTCTATATAATCTATATCAGTATTATCAAATATATTTGTGAGTTAATGTAAAATGAATAAACCTACAAGTTCTGATGCTCTTGCAGAATTAAAGGCACTCATGGTCAAATCAAACGAGTTTGTAAGTTTTGTATATAAAACAGATTCCTAACTCCATGTAGAGTAGACTTAGCAAAAATTCTGGTGTGAAAAATGCATTAATGAAATCAAGTATCATCTACAACACAGCTCTAAAAATAGTGGATACCATAATATCGAAATACAATACAAACAACAGAACACCAATAGTTATAATAAGACAAATGAAAAAGAAATATAATTTGGTATACTCCACCCTATAAGCAAATGGTAAAAACCAAAATCGGTAAAAAAAAGTTCATAAATTTTAGAGAAAAATATTTCCCTTATAACAAACCCTATTGGGTGAAATCTTTAATAAAAAACTGTCCTATAGTTGCTGTTAAAATTTAGAGATGATAATTAAAGCACATAATAATAAAATATTAATTGGGAGCAATAAAAAAGAAAATAATAACAAAATTAATAAAAAAAGTGACCAACATAACAAGAAAAATAATACGGAGAACAAAATATAATTATTAGAAATAATAATGACGCGAATTGTAATAATCCTTGATGGTACATGTTGTTTCAAACGGAAATCTAATCTTTGCGATGTTCGCCCAACATAGTGCGCACTGCAACTACATTTAAATAAATAAATAATAGAATTATTATGGTGGGGGGTGGGTAAGAACATCTTTGCAAATGGACAACAACATAGGTTTGGTTGAAAAAACATGTGGATTTGATGCAAAATAACACCATTGCACATTGCTTAGCAAATCAGTCACTGATATTACCTAGCCAAGGTAGACGTAGGTAAACAGAACATCTATTAACTATGATTTCTTCAGGTTTGTAAAAATTAGAAATTTTCTTATTAATAGTAATTTCAACAATATCTAAAGGGTAACCATTGTTACAACATGTACCATCAAAGGTTCGTTATGCAAATTTTCAACCTCGGATGTTCTGAATAATACGTATGGTTCTGCGATTTGCGATCACCTTATAAATAACCATGCGTGTGCCACGAATTTCAGTGCTGACATGTTTACGATCTTGAGTAAGTCGCATTCACCCTTTCATTTAAAAATTCTAGAGACTATTTTTATTAAGTCTTTAAGACCTTCTTTTTGCAAGCAAAAAGATCTTTTAGGGTCTAATTTAGTCTCTATGTAATTTTCCCCCCATTTATTTTTCGTCCCCCCCCCCCCCGTCATATTCATGACTTTTTAAAATCGTATTTTCCTCGATTTAGCTCTGTTGCCCGAGGAATTAAACCTGGTTAGCTAAACTTTATTTTCATTTTTTTTTTTAAATCATTATGTTAGTTAGCCATAATTAAATTCTGTAACCCCTGAAAAATTTTCAAATATATATATATATATATATATATATATATATATATGAATGAGAATTTGGAATTAAATTCAGTAAATTAAAAAGTTTACAACAAATTTATTGTTATTCAAACAAGGAATACAAAAATTTAAAGTTTTTTCCTTAATCCATGGATTTTTACTAAATGACTCATCTCATCATCAGAGGAAATGTTTTTAACAAATTAAAAATCATAAGTAATCATAATTTTTGCAATTCAGCACAGAGATTGAAAAACTAAAAAGCTGGCATGAAAAGCCTAACAGAAGCCAAGATTAAAAACGGATATTCCATGGTGTAGTTGAGTTAAATGAATAAAAACAGAGGTACGATCGTAAGATCCAAGCCAATAAAAAAGATATAATCCAAATCAAATAGAGAACTTTTAATATTCAAATGTATGCACATAAAGCAATCCATAAAACACGATAAGATAAAATCCATTGCAGACTGCAACATTTCCGCAAATGTTTTTTTCTCATAAGTTTGTTGGATAATGTTTACAGAAATGTTAAATTTATATGAACACCTTACCCCTCCAATCTAAATTCTAAAATAATTGTTTATTTTTATTTTTAGTATGCTCACACATAATCACCTAAAAAAGTAGAATCTTATTTTTAGAGGATGGGATACTTCGTGGCTTAGTGGGGGATGCCCTTTTCTCTACCCTGCAACCTCTCTCCCACAGAAGAGACGTTGCGAGCCTATCCTTGTTTTATCGTTATTTCCATGGCAGGTGCTCGTCTGAACTCCAATCTCTGGTCCCCCCTCGCCAATCTTTCACGAAAAACACCCGTCTAGCCTAATCCACTGTGAAAAATTTCCCCCACTCTTTATCTGTGCCTAAATCAAAACGTGGATTCCATGAACAAAGCTTCTTTCTTAGAACTGCACGCCTGTGGAACTCTGTTCCGTCTGCCTACTTCCCACCTGACTACAACTTGGATGTGTTCAAGTCCAACGTTAACAAATTCCTAATGAACCGCCCCCTTAAGTAAACACTTCATCAAATCTCCACACTAACGTAATGTACTTGCAATAACCCTTATCCCTGAGTGGCTTCTGGGCCTTGATAAGTGGTGACCACTGTGTAGAAAAAAAAAAGATGATATATACTTTTTCAAATTACAAACTTGTAAACGTTTTCCCTTCCCTGGCATATAAAATTAACAGTAGATTCTTTGATTAGAATTAGGGGTGTATTTGAAATGAATGTTTCTGTTTAAAGCACAATTGAATCATGATACTTGACTTTTGTATTTTAAACCCATTATATGAAAATAATTTTATGAATTCAACAGTAGGTTCTCTACAGTGCAATTAAACTACAATGGATTGTGGAGTAAGTCACTGTGGAAGGCATGTGAAGCTTCCTTCTGGTGCACCACAATGGGTCCCCAATTAGAGCAGACAATCTTTTTTTTTTTTTTAATTTTTTTTTAATATAATATAATATAATATTTTCACCCCAAACAAGGCACATTGCCACTTTGGTGTAGGGGGCTACTATCAGAGAATTAGGCATCAGGGGGTACTGTGTAAGAAGTTGGGCAGCAAGATATCGGTTCATGTTGCACTTGAACTTCTGCATGTCAGTACAGTTGGGGAAGCAGGGACCCGGCAGGAAATTCCAAAATCTAGCTGTCTGTCCTGGGGAAGAAACTACTGGAGTAGAAGGCTCTCTTACATCTAAGGATCTCTATTGTGTAGAGGTGGGATTTAGCTGCTTGTCGGGTTTGTCGGGGGTATTTACGTCGAGGGGGCACAAGTGCTTGCAGTTCGTCAGAGCATTCACCGTTAAAGTACTTGTAGAAAAGGCAGAGGGATGCAACATTTCGTCGATGGGACAGGGGCTGAAGTTTAGATGACTTTTATTGAAAAATGAGCAAATTCACAGATTTCAATGACAATAAAAGTATGGAAGGGTAGAACATTTGTTGATCCTCATTTAATCCCGGACAATGTCGGATCTCCCTGTTAGTATTTACTAATTTTGTGTAAGGATTGCTTATTTCGCTTAAGTAGTAGACATTTTTCTTTTACAAAATTAGTATGGTTTCAATACAAGGGAGATAATCTATCCACTCCTATCATTTTTTTTTCTTTTTCGTCTTGTAAAGACGCCATATTTTGCAGTTTATTTAACTTAAATATTTTAGGTTTGCATTGAATTTTTACCGTTTATTCCAAAATTCCTCAAGTAAATTACGACCGACACTTAACATTTCAATATTTCACACAATTATGAACTGCGATTTCTTTTAAGTAAATTCTTACATATAGCTTGGGTAAAAAATACTTTTATAATTTGAATGATAATTTTAATGCTATTTTTATTATTACAAATAATTAGAAATTTGAGGAAAAAAATTATTATTAAATAAAATAACACGTTTAAAAATGATAAAAATAATTATTTTATGAACAAATAAATCAAAAGATACGGAATTAAGTTATTCTCTTTGTGCCTATTATGTGTATACGAGTTATCTCCCATGGACTGTCATTTTTATTTTGTTTACTTCTCTTTTGTTGACTTTTTTTCAGTTTGGAGAAACAATGGATACCCCCTGTAATGTTACCTACATTTTAAATTCATAATGAGGTAAGGATTGCACATTCACAATACTCAGTCACACTTCTCTTGAACTGGCATTACTTATATCCAATGGTAAAGAGAACTCAATGACGATCGGGAGCAATATCGGGAAAAACAGAAAAACTCGTATTATTCCAGATTTTTTCTTCTAGATGAGTTGCACAACCAAGGCTTGAGAGTCTTGCCTACTCTACTATTTAACATATCCAGAGGTAAGATTCATGGGTATGTTTTACTGTCCACAGTCCTTCGAAAAAGTGGTCACAAACTCAAATATATAACAAATAAATGTTACCAAAGGCAAGATAAGTTACTCTTCTACCCAACTTGGTAAGTTTTTTTTAGTATTTTTACTAAAATGTAAAATGTTTAATCGGCTGGAAAAACAAATTCAAAGGATACGCGATCACAAGAAAAAGTAGCTACAATGTATTTATTATGCGGCCATTTTTTTCTTATGGTTGTGTACCCTTTGAACTTGCTTGATTTTTTTAGCCAAATAAACATTTTACAGTAAGTAAAAATACTAAAAACCTACTCAGTTAGGTAGAAGAGTAACTTATTTTGCCTTTGACAACATTTATTTGTCATATATTTGTATTTTTTTAACATTTTTTCGAAGGACTGTGGACAGTAAAACATACACGGATTCATAACTTTTCTAACAATATTAGTAAAAATGTTACAGTAACCGACAGAAATATTAACATAATTTTAATGGGAGTTTATATTTAACTCATGAGATTTCACTATCCTATAAATATGACATTAAATAATTTCTTTTTTAAATTTGTAAAAATAATAGATAATATATAAGAATACTGCTTACTGCATAATTACTCAGAATAAAACCCATTTTCATCAACTTCTCTCTGAGAGTTGTTGGAACTCTTAAAAATTCTTGTAAAATTTGCTAAAATTTTATTTGTTCAATGATACATGAACTTATACAAATGAGTCTTGTGATAGCAAGCCACTAACTTTTTGCGAAAAGTACAATGTAACTCTTTATGTGAACTGTGTTGCCCCTTATTATAATATGCAAATTTTATCATGAATGTATAGTTATTTTTAATTTCTAAAATATATCACATGTACCCAGTGTCCTATTTATAAGTCGTTTTTTTTTTTTTCAATTTGTGTATTCTAACCCATTTTTAGTGGTTACATTTCAAAAATTAGTTTAAAAAATTTAGATAATCTGTAACTTAATGGATTGAAACTATTTCTTTACACAGACAAAATCAATATTGTAATCTTCCGCAACGTTTAAACGATGTGTGATGATTTGTGCAAATTTGCTGAAATATGATACGGTTACCTTTTTGACATTTAAAAATTTTTATCAAGCAGCAATTTTTCTTATGTTGTTTATTCTTAAACAGACTTTTCAATTTTTTACATAAACATTAACATTGCTATGTTGAAAATGAAAGACAATAGCCTCACTTTAGACTTTAGGTTAGGGATGGCCAACCTATAACACATATGCTGAAAATGGCCCACTGAATACTATAGATGATAAATGAAAATATGTCTGCTTAAGAAAAAAAAAGTCATTTTTAGAAAAATGTACAAGAATTTAAGAGAATTTAGTTTAGATTAATCCAAACTTAAAAACAGCAATACGTTTGTGACAACAGTTATTTTTGTGACAACAACTCTGTTTTAATTTGCACGTGTTGAATTTGAGCATATAAACAGTGCATTCTTGAGATTTTGCTGTGCATGTACCCTGGCCGGAAACAGCATAGCAGAGCAATGCCATCGCACCATGAAACAAATTGCAGCTAAGATGCACTGCTCCATACCAGAGGCGGTCTACTGGTACAAAACACAAGTCATCTTTGACCTCACCAGCCAATGTCATATACCGGTACAAGGTCCGGGTGAAAGGAATCGATATTATGCTACCAGTAGCAGGCCTCGAACATAGTCCATACCAAATTGGAGACTATGCATGGATGAAGGCACCAGAGAGTCATGGTATCACGAGATTTGGCCAGGCTCGGGTAACCAAGATAATCAGTCCACAGTCCGTCTTGGTGAATGGGATGCCCCGACACATGAAGGACCTGCGCCCCCGATACCATGCATTCTTGTCAGAAGACGATTCCGACAGCACAACATTCTCAGTGAGCAGGTCGCAAAGTCTGATACTCGATGGCGAAACAGACTCAGAAGATGCTCATGAGGTAGGAGTAGAAGACACGTGCCCCTGATGAAGTCCACGGTTCTGAAGAGGCCCTACAATTGCAAAGAAGCAACCAACAAAGATGACCACGGTCGGGATGCAGCCTGTGTGATTATGAGATCAGAGAGGAGTGTGACAACAGTCACGGAAACAAGCGGCAAATGGTGGTGTGTGCGACGCTCAAAACTCGAAACCCAACCAATAGGACATGAAAAGGCAACATATGCTTAAATTCGACAGCATTTTAACTTGCACGCATTGAATTTGAGCAGATAAACAGCCAGAATTTCTTTGATTGGAGAGAAGATTTTTTTTACTCACTCAGAGTCATTTTGTACGTACTTTGTGTGTCAGAGAGAGAAAAGAACAATGTTTTTTTTCTGTGAACGAAACGGTATTTGGTAGTTAAAAACTTTAATTTCAATACTTCAAAATTTTCACTAATTTTATTGTTCCAATCTATGAGTAAGAATGGCCAAAGTTTGACATATTCTCCATAACAAAAAATTTATGATTCTTGGGCAAACCAGAAAAATCTCCAATTCAAAGCCCACAGCAAATGGTGTCTGATCGGATTTAGTTCTTGATATGAAAAACTTTTTGTTTTTGTTTGCTTACTCTTGGGATTTTGTACTCATTTTTATTAAATTATTAGCTGAAAGTACAGAATAGTTAACAACCCCACCCCCGGCCTATGTTAAGAATGGTTTTCTAAATAATATTTTGCAGTTTACTGACCATGCTGAAATAATGCTATTATTTGGAAAGCCATTCTTAACATGTTTGTTAGCTATTCTACACTTTCACTTGATAATTTAATAATTTAATAATTTAATAAATTAATAAATTAATAATTTGATAAATTAATAATTTAATAAAATGAGGAAACTGAACCCTTTCCCTGAAATTATGGTTCTGGATATGACCTTAAACTATATCCAGTGGTGAGGCCCCAGCTTGTAGGCTTTGGGGAGTGTGGAGCCACCCTTTAATTACCATTGCTCCCAGGTCCACTCTGACCCGGAGTGGTAGTACCTGTTAGGGTTCCAGCTATGGGTTAAATAGAAACCGACTTGAAAACAACACATATATTCTATTAAAAAATTTTTCTCCAAAATCTTTGGATTCGGGATTAAATAACCCGAAAAGGGTTGATACGCCATAAAATAAACAACCAACCAACCAACCAACCCTGAAATTATATTACGGATGAAGTTTAGTATCAGAAGCTGGATCTGATCAGACACTGTTTGTTGCGGATATCAAGAGGGGAATTCTTCTGGTTTACCCTTTGAATTTAATAACAAATTATTAAGTTGATTTTGTATCCATTCAATTTTGTCAATTTATAAACTAGCAGGGGTACTCGGCGCTGCCCGGTTGTTTGGAGGTGTGTGTGTGTAAGGGGGGGGGGTAAAGTAAAGAATAAGCGAAGTGATAACCCTGTTTAAATATTTAAAGAAAAAACGATGTAAAACTTCTTAAAAAAATCGGAAAACCAAAACAAAAAAAAAAAAACAGCGAACAAACAAAACTTCTTTAAAAACAAAAATCGGAAAAACAAAAGGCAAAAATAAGGGAAAAAATGATGAACGTGTTCGGAAAAACAGAAACAAAAAACACAGCGAAAAGCAAAAAAAAAAAAAAATGGCATAAATAACCCTTCGATTCGATTAAGTCCACAGTGCATTTCACCCAGCATAGAATGAAAAGGAAGATTAAAATTCCATTCGTTTTTTAAGCAACTACAAAACGAAATAAAGCGAAAAAAAATGGCATCACCCAGTAGAAAGCATTGAATGAAAAGGAACGTTAAAATTCCATTCCAGTTTTTTTAAGCAACTACCAAGTAAAGAAAACCCAAACCAGTGTTCCTTCATAACTGTCCCTTGTGAATGATCCTGGAAACGGATATAGCGGGGGGAAGCAAGAATTAATTAGAGAGAAAAGATTTTACTACTTCCATTGATTTTAACTGATTGTGGCAGTAAACTCTCAGCAGAAAAAATACAGGAATCTACGATTATCGAGGAAGTGGAGACGTAATATGCCTATAACACACCTCAGATATTGTGCAGCAGTTTGTGCATATTACATTTGCATGAAATGTCCTGATTTTTAATCCTATTAAGGTCAAAATCATAGGCGAAAAAATGATTTTATTTTATATATATAGGGATATATTTGAAGAATACCCGTCCCAGGATAGGTAAAATTTACCAAACTGAAAAGTTTTGCACCATTTTTATATTCCCTTATAAAAATTAAAATCCAAATATAATGATACCAAACCTTATGTCTAGAATACTTATTTCAGTTTTGATTAAATACATTACATGATTTTGATTCTAGAAAATGTCTTGAATTTTAGGCTTAAGGGGTCCTAAGAAGAAATTGAAATTCAGAGAATCTTAGTGTCTAATAAATATAGATCAAATTGAAATCTGAAATATTTGAATTTTAAAATGAGATTGAACCCATATTATTCTTCTTCAAGTCTTTTAAAATACTTCAAAGGAACTTAAACGGGCTAAAGGTTAGGTGGGGTGCTTGACACGCGGTTTAAGAAATTCATTCTTTTCTCCAAAGTCTGGAATATGTTTTCATGGCTGATATGGTAGCAAAGTAAAGTCGACATTGGCGCCCTGAAGTCTGCCCTAACATTTATGAAGATATCGTCAGTAGACCACGTATTTTATAATAAAGTGACAAAGCCACCTTGTAGATGATAAGAATTAACTTGAGAGATGGAAAGGCATAGCTGATCATAAAGTTTCTTTGGAGCAAAGGAGTTTGCGAGAAAGGAAGGTAAATGAAAAAGAGAATTAAAGAGATATGGTTAAATAGAGAGAGAGAGAGAGAGAGAGAGAGAGAGAGAGAGAGAGAGAGAGAGAGGAAAAGAGATTCGGAAGAGGAAAGAAAAGAGAAGAGAAAGTGTTAAAATGTTTTTGACTTTAATGAGGGTATGACTCCAATCATTTTGGATCATTTTTATAACCACGGTTATAACAATCAATCAATCAGACTCTTCAAAAATTATTATTAAAAATGCAGAATTTTGGATTCAATCAGTTCGCTGTCGGGCCCTGTCTCAAAACGACTGAATCGTGACTGCATTGATTCTTCGCCGCCATCTTTGTTACTAAGAATTATTCAACACTCGAAATCGTGACTGCATTGATTCTTTGCCGATTTGATTTACTGCTGCCATCTTTGTTTAACATAATGTCTCAACACTTAACAGAAAGACAATAGACGGTAAGGAGTAATCTCCAAATGATAGAGATGGTGGTCGGAATTGATGTTCCATAAAAAACACTATCGGGTTTGGAAAACGAGAAGATTCCCCTCTGCTTTGGACTGTTGCCCAAGGCTAGATCACTTCCACAAAAGAACTAAGTTGAAAAGCTCTTCCACCTCTGATAAACATTTGGAACAAATCTAAATGAAAACATTTTGCATGGACTTAGGGTTATACACATTTTGAGCTACAGAGCAGAAGTTCCAATGACAAGTATCTGGCCACAGTTTTCAGTGTCCAGTGGTATAATTCTATCACAGATTACGTTGAAATATTTGGAGATTTGGAAAAACACCAATGAACAGTAAGTGTTAGATGGATTCCCACCCGGAAAACACAACTTCATCCCATTCTTAGAAACATTCCTCATGGAATGTGACGACCAAAGGACAAAATATTAAATGAATATTTATTTTTCAGTTGTTTATAATTAAAAACATTTTTGTGTTGTTTATAATAAAATATTTATTTTTGAGTTGTTTATGATTAAATATGTATTTTTGAGTTGTTTATAATTAAATATTTATTTTTGAGTTGTTTATAATTAAATATTTATTTTTGTGTTGTTCATGACTAAATATTTATTTTTGAGTTGTTGATAATTAAATATTTATTTTTGAGTTTTTTATAATTAAATATTCATTTTTGAGTGTTTATAATAAAATATTTATTTTTGAGTTGTTTATAATTAAATATTTATTTTTGAGTGTTTATAATAAAATATTTATTTTTGAGTTTTTTTATAATTAAATATTTATTTTTGAGTTGCTTATAATTAAATATTTATTTTTGAGTTATTTTATAATTAAATATTCATTTTTGAGTGTTTATAATAAAATATTTATTTTTGAGTTTTTTTATAATTAAATATTTATTTTTGAGTGTTTATAATAAAATATTTATTTTTGAGTTTTTTTATAATTAAATATTTATTTTTGAGTTGATTATAATTAAATATTTATTTTTGAGTTATTTATGACTAAATATTTATTTCTAGTTGTTTATAATTAAATATTTATTTTTGGGTTTTTTATAATTAAATATTTATTTTTGAGTTGTTTATAATTAAATATTTATTTTTGAGTTTTTAATAATTAAATATTTAATTTTGAGTTGTTTATAATTAAATATTTATTTTTGAGTTGTTTATAATAAAATATTTATTTTTGAGTTGTTTATAATTAAATATTTATTTCTGAGTTGTTTATAATAAAATATTTATTTTTTAGTTGTTTATAATTAAATATTTCATTTTTAGTTTTTTATAATTAAATATTTATTTTTGAGTTGTTTATAATTAAATATTTATTTTTGAGTTTTTTATAATTAAATATTTATTTTTGAGTGTTTATAATAAAATATTTATTTTTGAGTTGTTTATAATTAAATAGTTATTTTTGAGTATTTATAATAAAATATTTATTTTTGAGTTTTTTTATAATTAAATATTTATTTTTGAGTTGATTATAATTAAATATTTATTTTTGAGTTGTTTATGACTAAATATTTATTTCTAGTTGTTTATAATTAAATATTTATTTTTGGGTTTTTTATAATTAAATATTTAATTTTGAGTTGTTTATAATTAAATATTTATTTTTGAGTTTTTTATAATTAAATATTAATTTTTAGTTTTCTATGATTTAATATTTATTTCTTAGTTGTTTATAACTAAATATTTATTTTTTAGTTGTTTATAATTAAATATTTAATTTTTAGTTTTTTTATAATTAAATATTTATTTTTGAGTTGTTTATAATTAAATATTTATTTTTGAGTGTTTATAATAAAATATTTATTTTTGAGTTTTTTTATAATTAAATATTTATTTTTGAGTTGATTATAATTAAATATTTATTTTTGAGTTGTTTATGACTAAATATTTATTTCTAGTTGTTTATAATTAAATATTTATTTTTGGGTTTTTAATAATTAAATATTTAATTTTGAGTTGTTTATAATTAAATATTTATTTTTGAGTTGTTTATAATAAAATATTTATTTTTGAGTTGTTTATAATTAAATATTTATTTCTGAGTTGTTTATAATTAAATATTTATTTTTTAGTTGTTTATAATTAAATATTTCATTTTTAGTTTTTTATAATTAAATATTTATTTTTGAGTTGTTTATAATTAAATATTTATTTTTGAGTTGTTTATAATTAAATATTTATTTTTGTGTTGTTTATGATTAAATATGTATTTTTGAGTTGTTTATAATTAAATATTTATTTTTGATTTTTTTCATAATAAAATATTTATTTTTGAGTTGCTTATAATTAAATATTTATTTTTGAGTTATTTTATAATTAAATATTTATTTTTGAGTGTTTATAATAAAATATTTATTTTTGAGTTGTTTATAATTAAATAGTTATTTTTGAGTATTTATAATAAAATATTTATTTTTGAGTTTTTTTATAATTAAATATTTATTTTTGAGTTGATTATAATTAAATATTTATTTTTGAGTTGTTTATGACTAAATATTTATTTCTAGTTGTTTATAATTAAATATTTATTTTTGGGTTTTTTATAATTAAATATTTAATTTTGAGTTGTTTATAATTAAATATTTATTTTTAAGTTTTTTATAATTAAATATTAATTTTTAGTTTTTTATGATTTAATATTTATTTCTTAGTTGTTTATAACTAAATATTTATTTTTTAGTTGTTTATAATTAAATATTTAATTTTTAGTTTTTTTATAATTAAATATTTATTTTTGAGTTGTTTATAATTAAATATTTATTTTTGAGTTGTTTATAATTAAATATTAATTTTTAGTTTTTTATGATTTAATATTTATTTCTGAGTTGTTTATAATTAAATATTTATTTTTTGGTTGTTTATAATTAAATATTTAATTTTTAGTTTTTTATAATTAAATATTTATTTTTGAGTTGTTTATAATTAAATATTTATTTTTGAGTTGTTTATCATTAAATATTTATTTTTGAGTTGTTTATAATTAAATATTTATTTTTGAGTTGTTTATTATAAAATATTTATTTTTTAGTTGTTTATAATTAAATATTTAATTTTGAGTTGTTTATAATTAAATATTTATTTTTGAGTTTTTTATAATTAAATATTTATTTTTGATTTGTTTATAATTAAATATTAAATTTTGAGCTGTTTAAAATTAAATATGTATTTTTTAGTTTTTTATAATTAAATATTTATTTTTAGGTTGTTTATAATTAAATATTTATTTTTAGTTGTTTATAATTAAATATGTATTTTTGAGATGTTTATAATTAAATATTTATTTTTGAGTTTTTTTATAATTAAATATTTAATTTTGAGCTGTTTAAAATTAAATATGTATTTTTGAGTTTTTTATAATTAAATATTTATTTTTGAGTTGTCTATAATTAAATATTTAATTTTGAGTTGTTTATAATTAAATATTAATTTTTGAGTGTTTATGACTAAATATTTATTTCTAGTTGTTTATAATTAAATATTTATTTTTGAGTTTTTTTATAATTAAATATTTATTTTTGAGTTGTTTATAATTAAATAGTTATTTTTGCGTTGTTTATAATAAAATATTTATTTTTGAGTTTTCTATAATTAAATATTCATTTTTGAGTTGTTTATAATTAAATATTTATTTTTTAGTTGTTTATAATTAAATATTTATTTTTAGTTGTTTATTGTTAAATATTTAATTTTGTGTTGTTTATAATTAAATATTTATTTTTGAGGTTTTTATAATAAAATATTTATTTTTGAGTTTTTTATAAGTAAATATTTAATTTCTAGTTGTTTATAATTAGATATTTATTTTTGAGTTGTTTATAATTAAATATTTATTTTTGAGTGGTTTATAATTAAATATTGATTTTGAGTTTTTATAATTAAATATTTATTTCTGAGTTTTTATAATTAAATATTTATTTTTGAGTTTTTATAGTTAAATATTTATTTTTGCGTTATTAATACCTAAATATTTATTTTTGTGTTGTTTATGATTAAATATTTAGTTTTGAGTGTTTACAATTAAATATTTATTTCTGTGTTGTTTATAATTAAATATTTATTTTGGAGTTGTTTATAATTAAATATTTAATTTTGAGTTTTTTATCACTAAATATTTATTTTTGAGTGTCTATAATTTAATATTAAGTTTTGAGTTGTTTATAATTAAATATTTATTTTTGAGTGTTTATAATTTAATATTTATTTTTGAGTGTTTATAATTTAATATTTATTTTGGAATGTTTATAATTTAATATTTATTTTGGAATGTTTATAATTAAATATTTATTTTTGAGTGTTTATAATTAAATAGTTATTTTTGAGTGTTTATAATTAAATATTTATTTTTGATTGTTTATAATTAAATATTTATTTTTGATTTGTTTATAATTAAATATTTATTTTTGATTGTTTATAATTAAATATTTATTTTTGAGTGTTTATAACTAATATTTATATTTGGGATGTTCATAACTAAATATTTATTTTTGGGATGTTCATCACTAAATAGTTATTTTTGAGTTGTTTGTAACTAAATATTTAGCAAACGAAGCAGATAAACATATTGAAAATAAATCCTTCACTTTCCACTAAACCTCAGAAGAAAAAAAAATATCTCTAATTGCAGTTTTATATCATCTTGTCTTATATTGAAACAAAGTTATGAATTATATAAAAAAATGAAAACTGGTGCAATTGTCTTAGCTTCATGGAATGTAATGTCAATCTTCTCCACAAATAGATGTCACCTCTGAACATTTCATTATTGACCTAGTATAATTTCTTTCAACAATAATTTAGGCGAAGGAGCTTGAAAGACGTACTTTCAGATAAAGAGTCGTTGGCCATTGCTATAGGTGGTAGAGAAGGTTTATTGTAATTATTGAATGAAACTAGTTTAATCTTGGTGGCATTGAACTTAACCATCCATTTTTGTCCCCATTCCACTACGGATTGGAGGTCATTCTCTAGTGTTTCTGCCATTTCTTTAGATATGTGTTCATTTGTTTTCCTGTGGTGCCTGTTATAGAGTGTGGTGTCATCAGCATATATACCCATCTCACAGGCAATTTTGTTGGGGAGGTCATTTATGAATATCAGGAACAGTAGAGGTCCAAGGATAGACCCCTGGGGCACTCCCGCATTTATATCATATTGTTTAGATGTACGACCGTCGAGGACAACCTGGATTTTTCTCTTATCTAAGAAGGATTTAATTATGTTAAGTATTCTACCAGTGATACCGTATAGTATAACTTCCTGAGGAGACCCTCATGCCATACCCTGTCAAAAGCCTTAGATATATCTAGAGCTACCGCTCTGCCCTCCCCTGCTTTGTCCAGTGAATGGTATATACGTTCAAAGATTACAGTTAGGATGTTTGCTGTGGAACGGGCTTGTCTAAATCCATATTGTTGGTCAGTTAGAAGTTTAGCATCTGTAAGGTGATGGACTAGAGCATGGTTAATTAAGGTCTCAAATATTTTGGCAAAAAGTGGGAGGAGGCTAACGGGGCGATAATTTACTCAGTCAGTTCTTTCGCCAGAATTCTTGAATACTGGTACCACAGAAGCAGTTTTCCAACAGCCTGGAAAGCAAGATTCATTAAGACATTTGTTGTAGAGTTTGGAGAGAACTCGAGCTACTTCGGCTGAGCACTTTTTTAATAGCACAGCTGGGATAAGATCGGGTCCACATGCTTTTGAAGTGTCAAGGTTTTTTATGATAGCATGCACCTGAGCGGGGATGATTTTCAGATCGTCTAGCGTGGCGTCTGTCCACATAGGAAATTCAGGTAGGGGGTGGTTGGAAGGGTCCATTGTGGAGTTTGAGGCAAACCGACTGACAAGCATGTTAGCCTTTTCGGTTGCTGAGCAAACAACCTCGTGATTGTTGGTTAGTGGGGGAATTGTTGATTGCCCATTATTTACTACACTGTTGTAGATTTTCCAGAAATCATGAGTTCCTAGTTTTTGTGCTTAGATGCGTTTTTTAGTGGTTTCCGTAAATTCTCTCTTTATTTTTGAGTGTTTATAATTAAATATTTATTTTGGAGTGGTTCATAATTAAATATTTATTTTTAAGCATTTATAATTAAATATTTGTTTTTAAGGGTTTATAATTAAATATTCATTTTTGAGTGTTTATAATTAAATATTTATTTTTGAGTGTTTATAATTAAATATTTATTTTGGAGTGGTTCATAATTAAATATTTATTTTTGAGTTGTTCATAATTAAATATTTATTTTTAAACATTTATAATTAAATATTTGTTTTTGAGGGTTTATAATTAAATATTTATTTTTGAGTGGTTTATAATTAAATATTAATTTTTGAGTGGTTTATAATTTAATATTTATTTTTGAGTGGTTTATAATTAAATATTTATTTTTGAGTGGTTTATAATTAGATATTTATTTTTGAGTGGTTTATAATTAAATATTTATTTTTGAGTGGTTTATAATTAGATATTTATTTTTGAGTGGTTTATAATTAAATATTTATTTTTGCGTGGTTTATAATTAGATATTTATTTTTGAGTGGTTTATAATAAAATATTTATTTTTGAGTGGTTTATAATTAAATATTTATTTTTGAGTGGTTTATAATTAAATATTTATTTTTGAGTGGTTTATAATTAAATATTTATTTTTGAGTGGTTTATAATTAAAAATTTATTTTTGAGTGTTTATAACTAAATATTTATTTTTGAGTGTTTATAATTAAATATTTATTTTTGAGTGGTTTATAATTAAAAATTTATTTTTGAGTGGTTTATAACTAAATATTTATTTTTGAGTGTTTATAATTAGATATTTATTTTTGAGTGGTTTATAATTAAATATTTATTTTTGAGTGGTTTATAATTAAATATTTATTTTTGAGTGGCTTATAATTAAATATTTATTTTTGAGTGGTTTATAATTAAAAATTTATTTTTGAGTGTTTATCACTAAATATTTATTTTTGAGTGTTTATAATTAAATATTTATTTTTGAGTGTTTATAATTAAATATTTATTTTTGGGATGTTCATAAGTAAATATTTATTTTTGAGTTGTTTATAACTAAATATTTAGCAAATGAAGCAGATAACCATATTGAAAATAAATCCTTCACTTTCCACTATTGTCATCTTCATATTGTCATCTACTTCCTACCATTTTATGGCGGTTTCAGTTGTGAGGGTTTGGGGCAATCATCACATCTATATCATTAATTTAATTTTTTTTTCACTCCGAACAAGGCATATTGCAACTTGGATGTAAGGGGATACTATTTGGGATCATGTCTACAGAGGATTATATGGGGGAGAGGGGGGGGACAAGATGTATGTTTGTATTACATTTAAATTTCACCATGTTAGTAGAGTAGGGAAGCAGAAATCAGGGAGGGAATTCCAAAGTCTAGCAGTCTGAGAAGAGAAACTGTTAGAGTAGAAGGCTTTCTGGACCTCTACAGTGAAGGGCTGAGATTTTGCTGCTTAATGGGTTAGTTAGAGGTATTTACATCAAGGGGGCACAAGTGCCATGAGTTCATGAGAACACATTTAATTAAAGTATTTGTAAAACAGGCACAGGGATGCAGCATTGACTTTTTTTACGATGAAACAGAAATTGATTCTGATGGTTTTAATTTGGAAATCATTTTTTTGAAAATACTGATAGAAGCAAATTCAGTAAATATCATCGATTGTGAAAAAATGGAATGTTCTAGTATTTTGTTTTATTTTCGATTTTTGTGGTTCGAATGAAACCACTATTTTTTCGTTTTAAATCAATATTCTTTACATTATCTTTAAGTAAAAACACACTTCTAAAATAAATTAAAACACAAAAAAACTTATCCAGTTCGATAGAAAAGTAACTTATCTTACCTTTGGTAACATTTGTTTTGTTGGCTATTCTGGAAAATGCCCAAGATTTCTTTTAATTAGTAAAGATTAAACAGTAAATTACAAGATGAAAAAAAAAAGATTTTGGTGCTTCTTTCGGAGAGAACCCATATCGACCTGAATGTTTCCGATTGTGATTTATGAAACAGGCTAAAAATGGACAAACCGCCACCGAATAATCAATTAGTACTGACAATAAATTAAATAATTTTTCCCCTGAATTAAGGTTAGGATCAGTAGACTTGCTACTCCACGAGGGCAAATTTAGGTACCGGAATGTGGGAGAAAACTGCAAACCCCTAAAAAGGGGTACTCTGGATGGGAGCAAAAATACTTCTTGGAATTCCAACACGAATGAGAGTCTCAGGTGAGAGGCAAAGAGGAAAAAAAAAAACTTCCCTCTCCAAAAGGAAGTGGTAATACGTGGAAGAATATCACCCCCCCCCTCCGAGACAGAAAAGAAATTATATTTTGATCCTTCTCCGTATGTAATTCAATAAAATGACGAAAACATTTGTGGTTCGTTTTATTGTTTGTTAGGAAACAAATGAAAGAAGAAATGTTTATTTGGTTGGAAGGTGTCACCTGACCCAACGAAATGTAACGGGGGGGGGGGGGGGGCGAAGATCCCTTTTCGCTCTCTTAAAAAAGAGAAAGGGGGAAAAATCGTTAAAGAAAGAGAGGGAGATGAAAAGGCGGGCTGTGTCGCCAGATTCTTCTTTTTTCAGAAGATGCAATTTCGGAGAAGGACAACCCGTCACCCAGACAACGCCAGATGTTACATAGACGTACTAGTAAGCATCTGCCCCCCCTCCCCGTTTTTTTTTTTACCCGTTAAGGAACCCGCTTGCACGTCTCTAGCGCGCACCGACCTACAAAAACGGGGATAATTTGAATCTATCTCGTACACAGCACGTATTCCGCCGGTCCCTAAAAACACGCACCAACCAATCCTTTCGTTTATATCGGTATTCACGTCTAGTCATGTTTTTTTTTTTTTTTTTTTTTTTTTTTTTTTTTTTTTTTATTTTAGAAAAAACCCAAGAACCTCCCTTATTATTTCTCCCTCTTTTTTAAACGGCAAATCAGGCCTAGAAAATTAAAAAAAAAATTAAAACTTTTTGAGCCGTTAAAAAAAAGAAAAAGTGATCTATTTTTATTTAAGAAACATAATTAGAAAATATTTGAATAAAAGTATTTTTGAAGCATTTTACGACTTTAAAACCACCTTTTTTTTTTAAATTTGCGAAAGTTTTTTTTTTTTCAATTTTATTAATTTTTTTTTAGGAGATTAAACTATTTTTACTGTTATTATAGTGATTAACATTCCTATCTACCCCTATCAAACGATGTTCTACTTTTTAGGCAATTACATGCACTAAAAAAAAACTTGGTGGAAAGAAAAATAAAAAAATATATTTTCGAATTTAGAGTGGGAGATCGTTTACCTATAAATTCAAACAAAAAGTAATCTAATTTCCGGATCAGTATAAATTTTTAGGGCTGTTTACCCATCACTTTTTATTATTATTATTTTTCCTATGGAAGATAAATTTTATATTTTTGGGGGACGGGTTAGATTTTTGGGCTATTATGTTTGGTGGTCTTATATTGCCAGTCGGCCTTAGGGTTAGTGATATAAAAAGTTATGGTATTTTTTTGCCACTTAATCCAGCGTAGTAAAAACACCCCCAACCTCCCCATGTTAAAAACGACTTTCAGGTTTGGGGGTTTATTCCGAATGCGGTTCTTAACATGGGGAGATTAGGGGTGATTATACTACGCTGTTAGGTCGTAAAAAAAAAGAAAATACCAAAATTAATCGCCATAAAAGTTAAAACGTCTCAGAAAATGGAGATTATTTTACATTACTAAAGAAATTGTTTTCTCTTTACCATGTTTTAGAGGCAGCTCACACGTAATCGCCCCAGAAATAGAATTTGTCTTTTTTCGTGACTTTTTAAATCATAAGCTGTTTCGATAATTTTCGGGACTCGATTCAGTCAATATTCATCAATACATCAATACTCGAAACTGACATCGTCTGGATGATCATTAGTTACAAGTACCATTTTTTTTTTTCTTTTCATTACTAAAAGTAAACTACAAATTATAAACTTTTTTCGCCGTGTAAAAATGCTCCCACAACTTCAGTTTTTTTTTTTGGGGGGGGGGGTCGGAAAGAAAAGCTACTTAACATAATTTTACTTTCAGAAGATGAAATAGTTTTGCTCGATTTATATAGAAATATGCAAAAAAAAAATTAAAGATGTTTAAAAAAAAAATAAGTGGGTGATCAACATTTCGATCAGAGTGGATTTTGAAATGCATATGGCGAAGTAGAAAGTTTCTTTCATAAATACTAACATTTAGTGATCAAATTAAATTAAAAACCTAGATAGAGTGGTAAAACTATACAAACACCGTGACAGCGAATTAACCCTAACCCTAAACCTAACCCTAAACCCTAACCCTAACGCTGTCACGGTGTTTGTATAATAATACCGATAGAGTTTAGAGAAAAGATTTGTTGTAATCATGTTTTTATACAAAACATTTTTATAAAAAATATAAACTTCTTAAAATGGGGTTATAAACTACTAGAAATACATTAAGGAAATTTTGCAGTATATACGACAAAACGAAAACGTAAAAAAAACAAAACAAAAAAAAAAAAAACAAATAAATGTAACCAAAAGGTTAAGATAAGGTACTCTTCTACCTAGCTGGATAAGTTAGTTTTTTTTTTTTTTTTTTTTTTTAACGCATTTTAAAAAGTTTATTCGGTTCGAAAAACAAATAGTGAGTGCACTGCAAAGTTGGTAGCTAAACTTTTTTTGAATGAGTTGAAAAAACTTTTGGGAAAACTGTGTCGTTGTACGTTTTCATCATCCCAAATTCTTTCAACAGAAACGATCATTTGAATTGTAGTTTTAAAATTACTTTAAAATCTAAGATGTATTAAACAACGTAAAAAAAAAAAATCAGAAAGATTTAATATGGATAGTTTCTGTTAAGAAAGCGTACTTTTTACAAGTTTTGAATTTGGATGAGGTTTTTTTTTTCTTTCCATTGATTTGATTTTTTTTTTCTGACATAAAAACTATCTTAAAAAATAAATAAGAACTGATATTAAATTAAATGTAGGATTTTTAAAAACAAATTGCAATGTAATTTTAAAACTAAAACTTGAATAATAGAATAGAATGAGATTAAAAGAAACTTTGAGCTGAAAAGTCACGAGAGAAGAAAAATAACGGGAAAACAAACGAAATTTTTGTTCTTTAATAATTTCGATTAATACACTACAAAAACTCACCGTATTTTCACAAATACAATTTCTATTTAAGCTACATTTTCATAAAACATAGGAATGTTTTAAAAAAGACGGTATTAAAATTACAGTTGAATGTTCCCGCTGGGAAAACACGTGGTTACAGGGTAAGGGGAGATAATTCAGTTTGACCGTTGTTTATTGGAAGGGGGGGGGTAATATATTTTTTCCGTTTCACAATAAAAATAAATGAGCATTTTTTTCCCAAACAAATAATAAAAATTAGTAGAAATAAAAAGTAAAAATAAAATTTAACACATAAGTCCAACAAACAAATAAAAACAGAATTATCTCGTTTCGTAAACGTTTTTCTTTCTTTTTCTTCTCTTCTCATTCATTGGTGTTTTCCTTAGCCATTCAAAAAAAAAAAAATCTTCTGTTAAATTTTGACCGCGCGCGGTAAAAATAAGCAAATTTACTCCTTAATCTTATACCTATCATTTATAAATTAATATCCAGATTTTGGTAGAAATGTTTAAAAGCCATTACTTGCATCCACGCGACCTTGCCTGGTAGGTTTTACTTTCAGAATACGGACCGTGCTGAAATAATGATAATAAAAAAAAACATTATTTAGGAACCTATTCTCAACATGTGACCGGAGAGCATTTTATAACTAATCTGGGGGTTGTATTACTGTACACAAAGATTCGAAAAAGTTGTCCAAAACAAATATATAACAAATAAATGTTATCAAAGGCAAGATAGGTTACTTTTCTACCTAACTGGATATGTTTTTAGTGTTTTTATTGACTGTAACATGTTTATTCAGCTCGAAAAACATAGTGTTTACCGATGTATTGGAACCCGAATCTCTCTTTGACACGATAAGTTTGGGAAAATGAGTTATAAAAAAAAAAAAAAAAAAACTAGACAAAATACCGTTAAAAACTCGCTAAATATATGTTACCGTGACATAGGCTGACATATATTCGGTGTACAGTAATACAAACCCCCAATCTGTATTTTCAGCTAACCAAAAATTAACAAAAAGAAAAAAAAAAATACCGTAAAAATTTACTAACTTAAAAAAAAAAAGGTACGGAACGTAATCTGTATAAATATTTTGTTTCGCTTAAAAAAAAATCTTGAAAACTAAACTTAATTATTTCGTTATCGTTTCGTTATTAAATTATTAACTGGACCAAATTGTAATAAAACTATAACTAGTTTTGTTGGGACAATATTGTTTTAATCTCTATTTATAAAATTATTGGATCGTAAAAGTTTCAATCTTTTAATACACCAAGATTTTAAAACCAGAAATGACTGTCGGTTTAAATGCTTTCAAATTTCGAAGAGTTACAAAACTCTTCGAAATTTGAAATCATTTAAACCGACAGTCTTTAAAAAAAAAAAAAACTCAAATAGTTGACTTGGTATTAAAGAAATGAAAATGCATTCTGGTAGATTGAAGTAAGTATATATATATATGTTATGTTATTAAAATTCTTTTATATATATATATATATATATATATATATATATATATATATATATATATATATATATATATATATGAATATGAATATGAATTTTAATAACAGAGGCAAGAAACATGCACACTTAATCCAAAGTTTATTTCCAAATTTCAATCAGTTTGAAATTTTTTTTTATTGGCTAATACTTATGCAGTATGCACGGGGTATCGTCGGCATATTTCGGGGAAGTTATGTAAATTGTTGGAAGGTGCTGAATAAAAACTTCGTTGTGTATTAGTTTATATATATATATATATATATATATATATATATATATATATATATATATATACTAGCAAAAGTACTCGTCGTTGACTGGGTTCAAAAACAGCCTACAGAAAATGGACTCTGATTTATGAAAGTATGATAGATTATGAAAAGGAAGGGTTGTAAAGATAGCTTCGAATTTGGGGATATCAAAACTAAAGCAAAATATGATGAAAGTAAAAATAAAATAGATAAACCCCATAATTTATTATACCATACCTGTTCACACTGAAACACTTATTACAATATTCTGTGGATCTATATTAAAAAACCTTGTTAAACTTTGTGACATATTTCCATTCTATGGAGGTCAGGTGCGAACGAACACCCCCATAATTTTATTATACCATATTTCTTCAAACTGAAACATAATTATCAAAGTATACTTACGAAGATAAATATGAAAAGTCTTTATTAAAGTTTTTGCCTATTTCCATTCTATGAAGGCCAGGCGCGAATGCAGACCCCACAATTTTATTATACCATCCCTATTTAAGTTAAAACATACTTATCAAAGTATTCTTATGTACATCTATATCAAAAGCACTTGTAAACGTTTTTTTTTAATTTTTTATTTCCATACTTTGTGGACCAGGCGCGTACGCCGACCCCACAATTTTAATGAATCATCATTATGTCAGATCAAACATACCCATTCCTGTCTCGATACATCTTCTATCATTATATGTGATCAATTTTCTATAATAGTCAACCATATAGGAGCCTATTCGTGACCAGACACACACACAGACATTCAGCTTTATATTATATATATATATATATATATATATATATATATATATATATATATATATATATATATATATATATATATGGGGGTATATATATATATATATATATATATATATATATATATGGGTGTGTGTATATATATATATATATATATGTATATGGGTGTGCATATATATGAATATGTGTATATATATATATATATGTATGTATGTATATATGTATAAATATATATGTATGTATGTATATATATGTATATATATATATATATATATATATGTATATATATATATATATATATATATATATATATATATATATATATATATATGTCTCTCTCTATATATATATGTATACTATGAGACCTGGTGTCCTCTTGGCCGCTATGGTATCGGTTCCATGAATGCTAATGGCCTTAAACTACTAGAGCTGTGTTCAGAATTTAATCTTGCTATCTGTAACACTTTTTTTCGCCATTAACTGAAGCACAAAGCTACTTGGATACACCCACGTTCAAAGCATGGTCACCTAATTGACTTCGTCATAACTCAAAAACGTGACCTTCGAGATGCATATACTGTTGGTGTCATGCGCAGTGCTGAATGATCACAAGTTGGTTAGAGGAAAGTTTAATTTACGAATCTGTAAAAAAGTTTGTCATCGTGGTGTTAAGGTGCCTAGCCGTATTAATGTCGCCAAGTTAAAGTTGCCTGAAGTTCAAAAGAGTATGGCGGAAAAGCTCGATGATCTTGCATTTGAAGGTACATTGGTGAATTTGAGGACTCAGGTTTATTTCGCTGGTGCTGAAGTTCTTGGCTTCAAAAGGGATAAGAACAAGGACTGGTTTGACGACAACAATCTTGAAATTAATCAGTTGCTGATGAATAAACAGACAATTTATGAATCTTTATTTTGTGAAGATCATTCTGATCATACAACTAATTTGCGACAATACAAAGAGGTCAAAGCCACATTGCAACGTGAGCTAAGAAAAATGAAAAACCAATGGTGGATGAATATAACGGAGCAGATCCAAAAGGCGTTTGACACAAAAAATAGAAGGAATTTTATGGACTCCTGTGCCTGTCCTCCTACCTCTTCAATATCTCCCCTGATGTCGAAAGATGGTTCTGCTGTCATTAAGGACCCAGAAAAGATGTGTTTCACAATTCCTCAGCAGTTGATGCTGAAGCAATTGAGAGCCTACCACAATGTGATTTCATATTCAGAATGGATCGTTTGCCTAATCTGGTTGAGGTGCAGTTGGTTATCGCACAAATCAACAGTGGCAAGGCACCTGGTTTGGATGGTGTTCCGGTGGAGCTTCTTAAGATTGGAGGTGCAAATATTGCTAATGCTATCTTTGGTTTTGTTGAGGAAACTGGGAAGGTGCTCCTATTCCACAGGATTGGATTGATGGTGTCTTGGTGACCCTGTTTAAAGGAAAGGGACAGAAGAATGTTTGCGACCACTACCGTGGGATTATGCTTTTGGGAGCTGTTGGGAAAGTTCTCGCACGACTCCTATTAAACAGGTTACTGGAGGATGTTTGTCCTAACGCTAGTCCAGAGTCTCAAAGTGGCTTTAGGTCTATGGATATGATTTTTTCAGTCTGGCAAGTCCAGGAGAAATGCATTGAACAACAGATACCACTGTATCAAGTGTTTGTGGATCTAACCAAAGCATTTGATACCGTTAACAGGGATGCTCTCTGGTTAATCTTAGAGAAAGTAGGGTGTCCTCCAACCTTTGTTAGAATATTCAAGGAACTGCATAGGAATATGAAAGCTCGAGTCTCGTTTAACGGAAAATTGTCTGATGAAATCCCAGTTGACAATGGTGTCAAACAAGGTGATATTCCTGCCCCTACTCTTTTCTCTATATATTTTGCTGTTCTACTTGCTCATGCATTTCGAGGTTGCAATAGGGGTGTCATGTTAAAGTTTCGAACCACCGGTCGCATTTTTAATCTTAGAAGATTTAATGCCAGAACCAAGCTGCATCATGTCTTGGTCAAGGAGTTACTGTATGAAGACGATGCTGTTTTTTTCTCGTACACTGAGACTGATATGCAGCATATAATGGATAGCTTTGATGACTCCTGCACTGCCTTTGGTCTGAGGATCAGTCTGTCTAAAACAAAGGTGATGTTCACTCCTGCACCGGGCCAGTCATACATGGAGCCGAACATCATGGTCTGTGGTGCTAGACTAGGAGTAGTTGATTCATTTGTATACCTTGTCGAGGGATGATTGTCTCGACACTGAAATCTACAGACAAATTCAGAAGGCGTCTGTAGCTTTTGGAAGGTTGGAGAAGAGAGTGTGGTCTGATCGTGGCATCACAGACAGGACAAAGATCTGCATTTACAAGACCTGTGTGCTAACCACACTGTACTATTCATCGGAGACATGGACATTGCATCAAAAGCACATTAAATGCTTGAGACGTATCTTAAACATCAAGTGATAAGCACAAGTACCCGATACTGAAGTCCTTGTGAGAGCATGTTGCTCTAGTGTTGAGACCCTTGTAATCAGATCTCACATGCATTGGGTGGGCCACTTGGTTCAAATGAAAGATTGTAGGCTGCCAAAACAAATTTTTTACGGGAAGCTGGAAAATGGCAAGTGCCCTCAACACAAGCCTAGGAAGAAGTTCAGGGACACTACAAAGAATAATTAGAAAATCTTACAAATCAACATCGACACATGGAAAGAACTTACTCTGCAAAGGCCGAAGTGACGAAAGCTTGTACGTGAAAGTTGTGATGCTCTAGAGAAAAGAAAGCAGACCCACAACAATCTGAAGCGAGAGCTTCGCAAAGGTTCAATTGACGGTCTTAATCATGACACACAGAGCTGGAAATGTGACACTTGTGAATGAGTGCTTTTGGCTACGTCAACCACCTTAAGTCGCACAAAACTCCTGTTCAGGTCAACTTTGCACCTATTAGTCCGAACCAAACGATCTGTTTAATATGCAGCAAAGTTTGCAAGTCTACTGCTGGTCTGAGAAGACATGTGATTGTTCATAGGAATACCCTTCAACCTCCAGAGGAAGTCAACTCGATGGAAATTGCTCAATTTGTATGTCACATCTGCTTCAAGATGTGCAAATCTGCGGCGGGGGTGCAGAGTCATCTGAGATGGCATGGACGACAAGATTGGGAGAACTCAATGTGACGGCGATCAACTGGAAAGATGCAGCAATCATCATCATATATATGTATATATATACATATATATACATATATGCATACATACATACATATATATATACATACACACACACATATATAAAAATGAAGGAAAAACATAGTTATAATTGAAAACAATCATCCTATGGTAATTTCAATGAAAAGAAGTACTTGTGTGCAGTTTATGGACCACACTGAATTACTGTTTAAGCCATTCTTAATTATTATGTAGTTTCACCTAACAATTAAAGATATTGTTAAAAAAATTAATAAACAAAACATACTGTTTGCCAATTGTTGGCTGTTGCGATTTAATTGGCTAAGTGTTTCGGCACTGTCTGGTGGTTTACGTAATCTGCTCGGAATATTGCGACGATAATGCGGTTCCTATTCTGCATGAGTGCTAATTGTTTCACTATCAAACATCTATTTAAAAAAATCTAATAATATTTTGTGGATTTTATAGGAAAATTTGATTTTAATATGAAAAGAGGCACAAGAAGTTATCACTGTTTGCACAAACCTGAAAAATATTAAAATAAATAGAATAGTTTTTGTAATTATTTTTTTTTTTTTTATATTATGTTTGATTCAACAAGGAAATTATTTTGTGAGAAAAGATTCTTTTCTCTCAGATAAATCTAAAATTAATAAACGGAATTCTGAAAATTGAATGAATATAATGAACAGATTTTTTATTGATAAAATTATTTTTTTCATTTAGCGTTTTACAAATTTGTAGAATTCCGATTTTGTGAATACTTTATCTTCAATTTAAAAAATAACCTTTCGTTTTTCATTTTTAAAATTTTATATCAAATTAAATTTAAAAAAAGACTTTTTTTACTTTTAAACTTTTCTGAATACTTTACTTTTATGTGGAAAAGAAAACTGTTAATTAAACATACGAGGGGCATGCAATAAGTAATGCCCCTGACCCACTTCCCATAATAGTAGAGCAATGAAACTTGGCACAGTTATTAGTCTTTCTCTACATAGGAATCACCCAGAGTTATGCATTTCTCCCATCATTTGATGCAGCTCTGGAGACCGTTTTTGTAGAACACCCCAGGTTACTCCTCCAACCATGATGTCAGAAATCAAGGCTGCATCAACTAGGAAACGCTTTCCTTTCAAAAACAACTTCATGGCTGGGAAGAGGTGAAAGTCGGTGCAAGGTCAGGAGAGTAGGGAGGATGGGGGAGGATTTCATAACCACACGCCCATGCTTCTGATCTGGCGACATGCGAGTTGTGGACCGGAGCGTTGTCCTGCAGGAAGAGGGTACCTTTGCTGATCTTGCCCCGCCTCTTGATTTTGATAGCTTCCCTTAATTTCCTCAAAAGTGAAGCATAATAAGCTCCTGTAATTGTGGTATCCTTTGCCAGGAAATCTGTCATCACTACTCCATCCTTGTCCCAGAAGACTGTGAGCATGACCTTGCCAGCGGAGGGCTGTACCCTTGCCTTCTTTGGAGGTGGTGAGTCCAAATGCTTCCACTGCATTGACTGGGCTTTGGTCTCTGGATCATAGTGATGGACCCAGGTTTTATCCTGTGTAATCAGTCTTTTGAAAAACTTTGACTCATCTTCTTGGCACATCTCCAAATTCATCCTCGAGCACTCGATGCATTCTCGCTTCTGGAATGGTGTGAGCAACCTGGGAATCCATCTGGCAGACACCTTATGCATATGCAAATGGTCATGAATGATAGTTTCCACAGACCCTGTACTAACTTGACATCTTGGGCTATTTGGCGAATAGTAATGCGCCGATCTTCCAAAATAGCAGCCTCAACTTGACGGATAGATGCCTCATCAATGGCAGAAGGGGGGGGGGGGCAACCAGATCTGGAAACTGTTTCCACAGACTTCTGGCCATGTTTGAATTCATGATGTCAGCATTTTACAAGGTCATATGATGGGGCATTATCACCAAAGTTTTTTTCATTTCATCAAAAGTCTCCTATGGTGTGCGTCCTTTCAAATACAAAAACTGGATCACTGCTCAACATTCAACATGCTCCATTTCACACCTGACTCAGTTCAAACACCTGTAAAACAGAAACCTCAATTAGTTCAGAGCTGTAATTTGCCGCATAACCCTTAGAGATATAAATCATTGCAGAATTTCAGCTAGATCAGACAACTGGAAGTGGGTCAGAGGCATTACTTATTGCACGCCCCTCATACAAGGTGCCTTAAATAAGTTTCCAAACTTTTTCGTATGAGCATTTTTATTGATATTAAACACATGAAACTCTCGTCCCCTTCGAAGTAATATTCTCTGGGTGCAATGCACTTGTACCGTTCCAACAACTTCTGGAAGGCTCCATGGAAGTCCTCTTGTGTGAGCGTGTCAATGACCCCCATCACAGCCTCTTTCGTCTCCTCAATTGTCTCATAACGGCAGCCTCTAAGGTTTTCCTTGAGCTGAGGGAATAACCAAAAATCACAGGGAGCAAGGGCTGAGCTATAGGGAGGGTGAGAAACTGTTTTGATGCCCAACTTGATCAAATAGTCTGATCTTCTCTGAGCACTCCTTGAACAAACTTTACGCAAATCATCCACATCTTCAGTTCCTCACAAATAATCGTATGTACAGTTCCCATACTGACATCAAACTGTGCATTTATTGTCTCTGTAAACATACAATGAAATTCTTTATTTAGCCAAATCAACTCTGGTGTTCCGACTTCCTTACTCCTCTTACCCCTCTCATCACTCCTCACATACTTCCTGGCTTCTTTGAATCTCTTATGCCACTCAAAAATTGATGCTCGATTCATGCAAGACGGTCCCAAACAGTTTGAAGTAATCCATACGTTTCTATGCATTTTTCCAAGTTTAAAACAGAATTTTATTGCATATCGTTCTTTTAAAGTGTCTTCACGTCCTGATTGCATTTTTGAAATTCACCAGCTGTGGCAATTAGGCTTTAGTAATGTGTATTTTAATTCCTACTGTAGTTGTTCATTTGAACCTGAAATCATAAATATTGGTCAGTCATCTCATAAGATGTATAGCAATAACCAAGAGTCTATGACAATTTTAAATGCCTGTACAAAAAAGTCTGGAAACTTATTGAAAGCACCACATATATCTTTTTAACATCAAACATTTATTATAAGTTGTGTATGATTATCATTTAATCATTAAATTATTAACTAAATTGTTATGTAATTAATTCCGTTTAATGAATATCATTTTAATCTGTTTATAAAATTGTTGGATGCCAAAAAACTTTGAAAATTTTCAATCTTTTAATATACGATTTGCCTAGAAAGCAACTTGGTGTTTGTTAAGATAAAGTCGAAAGATTGATTATTTAAATATTTCGTTTTAATCAAAAACAATATTACATACTTACTTGTCATGTCAA
The DNA here is from genome assembly GCF_053919585.1 of Euprymna scolopes. Classification (NCBI taxonomy): domain Eukaryota; kingdom Metazoa; phylum Mollusca; class Cephalopoda; order Sepiida; family Sepiolidae; genus Euprymna; species Euprymna scolopes. The sequence goes on from NC_136497.1 coordinate 14,777,732, forward strand.
AAATAGTACTATATCCAAAAATTACGAAAATTCATCAAGTGGAACAACTGTTATTGTGTTTTTAGTAAAAAAAGTCTTTTGCTATAGACAACAAATATTGCACGACATGAACAAGTAATCTAAAATATTCCTTCCAGAGTTATGTCCCCTGTGTGTGAACTCTTCCCTGTCTACTTTATAACGTCTAAGAAAAATGTAATCTACCCATAAAAATTACTTTTACTATAAATAACTTTCTACTCGATAATTTTTCGTAATTTTTGGATATATTACTATTTTCGACATAGCAATTACGTACGTAATATTGTTTTAGCTTTAAAAAAGTCTGTTTGTTGACTCTATCTTAACAAGCACAAGCAACTTTATATACTGCAGTTTTAAGGGTTCTTTTTCAACTCTTAACAATAGATTATAATTTACTTGTTTGTGAAGAAACCAAAATGCATTCTGGTAGATTTCATGATTAAAATCCAGTTCCGTCCATCTTTGTTTGTATTCTTCATTCACTGATCGCTGTACTTTATGATGAATGTCATGGAAAAGTCCCTTCTGATTCATGTTTAGCAGTTCATAAATTACAGTGGTACCCCGGTACTTGACCATCATTCATTCCAGATGTTTGTTTTAACACCGAAATGTTAGACAACCGAAACGATATTTCCCTTTAAATTAACTGAAATAGAATTAATTGGTTCCAGAGTTTAAAAGTCCCTTTTTTTATCTGTAAACTTTGTAGATTTTAGACATTTAATTGCACAGAAAATCACCAATAAACATATATTAAGATGATTACAATAACATAACCTATACATGCAATAAGAGAATAAAATGTATGTAATTTCAATTAAACTGTTTTTATTTCTTATCTTTCAATGATCAGATGAAGCGGGGGGAGGGGATAGGAAGACTACTGATTGGAAGGAGAATCCACTTCCATCAAAACAGAAGGCAAATCAATCGTAATCTGGGGTTCTCTCTTTGGCAAATTTCTTGGATGAAGATTCCTGAACAGGATGTTCTTTACGTTTAAAATATTTATCCAATGAAACTTGTTTTTTTTTTTTTTTTTGCCCAACACTTTTCAAAAATGTCACACGACATTGTCATTAAAAATGTCGACATGTCAACTAGTTGTAGCGAGATCTGGATGATATTCAACCACAAAGGCTTTGATATCATTCCACTTGTTGCATATTACATTCAATACTGTTGTTGGTGCATCCTCCTTCCTTTCCTCTTCCTCTGAGTGTTTCTCCACAACAGACTTATTTTGTTCATTTTGAAGATAAAGAAGTTCTTCTGTTGTCAGCTGAGATGCATACTCTTCCAGTAGTTCTTCAACATCATGGGTGTCTACTTCCAAACCTAAGCTTTTAGACACAATATCCCCAACAATTGCTTCAGCTTCCACAGAAGCATCCTCCTTACCAAGATCCCGCACTATCGTCAAACCCTTCAAATTCACATTCTGTAACACAATCGGGCCACAATTTCCTATAAGCAGAATTCATGGTCATATAAGAAACATCAGACCATGGTTTATGAACAAGAATTATGCTGTGGACAATATTAAAATGATTTCTTCAGAAATCACTAAGGGTCAGTTTGATGTCATCAGTTACCTCAAAGCAAAACAAAAACTTTGTGTAAAGCTGTTTAAAATTAGCAATAACCTACTGGTCTATTGATTGAATTAACTATTGGTAGGCAAGAACATGATTTTTATGAAATCATATTTTCCTGTTAAATCCGCTTCCAAAGATGGAGGATGGACAGAATCATTGTCCATTATCAAGAGGCATTGTTTAGGAAACGTTTTCTTTTCCAAATATTTTTTAACAAACACTTGGAAACCCCATTCAGTAAAGAACTGCCAGGTCAACCAAGCTTTAAAGTTTGCTCGCCACATAACTGCTAAATTACTTTTGATCACTTTGTGTGACTTGAAAGCCAAAGGATTCTCAGAATGATAGATAAACAGTTTCACCTTACAATCTCACCTGGCATTTGTACATAACAATAATGTGCACCTATTTTTCATAGGTTTATGTCCAGAAAATGATTTCTTTTCTCGTGTAATGAAGGTCCTCTTTGGCATTTTCTTCCAAAATAACCCCATCTCATCACAATTAAAAATCTGTTGAAGTAAAAACGCATTTTCTTTTACCACTTCTCATTTTTAATTTCTCAAACCATTCTTTGCTAGCTTCAAATTCAAATTACTCATCACTTGTGAAAGGATTTAACTTCAATAAATTCTTGTAAATATGTTTTGCTCTTTGACACTCAAGTTCCTCACTTATATTGTCTCCAACTAACGCCGATTGCTTTATGTAAACAAAAGTTAACTTTTCTACTTCCTCTAGTAACTGTGGCCTTTATTTAGTAATTGTAGTCACACTTTTAGCTACATCATTAGCTTTAATAGAATCTTTATGCTTTAAAATAGTTCTTATAATTGATTTTGCCATTTCATATTCCTTTACAAACGCTGCTACACGAATTCCTCTTTCAAATTTCTCTATCAGTTCCTTTTAAATTCGATCGTCGTTTGCAGTTTTCTGTTTTGCACTCGCTTTACTGCTTTTATTTCTCTTTTTTTTTTCTTTTTATCCAATGCTAAAAGAATGCCCATTTCTTGTTTGTTTCTAAAGACTTTACACAACGCTAAACCGATTATTTGAACATCAAAGTTTTTTTTTGTGCAATTAATTACTGTCATGCCAAGATACGTTCGCTTCATTTGGCGTATTGAAATCAACTGACCCTTTTTGTTTTACTTTTTGGACACCTCAAGGTCCTTTGTCGTCACATGCAAAAAGGGGGTCGACTAATCGAATTGGGTGGTTCTGGTGCTACGCTGATGTACTAAGAATAACTCTGACACCATCTAAACTGTTGAAGGAGTTGCGATGACATTGTTCTAAATATAACTCTCGTTACAAAGTTCAGACTCACGTGGCAGCGTTGTCTGTGGAGTTGGGCTGTCACACTATACTTCAAAAGTATCACAACCAGTATGAATTACAGTGTTTCATTGAGGAACATCGCTGCTTGTTTACATTCAAACTGAAGCCGGTGATTTAAAGTCCGAAATTTTGTTCGACTACTGAAGCAAGAAAAAATTGTTTGACCATCGAAACGTTCGACAACCAAGGTATTACTGTATTCTGTTTTATGAAAAACAATTTGTTTGCATATTTTAAAACTGGTAAACATTAATCAGAATGGACTTTTCCAGGGCATTCATCGTGACACACAACAATCAGCGAATGAAGACAAAAAGACACACGGAACTTGATTTTAACCTATTTAATTTCGTAATTATTGGCATTTGTGCATTTGGTAAATTTTTACAATAGGCCCGCCTCCACAATTTTCTTTAAAATGGCAACTTTTATAGGTTTTCAACTATGCTGAATAAGAAAATCTCATTTAAATTTTGTACAGACAAGTAGTTTTCAAGATAAAGACCTGTATGATGCACTGTAACTCACTGGCGTCCATGTTTGTACGCACGCGTGATAAAAAAATTTATTTCTCTGCAACCGACACTGCCACCTAGCGGAAACAAATCCACTTATTTTTTACAACCGAGAAATTAGTAATGTGCATGCATGTAAAACAAAACAATTACGACTAACTCTGCAAAATTTAAATGAGATTTTCTTATTCAGCATAGTCGAAAACCTCCAAAAATTGTCATTTGAAAGAAAATTGTGGAGGTGGCCCTAATGTAAAAAAATATGCATTTTAACATCTCTCAGCAAATTTAGAAAGCCATTCTTAACATGGAGAGAGTGGGGGGCTTTGTTAACTCCTCCCTTGCCCGGACGGAACTCAAGCATGTTTTACAACAAACAACAAACCGAAAAAGTGGTAAAGAAACAAATATATAGCAAATAAAGCTTATCAAACGCAATAATCTAAAACTTGGATAAGTTTCTTGCGTTTTAACTTATTTTGAAGCGTTTTTTTTTTAGTTTGAAACATAAGTAGTGTCGAGTTGCTAAGTTAAAACAAGAACAAGATGGCTAGCATGAGATGATCTTCTTTGGAGACTTGGTAATCGCTCAAAACTCGAAAATTAAACAAAATACTGATAAAAATTGACTCAATAAATGTCACAGTGACAGTTATTGAGTAAATTATTATCAATATTTTATTTCATTTTCGAGTTTTGACTGATTATTGAGACCCTGAAGATGACATTCTCATTTCCGCCATCTTGTGGTCGTTCTAACTTAGCAACTCGGCACTACTTGTGTTTCGAAGTAGATAATCGCTTGAAAATAAGTGAAAACACAAAAAGGTCTTTGATGACATTTATTTGCTAGATTTTTTTTTTTTTTTTACCACTTTTCAGTTTATTTATTGTCTGTAGTAAAACATGCCCCGGAATTCTCCTAAAATGAAAACAATTAATTTGCTTGGGATGTTAAAATGCACAAGTGGCAAATGATTTTTTTAATAAGATTTTTTTCCTTATACAGTATTGAATTTTTATTTTTTTGATTAGTGAATAAAAATAATATAAGTGTAAGTCACGCCGTGGTGAGAAACGCAGGTACAGATATTTTATGGTAAGTAAATACTAAAGTTGGTTACTTCCTGAAACCTGCAAGAAGATGTGACACAGGGTCAGGAAACAGGGGAAAATGAAACCAGCGCCCTTAAAGAAGGAGCACCCTAGCCGTTTAAAAATTGCCTGGGCAGTCCTGTCGGCATTCCCCGGTTGGGGTGCCTCATGTAGTAAGCAATAAACTACCCCCCCCCGAAAGCCAAGAGGCAGCGACCTGGGAGGATGAAACTCCTATGACTACACAAGACGTTTAGCTTCTTAGTCAACAGGGAACAGGTCATTTGAAAAAATGGCCATACTCTGTCGGTTTCGGAGTAAAAATGAAATTCACGTCATTCATGATTTTATAATTTAAGTTTATATTGTTCGTCTCCTTTTGGGTTGGAGGAGGAGACAAGAAGACAGGTGACGACCCACCCGTTTTTCTTTTTAGGGGTTGGGAGGGAAAGCCTACTGCCTACCTCTCGTCTACTTATCCCGCTTTGTAAATTTGGACAGTTATTATGAAGAGACATCTGAAACTTTTTTTTTTTTTTTTTTTTGGGAAAGTTCAGTGAAGGCGCAAAACTAGGTACGTGAATTGCGCAAAAAATAAACAAATGAAAAACGAGAGGAAGTTGAAAGTAACGTTCGTTTTTTTAACTTTGAAAAACTGCAAAACATCAGCAGATGTTTTTAAGGAAAATAAAAAACAACAACAACAACAACAACAACAAAACTTTAGGAGTTGAAAAAAAACTAAACTTACGTTTTGAAAAAGAAAAAAAGTTAAGCAAATAATTTACAAGTAAACAAAATAAGAAGTTAGGACTCACAGCTGTCGTCCGTCGGAACGTTTTTACCGGCAAAATTTACCTTTTTTTCTTTTAGGGTAAAACTTTATCTTGTTGCTTTTTATTTTCCACCCCAAACAAAGCATATTGCCACTTGACATATTTGAACCCATGTCTAACAAGGGGCTGTGAAGAGAGATGAGCAGCGAAATGTTTGTTTACACTACATTTAAATTTCTACATGTTAGTACAGTTAGGGAAACAGGAAACAGGGAGGGAATTCCAAAGTTTAGTAGTCTGAGGGAAGAAGCTATTAGTGTAGAAGGCTTTCCGGCATCTAGGAACCTGGAATCTCAACAGTGAAGTGGTGGGATTTTGTTGCTTTTCAAGCTTCAGAGTAAAGTTTGGATTTATTTAATTTTAATTAAAATAAAACCTTTATTTTAAATGTTATTAAATATTTATTTACAATTTAAAATGTTTTAAAATGTCATTAACGAGTAAAATAATACTTTTACAAACTTTTTCTTTTTTCAGCAAAAAATTGGAAAATCGAAGTTAAAACCTTTTTTTTTTCTTTTTTGTCTGAACGGAACTTCTGGCAACAAAATTAATCACCGAAAAAAAAAAACTTTTCTGAAATATAAATTTTTAAACTCTCTTGAAATGAAATAGATTTATATTTCAAAGTAAATTGAGTTCTTCTTAACCCGATGAGTTTAGAAAAGTTTAGCATATTTAAGACAAAAAACAAATTGTATTTATGGTTAACGAGAGACTGCTTTTAGGCTTATATTGCCGTCTTAGGCAAGCGAGACGAGTGAACGTGAAAAAATACTGACCTGTATAAGCTACTCTTTCTTTTTCCGGACTTGGACTTTATTTTTTCATTTTTTTTAAAAATTTTTTTTAGTTGTTGAAAGAAGAATTTTCGGGGAGGGGCATTACCACTCAGACTTAGGGTTAGAACTTCTAACTTAGAAGTAACGTTACTTAAAGGGGTTGTTTTTATTTTCTTAATTGCTGAAAAAAAAAAGCGGTAATGTTTAATCATGCTTTAGGCTATTTACAAAAATAAAATAAAATAAATAAATAAAATAATAATAATAATAATAATAATAATAATAATAATAATAATAATAATAATAATAATAATAAATAAAAATAATAATAAAATAAATAAATGCGCAAAAATCAGAAAACAAATTAAAATGCTGGGGCTTATCTAGAAGTCCTCCATCTTAGAAAAAAATAAATAAATAAAAAATTGTATGGTGTAGATTGGGCCGTGACAGAAAGAAAATATCATATTCCAAAAATCGCGTGAATTGATCAAGTAGCTTTATTTTTGTAAAGAAAATCATTTTAAAGCAAATTTGAAATTTTCTAACGCTCCCCTCTCTATTTTAAGAATGGCTTTCTAAAATCTCGCAAGTTTGAATTATTTGGAGTAATCGCCCTTGTTTTCAACCTGTTTTCAAGATGGTGTCGCAATATTGTGACTGTTTGCTTAGTAAACAAGTTCTTGTTGAATAAACAAATTCTACCTAATTTCCATCATTGTCAATTACTACATTGTTGCCTCACTGAGAACCTTTCACAGATTAACCCTTATCCTCTAATGGCTTTCGGGCCTTCATAAGTGATGACTCCTTTGTAAAAAACAAAACCACAAAATTTGAGTTTCTTATTTAAAAACAAACCTATTTGATCAATTTATTGGTACGATGTGTTCAATAAGTTTCCAGACTTTTTCATATGGCCACTTTTATTGATAGTACACACATGAAACTCTTCAGTCTTCTTTGAAGTAATCTCCTCCGGCTGCAATGCACTTGTTATACCATTCCAACAACTTTTGGAAGGCCTCATGGAAGTTCTCTTTTGTGAGCAGGTCAATAACCCGTGTCATAGCTTCTTTCATCTCCTCAATTATCCCATAATGACAGCTTCTAAAGATTTTTACTTTTGGAATAGCCAAAAGTCACAGGGAGCAAGGTCTGGACGATAGGGAGAGTAGTAAACTGTATTGGCCAAATAGTCTGTGACAAGGATAGAGTTGTGGGCTTATAGTTTATCAGAGGGGTTCAAGGGCTTATAGTTTATCAGAGGGGTTCAAGGGCTTATAGTTTATCAGAGCATCTACCATTAAAATACTTTGCACAAATCTTCTGCATCTTCAATTAATACTTTGCACAAATCTTCTGCATCTTCAATTCTCCATGTATAATCGTATGTACAGTTCCCACACTAACATCAAACTGTGCACTTATTGTCTCTATAGACACACGACGGTCCTTATCTATGAAATTCTTTATCTGTCCAATCAAATCTGGTGTTCTGACTTCCTTTCACGTCTCATCATCCCTCACAGACTTCCTGCCTTCTTTGAATCTCTTATGCCACTCAAAAACTGATACTCGATGCATACAAGATGGTCCAAAAGCAATCTGAAGCATTCCATACGTTTCTGTGGCATTTTTTTCAAGTTTAAAATAGAATTTTATTGCATATCGTTCTTCTAAAATGTCCTCACGTCCAGATTGCAATTTCGAAATTCACCAGTTGTGACAACTAAACTTTTAGTAGCGTATATTCCAATTCTTGCTGTAGCTGTTCATTTGAACGTGAAATCATAAAAAATGGTCAGTCATCTCATAAAATGGATAACAATAACTGAATTTTCAAAAGTCTCAGACAATTTCTAGTGCCTGTTCCAAAAAAGTCTCAAAACCTATTTATCTCATATTTCAAATATTTAGTTTGGGTTTACTTGTAGGGTGAAGTATCCTGATCGCAGATTGTCCTAACAAACTCCTGAATAAAGAAATCTTAAATGCTTGAGGAAAATGAGCAAAAGCGTTGGTTGCTCATAGTGCTAATATTCAAACATATGCAGCACAACAAATGCACCACAATTTGGTATATTTCCAGAAAAATTCAAAACATCAACTAATGGTTGATGATTTCATTCAACGACATGCATTTTCTTTGAGAAGGTCAATTGCGCTGTTGAAACAGGAAGATACAGAGATTATTGAATGTACATTTAAGTTTTTCCACATTTAAGTAATTTGATGATGTGGTGGGAGTACATTCATAGGAGTGTTCAGACTAATTTCTATAATATTATTGATAACGACAAGAATGGTTAGCACGCAAAGGAAAACAAAAACCTTTTTTATGAACAGTGATCAGTTATCTAAACCGTTTGGTATACACTCTCATTATTTTTTATGTTGGTGGATGAGGATGCTGTTTCGGTTGGTTGGAGACTGGCTAGAAAATACCAGTCAAGAATCTGTTCTTGACAATCAGCCTGACAGGTGATGGTGTACCCCTTTCTCTCCAATGACGTTTAGCGAGTGATGTCAGTAAATTTGTCCACTCTGGGTCTCGTTTGGTCACTGGGACTGAGCTGTTTCATTGATGAGGATCCTGGTTGATGAGAAGATCCGGTCAGATATGTTGCCAATCTCCCCACATTGCTTTTGATAGTGTGTGAAATCCATTGAGCCTTGATCTCCCAAGTCGACATCACTGGAAAGTAGAGGTCATTTCAAGCCAAAAGAAGAAAAAGATAAGTCGATAACTGGGCTTATTGTATAAAAAAAAAAAAAACAGGATAATTATTCACTGAAAATTACAAAACTCTGCTCATTCATAAGTTTCTGATTCAAAATGCAAATGCTCGAAGACTTGCAGCTTCTATTGAAAGTTGGGACAGTCGACCCTAAGTGTGAGGGCTTGTCTCTTCACAGTGTGAATTCAGTGGCTTGGAATCAAATGAGACTTATATCAAGGATTATTTTCTCTCTGAATGGTGTGGGACCCCCCCCTCCCCCTGGTGGTTAGGCAGAGTGTGTCTTCGAGGCTATTTTTGCCTTTCATTATATTGAGAATCAAGTGGGCTTGAACCCGCCTCTTGATCCACAGATCATTTCACAATTCTCAGTAAACCAATCTCAAGCAGTTTTTTTTTTTTAATTCTCAAACTTTGAAAACATTTTCCTTTTCTTCTTCAAATCCATATCTCTGATCACAACTCTCAACATGAGGGTTTCATTCCCTTCACCCTCCATTAGGTCTCTACCTTTCACCATCACTCAAGAGGAGGAGGGTCCCTCCTCCTCTTTTTTCATTTACATAATCAAAGTATAAGTAAAAAAATAAATAAATTTGTTATCATGTTGTTCCTATCCAAGGAAACTCATAACATTTGACTTATTTTTCGGGTGCCCCTAAACAAATTTGACCACCCCCAAGGAAATAGTTTAATTGTTTTTTTTTTTTAACAAAGATGGTATTGAGATGAGAATTGTCAAATTGCCAACAGGCACCATTTCTGTTATTTTCTTTTTTAGATATTTTATAATTCAAGATGCTGACTTTTCAGCTGTTGAGCATCATCCCAATTATAACGGATTTCTACTTCATCAATTCATCATATGCACAAATAATTGTGCATGTATTAAATCAATATCATAACAACCTTTCATAACAATACTCTTTCTTTCCATCATCATCATCATCATCACCATCGCTATCATCATCATCATCATCATCATCATCATCATCATTTTATAGTCCATAAATCTTCTAACCACCCCAACTTTGAGCCAATATCGAGACTCCCAAGATGGCAGCCTCATATATGCCATTTTGCTGTCTTGATGTAAGAACTCGTTACTACTTGTGTTTTGAAATAAATAAATCCTTTAAAATAAGTTAAACCACAAAAAAACTTATTCAAGTAGGTAGAAGAATAACTTATATTACCTTTGTTAAAATTTATTTCTTATAAAGTATCGGCCATAATATAAGGAACGGAAAAAAATTTACAATTATTCATGTATATTTAAAAAATTAGTGCATGGATTTTTCTGAAATACTCAGAATAAACAAATAGAACCAATGTGTATAAACTAGTACCAAAAAAAAAAAAAAAAAAATTACGATTCAATATTGAGAAATATTTTAGTTTAAAATTATATCTGTGGATTTATCCTGGCCAAAAGTTAAGGAACGAAATAGAAAATTTATTTTTAAGAGACTAAACTTTACATAAAAATAGCTAGTTTTTAATATTGGAACTGCTGATAAGCACAACAAAGAAAAATGGCGTCACCGACTCGCAAAACTCTGTCTCTCCAAGAAAAAAATTAATTTTAGACAATTACAAAGAAAAGAAATCAATTTCAACAATTTCTAATATCGTTCGAAGATCAAAAAGTGTTGTTCATCGTGTGATAGCTCGATATAAGAATAAAGATACATTAGAAGCATCCCCTAAAACCGGCAGACCCCCTAAAACGTCTCAAAGAGAAGATAGGATTATGGTAAGGCAGGCTCTTAGTGACCGATTCAAATCCGCAACATCAATTTCTCGTGATTTTAATGAACAGACTGGGAAAAATATATTGAGAAAAATTGTTTCTCGACGGTTAGCAGCTGCCGGATTGCATGCCAGGGTGCCAGTATCTAAACCCTTGATCTCCAAGAAGAACAAAAATAGCCGTTTGAAGTTTCCCCATGAGCATGTCGTCTGGACTGATGAACAATGGGCTAAGGTTCACTTCAGGGATGAATCCAAGTTCAATTTGTTTGGATCTGATGGAAAGAAGCATGTACGGCGTAAAGCAGGTGAACGATTATCCTCCAAATGTGTTAAAAAAACACTTAAATTCGGAGGGGGAAGTGTAATGGTGTGGGGTATGATATCCTCGGAAGGAGTTGGCCCTCTAGTTCGAATCTATGGTAGGGTTAATGCGGAGACTTATAAGCAGCTCCTTCAACAACATGTCATTGAGAGCTTACGCCTTTCACCTAATCAGCCAAGCATTTTTATGCAAGATAACGCCCCTTGCCATAAAGCTAAAAAAGTGATAAGTTACCTCAAGGAAGAAGAAATAAGAGTAATGGACTGGCCAGCGCAGAGTCCGGATCTGAATCTGATAGAAAATGTTTGGAAAATGATTGGAGAAAGAGCACAGACGAGGAATCCCCAAAATCAAAATCATTTGTGGGATTTATTGAAGGAAGAGTGGGAAAAGATAAATCCTGAATTTTGCAAGAAACTAATCCATTCTTGTGGTCAAAGATGCTGTGAGGTCATAAAGAATAAGGGGATGTTCACTAAATATTGAATGAATTTATTTTTTAAAACATTTGCATTAAAAAAACAAAGTTTCTATTTTGTTCCTTAACTTTTGGCCAGGATAAATCCACAGATATAATTTTAAACTAAAATATTTCTTAATATTGAATCGTAATTTTATTTATTTATTTTTTTTTTTTTTTGGTACTAGTTTATACACATTGGTTCTATTTGTTTATTCTGAGTATTTCAGAAAAATCCATGCTCTAATTTTTGAAATATACATGAATAATTGTAATTTTTTTTCCGTTTCTTATATTATGACCGATACTGTATATTTAATTTACATATTCACCATTATTATTATTATTATTATTATTATTATTATTATTATTATTATAATAGAATAAACCCAACCTTACGCTTTTATAGTCCATAAATCTTCTAACCACCCCAACTCAATTATAAAATCTATAGTACCATCCATCTCTAGAGAATTTTGGCTCTTTCTGTTGATAAAAAAAAGTTTTAATCAAAATGCTACTTTCTTCAAATTTCTTATTGGCGAACAAGGAGCTTTCACACAGGTTATCAAGGATCTCTTCTTGAAAACAGCCTGTGGTGTTCCCTGGGGGCTGAGTGACAACAAGTCTCTCCAGATTTCCATTAGTCCCCACCTCTTTCAGTAGTATTTGCAAATAAATTTGCATTATTGCAACAGCTGCTTGCGATTGATTTCTCGTTGGCAGCGGCTATTAGTCTTCACAGGAATTTGAATGGCAATAAGCCACCCCAAGGTCCCAGTTCTCTTTACACTTATCCAGCAGAGATCTGGTCAGTGCTCTCTCCTCAGTCTTTCCTTCCTCCTTGACTCTATTTGGCTGTTTGGTCTCACTTTTTTTTTTTAGGTGAGGGGGGTAATAGGGGGGGGGGTTAGAGAACTTAAAGATATGTAGCTTCAATATACTTGGTTCCATGTGATGTTTCATGTTTTTGCCTCTGCAGCAGTTTGTCTGGTCCACGCTTGTTGCTCATGTATGTTAATCTCCACATTCTAGGGCTTTCCTAAATATTTCAGCTGTTTTCATTATTGTTGTCCGTTGCAGTTTTTTAATTATAATTATTATTATTATTATTATTATTATTATTATGATAATTATAATTGTTATAATAATTATAATTATTATAATCATAATTATTATAATTATAATTGTTATTATAATTATTATTATGATAATTATTATAAACTGTAAATTGTTTTTCTCTTTAGATTAAAACAAATCAATCTACTATATTACTGTTAAATTGAGAGTTCCAATCCAGAATGCTCCTTATTCAGGATCCTTGTGTCTAACTTTGCTTTCGTGGAGAAGCAAGTAAATAAAAAGATAAACATTTTTTGATGGCAGGAACGTACAGAACAGTTAACAATGCATTTATGCTCTGTTCTTCTCATGTTAAGAATGTTTTTTACACACTCATTCTTAACGTGGGGTGGGTGCTTTGTTAAGAATGTTTTTTACACACTCATTCTTAACGTGGGGTGGGTGCTTTGTTAAGTATTCTCTTTCTGAATCGTTTTATTTTGCATACCAATCATCAACTATTTGCAATTGTTTACTAAAACGTTCAAATAGCATTTTGTCAATTAATGAGAAACTAATGCAAATCGGCTTTTAAAAGAGAAATAAATCTTTAGTTGATTCTCTATTTTTAATAAATTACAAGGACAACATCTGACGAAAACATATTCAGAAAGATCCACTCATGTAATATACAGCCTACTCTAAGTGTATTCTTTGTTTGTGAGAATATATACAAATATTACAGCAATTCAAAAATAAAAACAAACAGCAAATAGCTAATTAAATAATCAGAAAGTTAAAAATAATTGGAATCGGTAATTGTATCGGAAGCCGGAATTAAAAACAGAATCAGTAATTGTATCAGAATCGAGCAAAATTTGTTTTTTTCTGGCAATGTAGATTACCAATTTAACTGCCCATTAGGAGAGTGTATCTCTAATACTACTAACTAATTAGGCTATACTACAAACACGTTATCGCAAAAACTAACTCTCCACCTCTCCGACTCTAGTTCAATATCGCAGCATTTGGGAAAACATGGCTGCCATCATTCTGAATTCCGCAGAATCATGGTTGAGATCAATAAGGTTTTGCAAAGCGAAAATAATATTAATAGATTAAAAATACTTGAAGAATTATATATGAAGACAAAAAAGCCTCAGATACATAGTGTAAAATCCCGAGTACAGTCGAAATATTTTGAAATGCCTAGGGTAGTAGATTTAAATTTTAAATATGTATATATGTATATGAAAAAAAATTTGTCCACCCACCTTACTCGTAATAAGCCACGATGTAACCATAACAAAAATATGTATATATATATATATATATATATATATATATATATATATATATATATATATATATATATATGTATATATATATATATAATTCAAAACATAATTTTTACAACACAGTATGCCTGAGGATGATGAAAGTAGTCCTATCCAAAGCGCTTGTGAAAGACACTTATGGATCCAACCTGAACAATTTTGGGAAAGACGCAAAAATAATTATTTGGAGATTGGAGATGAAAAAAAAAATAGTGAAACAAAAATTACGTGCTTTTCAATAACACTTGTCTCAATAAGAATATGCTGTCTAAATATACCCAATATATATATATGTATATATATATATATATATATATATATATATATATATATATATATATATATATATTTACTACAACAGCCAGGCCAAGAGAGTACAATAAAACAATTAAAAAATTACACAACTTCTTTAATAACTTTGGCCTTTCTATAATTATCGAACCAAACAAACAAACTTCAAATTTTATAGATGTTACACTTAATCTTAAAACCGAAACTCATAGCCCCTATCATAAACCCAACCTTACGCTTTTATAGTTCATAAATCTTCTAACCACCCCAACTCAATTATAAAATCTATAGTACCATCCGTCTCTAGAGAATTTCTGCTCTTTCTGTTGATAAAAAAATGTTTAATGAAAATGCTACTTTCTTCAATAATGCCTTAAGGAACACAGAACACAAGGGAAAGATTAAATACAACCATTATGCTCCTCTTGCTGGCCGCCTTAAATCTGTAATCACACACAATATGACTCGCAAGAAACCATATCAAATAACAAGATCTGCCGTTATCAATAACAATGAACCAGTCTATATATATAATCCAAACCAAAATACTAATCGTAATACTTCTAACCCACCCAGTCGCATCAGGAGAAAGAAAAATATTTGGCTTAATCCTCCATTTAGCGTAAATGTCAAAACTAACATACCTAAGTAATTCTTCAACATTGTACAAAACTCTTTCAAATACCCACACAGATATAGTTCTATTTTCAATAAAAACTCAATCAGGATTTCTTATTCAACAATGCCTAATTTAGCACAAAGAATCTTAACATCTGATAACAAAATAATTAAATCAACCCAAAAAATCCCTTTCCCAATTAAACCCAAAACTAATTGTAATTGTAATAACAAACATTTTGCCCACTCAATAATGATTGCATCCATAAAGATGTTATATATTCATGCACAATTACTGAGCTCCCACGCAATCCTCCCATAACAGACACTAATATTTCGTCTTCAAGTTATCCTTCTTCCCATCCTCCATCTGATATAGTTACTAATCCAGTATACCATTCGAGCAGCCCCTCCATCTACAATCATACAACTAGCAATAATGATAATAATAATAATAATAATATTAATAAGAATAAGAATATTTCTCCTAATAGCCATCCTACCACTAACAACACTCATTATCTCCTCCCAAACAGTTCTCGTATTATCATTGTCCCACCCTTTGTTGAACACAATGAACAAAATTCAAACTATTTAACTAATACAAATCAGCAAATTAATATTAATATCAGACCTCGAGCTTTTAATAAAGTACATACATATATCGGCGCTACTTCAACATTAATTAAGAAAAGAATATCAAACCATATTTCTTCTTTTAACAACCATAATTCTAATAAAAACCAAGGAACTTCTCTAACAACTTTAATTAAAAAACTTAACTTTAATAATACCCCTTCTCAATGAAATAGACTATCATAAAAAAGTTAAGTCTTATACTCCAGCCTGTAAGTCATGTCGCCTCTGCACAACCAAAGCTATAACTATAATTACTTCCCCTCAAAGTAACAATATAATAAATTCTAAAAACGAACTGATCTCTTTCTGTAAACATAAGTCCAAATTTAGTTATGGTAATTTTGAAATTACATAGCTATTACTTTAACCTTTCAGATATATATAAATTTTCTTTAACATTATCGTTTTTTTAGATACTTTCTTAATACTTTATAACTTAATAATCCTTTATTTTAATTCTTTATTTCCTCTTTGCTTGGCCGGTTTTTTAATCTGCAATTTTCGTTTTTGTCTTTAAATATTCCTATCTATCAAATATATCAATCTACCTACATATCCTGCATGTATATTTACTTATATTTTACTATATGCGTTTACTTACATACTTACTTGCTTTATCCGGAATTTGCAGATACCGGCCATTCACTCCCCTTAAAAAAATATTTTATTCTTTTATTTTATATTTTAATTTTTATTTTTTTATTATTTATTTAATTAATTATTAATTTATTCATTTATTTATTTTTTCCATTTAGTGTCTTTTAATAACTCTTGCTGACAATTTCTTAAGTAATAGGCTGTACATTTCAGCTGACCTCTTTTTTTGCCCTATATTTTTCGCGCTTTTTAACGTCATCTTGTCTGGGTCATTTTGACATTTGCTTTTCTATTTTATATTTAATTCTATCACCATTTAATCCTTTTTTCTCTTCTTCTTCACTGATTTTTTGTAATTACACTTCGTCTTGGCAGCCGTGTTAAAGACATATCTTATTTTTCTTTTATTAATATTATTGGAATTTTTTCCCCTTTTCCTTGTACATATTTGTGAATTATTCCACGGATTTCGGCCTTTTGGATTATTACGATGGTAGAGGCAAAATAAATCATGTAGATGACTACACTCTTTTAAATATACATCATTTATATGTATATTTAAAAGAGTGTAGTCATCAACAATTGTAGGTTTTTCAGACTTTCATCATTTTTTAATATTCTTTAATTTTTTTAAACATGCTTTGTTCAGCTCTCTTTAATTGGTGCTGGTAGATATAAAATGCTTTCCAAAAAGAAAATCCGTAAACTTTTAACTAAAAAAACTTTTACATAAAAATATCTGAAGAGAGCTGAACAAGGCTTGAAACACATTATAAAATATTTAAAAATATTAAAAAGTGATAAAAGTATGAACAACCTACAATTATTGATGGCTACACTCTTATATATATATATATATATATATATATATATATATATATATATGTATATATGTATATATATATATATATATATATATATATATGTAAAAGAGATTTAGAAGGCTGTCACAATGTGAGGAATGAGTTATAGTCGCTGTTGGTAAGAGGAGACGAGAATAAGTGGCGATTTACAAATCAATAAGTACATATATATATATGTTTTATTATTATTATTATTTTTTTTTTATTAATATATATATTATTTCGTTGTATGGTAAAATGTCTTACTTGTTTTCATGCGACGTGTTCCATAATAATTTCGGAAAAATTTTCCCTTTTCAAATGGTGTGCGTAACAGGTCGATTCAAAGCATGTTACGCACACCATTTGAAAAGGGAAAATTTTTCCGAAATTATTATGGAACACATCGCATGAAAACAAGTAAGACATTTTACCATACAACGAAATAATATATATATTAATAAAAAAAATAATAATAATAATAAAACATATATATATATATGTACTTATTGATTTGTAAATCGCCACTTATTCTCGTCTCCTCTTACCAACAGCGACTATAATTCATTCCTCGCATTGTGACAGCCTTCTAAATCTCTTTTACATACCTATCCCACACAATGCTTCAAGCAAACTACATATCAACCATATATATATATATATATATATATATATATATATATATATATATATATATATATATACGTTTTATTTTTTATTACCGTATCTTTCTGTTAAGTTACATTATTGTTTCGGCTACATGGCCGGTTTTTTTGGCCGTCTGTAGCGTCCTCAGACTTTTATAGAAAAAAAAACTATATATATATATATATATATATATATATATATATATATATACAGAAAAATATACATATATATATACATACATGATGAGTATTGCAGCTTTCCAGATGATCGCCGTCACAGTGAGTTCTCCCCATCTCATATACATACATACATACATACATACATACATACATACATACATACATACATAAAACACAAAGAAAATATGATACAATACAAACATTAAAAGAAAATAGTAAAAAACAAAATATGTTGAATTAAAAATATATGTTGGTGTAACACCAAAGAGGGTGCCACATCAGATCAGTAGGGTCGATGTGACGTTTTTTTGTGTTGAATGTAATATTCAATCCCGGGCGAACACCGATTACAGAAAAAAAAAAAAAATTTTTTTTTTAGTTAATATTTTTATGTGTCAAAATCTTGTTGTTGAGATACCATACGGTCGGGGGATAAAAATAGAAATCGCATGCTAAACTTCAAAGCGAAAGATTACTTAAAACATTTTTAACCAAAATACGCTCGCGTTTGAACTAAATGAGCCAACACAAAATATTCCGAAACAGAGATTGGAAATGTCGGTCGGCTTGAAATGTGTTGTTTGACAGGTGAAATGTCGGATCGTTTTTGATCTGAGAAACACACACACACACACGAAACAGATCAGGCCTGATAAAAGAATTAATGACGTCAGCTCAAGGTTCGACATGAATTGTTTTTCAATATGAATTATCTAAAAATGTCTTTTGGCAAATTGTTTTGGGCGCTAAGGGGAATTCTGACATGTAAAGAATATTTCTTTTAAAAATCACACGGATGTTTTTACAAAACAAATAATTCAAAGGGGAAAGAAGATCAAACGGATATTTTTAAATAGATGAAAGCTGGTGATCTATTACAAGCTAAAAAATAATATTTCCTCTGATTATCAGTTGATAATATGGAAAAAAACATTATCGAGAAGGCGGGGTCAGGCAAGTTGGGGAGGAGTCAATTTGATTTTGGAAATTGGGGGCGGAAAAATAATACCTGCCACAGGCCAAATTGACCAATGATAAGGAATCAGGTGGATTGCTATCAATCAATTTGATTGGTCGAAGATGAACGTAGGCATCGTCATTATTCAAGGGTTTTACTATATAAGATCTGTAAAACTCGATTTAATCAGATAGAAGGAGATAGAAGGAGATAGAAGAAGAGAGAAGACAGAGATAAAGGTCTCGGCAGAGGAACCCAGCCACCCAACTTCTCTCTCCCCCTCGCTGGTCGCCAGAGAGCTCAATTTGCAACTTAATAGAATTCAAAGGACCTAGGAAGAGACCAGCCAGAACGCCTTAATGATAATTACAACAGTCCGCGACTCCGACCGAGTATTTCAACAACAAGAAGCTCATTCACAAATCTAATTGCTTGCTTCCATTTAATCTTCAATTGTACATACGTCTGTAGATAATCATTTATGAATTTCCTAAATACATTATATATCTACCAACCTCCGGAGTTTGTTTGCTGATGTGCTGTTGTTCCATGTAACTTTATTTCCTTTACTTGCCACTTGTGACCCCGTTCCCGTCAACAAACACCCAGTCGACAGGACGACCAACTAGACGATCAAGAAGAACAGGCCTTGAGGACCGTGCAACCGAGAAGAGTCCTCCAACGCCTTGACGAGGACTCACTGGGTGACGTGACGTACCAACGGTTGGCAGACCTGGTTGCCCAGTCGACATAATTAATTACCCAGTGACTAGGATAGTCATAATTGGGCATTGACCCAGGGTTAAGATTATAACTGGGCCGCGATCAGAGGTTTAAGGTCGTGTAAGGTCACGTACAAGGTCACAAATAATTGTTCCCCCATCTCCATAAACTCATTTTAATTTTAAAAGTCTGATATAAAAACCATATTTTGTTAATACAAAACTGATTGAGGACAATCACTTTGCATTGTTCTTATTTTGTCAATTTATTTATGCTTGTAGTTTGAACACAAATAGAAATAAACTCACATAATAAAACAGCTGTATTTCAGAAAATATTGTTTATAAACATATCAATCATTATTAATAATTGAATATCTAGATCAGTGCTTTTCAACCTTTCCTGTCCTTTGCACCCTGACTCTTCAGAATGTCAATCCCTCACCCATACTATTTCAACGATTGTCTCATTCTAAAGGTAAACTACAAATTATTCAAATATGTAGTGGAATTGATCAACAACATTGGGGAAATTGATTATGTGTTGAAAGTAATGAAGAAAGTGACTTATACAAACGGGTATGCCGCTCTCTTTCCTGCTGGGTGACAGAATAAAGGAAGGAAAGAGAAAGAAAAGATCTCTGTTTGTAGAAGGCTCATTAAGCCATTAAAAAAGCAAATAAGTTATTGTGGTGAAACTGTCTACTTTAAGAGTAGATTATAAACCAGTATGACTCTTGCTACCCCTCTCCACAAATTTGCTATTAAATATCTGTGGTAATGGTGTAGAGAGGTATAGCCATAATTGCTCATGGTTGGCATCTGCCTGCTCTAGGGAAGCAGTGGTCTGTAAATTTGGAACTATTTCGCTGCAAGAATAATTCAATTATGCAAATGTAGGTGCTGTTGGAAATCTTAAGTGGCAACATAAAAAGACAAATTTTTTTGCTTGTGACAGGGGTTGTTTTGTGTTTTAGACACTGCCTCATTAATAGTGTGATTTCATTGTTTATTAAAGAGAAAAATAACAGGACAGCTGCTTAAATAAAAAAGCGAAGGTCTTCATTGTGGAGAAAAACAAAGAACACATAATAATCCAACTCAAGTGGGTGTTTTGTTTTCAACTCCAAAAAATTTACATGACCGAAATAGGAATTAATTTCCTAAACACATCTTTTGATCATGTAAATTATAGATAATCATTCCAGATCTTTCTAACAAATAAATATAATCAAAGCAAATGTGTTTTGTTTACATTTCTGAGAGTCTTTTTTTCTGTCTATCAGTCTGTTATGCTAAGGTCTAGTGCTACAAGCTGTGAAGCCTAAAGAGAAAGTCGCGAACGGTGCCTTCTATTATAAAAAAGCTTAAGATTAATGTAATAGTTATAAGAAATTATCACCCTTTATTAGAACTCTTCAATGACGTTACTCCCGAAATAAGAACTAGACTTCAACCTTTCTACATCACAAAAGGCATTCAGTTCAGACATATAAAAACAATCTAATTAAAACCATGAAATGAACATGGTGTGTTTTATCTAGATTCACAATTTCACTCATGTGCCAATATATTACACTCATTGCCTTGTGCAATACACAAGTCCCAGTCAAAAAGCGTTTGCGGCATGAAAGGGCAGTGTTAGTCACAATCAATTGAAATGAATGGCTCTCGTCTTGGGGAAACTTTTGTTTTGACAAGCATCGAGATCTGACCTTTACTCCTGACCTGAAATGGAACACATACATCAAATCTGTTGCCAAGGTCGCTGGAAAAATGTGGGATCATTCTACCACTCCAGTAGACATCTCACTGCCGATGCAATTCTCTACCTGTATAAGAGCAAAGTCCATCCTAGGATGGAGTACTGTTGCCACATCTGGGCAGAAGCTGCTAGAAGCATCTTATCCTGCCTTGACAGAGTTCAAAATAGACTTCATAACCTAGTGGGGGATGCACTTTTTTCTTTTCTGCAAACTCTTTCTCACAGAAGAGACGTTGTGAGCCTGTCTTTGCTTTATAGTATTTTCATGGCAAGTGCTTGTCTGGCCGTTAATCTATGGTCCCGTCTTGCCAAAATTTCACAAAAAACACTAGTCTAGCTGAAACCACTATCAACAATATCCCCCACTCTTTATCTTTGCCTAAACCTAAACGTAGATTCCATAAACAAAGCTTCTTGTTCTTTGTTCCATTCCCCTGCTTTCCAGCTGACTACAATGTGGTCGTCTTCTAGTCCAACGTGAACAAGTTCTTAAGTAATCCAATTTACCAAATTTCCACTACTAATAATTACTATGATATTGTCCCATTTGTCTCATACACTCAATAACCTTTATCGTCGAGTGGCCTTTGGGCCTTAATAAATGGTGACAATTTAAAACCATACAAAGGTTACATAAGATAAAGTACTGTTGCCACATTAGAGGAGCTGCCGCTCAGAGTATTCTTTCTTACGTTGGCAGAGTACAAAATCGACTTCACAATCTAATGAGAGGGTGATTTCTTCATTTCTCACAGAAGAGGCATTTCTAGTCTTTCTCAGCTCTATTGATATTTTCATTGAAGGCATTTGACTGAGCTTCAATTACTGATTCCTCCATGTAAGACATTCATAGTAAGAACTCGTCTTACCTTTACTGCAGCAAAGTTACTTTCATTTCTTCTTGAAGTCAAACAGAATTTCCATGAACAAAGTTTCTTTTAAAAATTTTTCCACCTGCGGAACACATTACCACAAGACTACTTCCCTGCAGATTACAACATGGTCGTCTTCAAACCCAGTATCAATAACTACTTATCTTAAATTGTTCACATAAATAACCAAATTTGTTTATTCCATGAATTATTTTCAATCCTCTCATAATATTCTTCATCATTCAATTATCAATCTATCAATATCAGTACTCATTGTCCATGAGTGGCTTTTAGCCTTGATCATTAATATAGAAAAATGATATTGTTTTTCTTTTATTTAGGGACACATATTGTTTGGCCATGCCTGTAATAATGTATGAAAGTGAAAACTGGTCGGTGATAGTTGAGGACATGTGTTAGACGGAGTAGATGTAGAACAGTTGAGATAGTAGGGTCAGTTGGTAAAGAAAAGATCAAAGGAAAGATCGGGGAAGTTATGAGGATGGATTTGAGAGTTTACACTGTTTACACTGATTGTACCTAGACAAGTGCTTGTTGTAAATGTTTTATAGGGAGTATAGATTGAAGCTCAGTCGCGCACCTGGTATGAAAATAACGATAGAACAGAGATAGATTCGCAACGTCTCTTCTGTGAGAAAGAGATTGTAAGAAGAAGAAAAAAACACTGCCAGTTATGAATCCTGTCAGGACGAAAAATGGTGTTGTATTGTCTGTATCTCTGTAACGATTTACCTGTATATCGCTCACGCATGTATAATCATGTTTGTTTAGCTGTAAATCACTTACGTATGTATAATCATATTTGTTATACTTCTACAAAGATGCGTGCTGCTAAATATATTTGTATATATATATATATATATATATATATATATATATATATATATATGTATATATATATATATATATATATATATATATATATATATATATATATATATATATATATATATATATATACACACACACTCTAGCTTGTTCCAGTCGGTGATAATCAAACACAGAGACAGTTTCATAACAAAACTGTTTTTTATTTAATTATTATTTTGCCTGCAGTGTTTATCGAACGTATCGAACAAAGGTGAGGTTGTGTTTGACGAGCTAATGACGTAATGATCATGCGTGTCTCACTCTCTGTCTTATTGTTCGTCAAACTCCAATCTCTGGTCCCCCCTCGCCAATCTTTAACGAAAAACACCGTCTAGCTGAATCCACTGTGAAAAATTTCCCCACTCTATATCTGTGCCTAAATCAAAACGCGGATTCCATGAACAAAGCTTCTTTCTTAGAACTGCACGCCTGTGGAACTCTGTTCCGTCTGCCTGCTTCCCACCGGACTACAACTTGGATGTCTTCAAGTTCAACGTTAACAAATTCCTAATGAACCACCCCCTTAAGTAAACACTTCATCAAATCTCCATACTAACGTAATGTACTTGTAATAACCCTTATCCCTGAGTGGCTTCCGGGCCTTGATAAGTGGTGATCACTGTGTAAAAAAAAAAAAAAAAAACTTTTGCTTTTATTAAAAAATTCTTTCTTTGTTCCATCAGAGGTCAATATGTGTATCAAAGTTTGACATGGTATTTTCTTTGTTCTTTGCTAACCTGGAATTTGTGTGTGTGTGTGTGTGTGTGTGTGTGTGTGTGTGTGTGTGTGTGTGTGTGTGTGTATGTGCACGCAATCACCAGGTTCCTTTATCCAAAGATCTGGCTGGAAACAGGCTAGTTTGGAAGTCGTTTTCTAAAAGCTGTCCAACACATGCCATGTATAAAATAGATGTTAAAGTGAATATGATGCTTCTGCTGCTTTTTTTATTAATAGATCCATTAATTCATTACAATGTTTCCCACTCAAGCACACATGCAGAACCCCCTCCTCCTTCAAGGTGTGCAGTCCAATTTGAATAAATCTAATTGGTTTAAAACTTAAATAAGGAGACTCGATTCGTTTGTGTTTTTTGCTTTTGCTTTTTCTTATATATATATATATATATATATATATATATATATATATATATATATATATATATATATATATATAAAACAAGAACTTACAACATCTGACAGGACTTTCTAGCTTAACCAAGCGATTACTAAATTGCTTTGTTCATGTCGTCTACTTTATTTCGTAAACCTTCTTTTCTATCCTTAATATTTATAGGAGTATTTATCTAATGTCAGACAGTAAGGAAATATGAACAATAATGTCATATAATCTATATATAAAGGGAATAGTGTTGTCTGTTTTTCCTGTAAAAAAAGACTAATGAGATCTCACATGATTTGTGAGCTCAACCAAGCGATTGCTAAATTACTTTGTTCACGTTGTAATTTTTTGTTTATTAAACCTTCTTTTCTATCTTTAATGCCTGTTGAACTTGATTATTTTCTTCTTAAACCACGTTGGAAATTTAATCTCTCTCTCTCTATCTCTCTCTCTCTCTCTCTCTCTCTCTCTCTCTATATATATATATATATATATATATAGAGAGAGAGAGAGAGAGAGAGAGATTAAATAATATATATATGTATATATTATTTTTTAAAACAACAATCTACAGACATGCATGTTTCAGGGTTCTAACCCTCTTCAGCGTAGATTGTTACTAGGAATCGAACCCTAGACCTTATATAGTACAGTCCGGCGTCCAATCCATTACGCTATGAAGCTATAGACAGTTTTTATCGCTTATATATTTTACATATGTTGATTTCTCTTAAAACGATAATAAAGTTAACCGTATTATTATCGTTTGAATGGAATCAACAACAAATCTAGGTAATATATATATGTGGAGAAAGAAGTCGCTTACCGTTAAAGCGGCTGTGCGTTTGTGCATGCAAAGCACAAATTGAGAATCAAGATGGCGCCCGCATACGTTTATGTGGAAAAAAATCTCGTGGAATCTTGGGGAATCTCGGAGAATCTCGTACCCTGACTCCATAAATAACGAGGAAAGGAAAGCAGGACAGACGATTTTTAGTCACTAAAGCAAACGGAGTGTATAAAAGAAGAGGTAGAAGAAAAGAATGTGGTGAACAAAACAAACAACGACTTGATTGAAAGTAGAGTTGTAACGAACACAAGCTATTTCGGCATGACGTCAGGATTTGACTCCAAGCTAATTCCCCTGTTTGATGGCAGTAGCACTGGTCACTCAGTGCAGGAATGGGTGGAAAAAGCAGAATTAATATGTCAGCTCAGTGGGGTGAAGCGTACGGAATGCGTGGTCCCAATGCGCCTCACTGGGGGAGCATATGCAGTATACCAGCACTTGGCTGATGAGAAGAAAACAGATTTTGCCTGCATCAAGCGCGCCCTTTTTACAGCATTTGCGTTAGATCCAGTTACTGCATGGAAGGAATTCATGGCCCGAAAATTACATCCCAGGGAAACCGTGGATGTGTATCTGGCTGAGCTAAAAAAGCTATCAGTCCTTTTTGGAGCGATGTCAGACAAAGGTTTGGTGTGCGCCTTTGTTGCAGGATTACCTAAGAGTGTGGAAGATCTGCTCCGTGCCTCATCCCAAGTGGACGAGATGGACATATCGGAAGTATTGGTGCAGGCACGAGCAATACTAAAGAAAAGCCCTAACACTATAGACCAAGCGGCAGCTGTACAACCATCACAGGTTGGATTGCAGGACCTGGGCGCAGCTACAACCATTTGGCCATTGATTGTCTTTTGTTACGTCAATCAACTCGGAAACTTGACGGGCCGCAGTGCTACAAGTGCAAAAAATGCGGACACCTGGCCCGCACCTGTCCGGGAAATGGGCAAGGGGAAGAAGCTACAGTGCCAGTCTTCTCCCCAGATCGTCATTGAGCAGGGCGCTACCCACTGTAAGCATACACATTAATGGAAGCGAGCGCCTCGCGCTTGTGGACACTAGGGGCACCCAGACTCTCGTAAGCAAGATATGCTGTGCCACTTGGAAAGCAGAGAGAATTTCGGTACTAACTGTAGGCGGAGGTTCACTAGCCTCTTGTGGGATGAGCATTATCCACGCAAGCATCAACGACAGGCCTGCAGTAGCCGTGCGAGCCTTGGTTGTGGAGGGAGAGCTTCTCGGGTATGACCTACTCCTAGGCATAGACTTGATTACACAACTGGGTGGAATTACCGTGGACAGAACCGGCAAGGTACAGTTCTCCCGATGTGAGGAACATGTTTGTGCTGCCATAACTCTCGACGAGCCTGACTTTCATGCAGCGTATGATAGAAACACCAATGCATGGACGGCGTCTTGGAAGTGGTCAAACGATCAGCCACCAATATCCTTGCGGAACCGGTTATCGGAATATCCCCCACCTATGTGGCTAAGGGAACAGTATGAAGAAGAACTGCAAACGTGGATCGACAATGGCTGGCTTCTTCCATACCCAGAGGATGAGCTTGGCCCCCCGCGAGGGCTGATTCCCTTGATGGCTGTCGAACAAGAGACCAAACAAAAGGTCCGCCCTGTCCTAGACTACTGTGAGCTCAATGAGCATGTCGACCCATATGCGGCAAGGGCTGATGTGTGTGCACTCAAATTAAGGGAGTGGCGACAGCAGGGATCGAACGCGGAAACTCTGGACCTACGCAGGGCTTATCTGCAAATACGCATTGAGAAGAAATTGTGGCCATTTCAGACTGTGGAAATTGGAGGAACCCGATATTGTCTAACCAGGCTAGGGTTCGGTCTAAATGTGGCACCAGGCATTATGACAGCAATCATGCATGCTATCCAGCAGCAAGATGAGGCAGTGCAACAGGCAACATCCTCATACATCGATGATATATTCGTCAATGAGAGCCTCATGTCAGCGCAATCGGTTAGAATGCACTTTGAGAGCTTTGGACTGACATGTAAGGAACCAGAGCGTCTGTGCGATGGAGCAAAAGTTCTCGGCCTGCACATGCGCAATAGCAAGGAGGGACTTTGCTGGAGAAGAGACAGTCGCGTCCCCAAGGTCCCATCAAACATCACTCGACGAACAGTGTTTTCGCTTTGTGGAAAGATGGTAGGCCATTTCCCTATGTGCGGTTGGCTCAGGGTGGCCGTGGCGGCCATAAAAAGACGTGCAACAGCCGTGTCGTCGGGATGGGATGATGCAGTACTAAGGAGTATGCTGACAGAGACTGTGTCCAGGGTGACCAGTGATGAACCCGTTCAGGGAAAGTGGTGCGTCAGCGGGAATGAGTTCACGGTCTGGGTGGATGCTAGTTCACTGGCCCTTGGAATTGCGTTGGCAGTTAATGATTCCATTATTGAAGATGCCTGTTGGCTTCGCCCAGAGAATGATCCGAGGCACATAAACCTGGCCGAACTTGATGCCACATTGAAGGGCGTTAACTTGGCGCTTCAATGGCAAGCCAAGGTTCTACATATCATGGCTGACTCGGCATGCACTCATAGGTGGATAACCGATGCATTAAGTGGAAGAGCACGGCTGACGACACGAGCATCGAGTGAGATGTTAATTCGAAGATGGCTTGCCACCTTGGTCGACACTATCACAGAGTACGACCTGACTGTGAACGTAGTGTTGATCAGGTCTGCGCTCAACAGAGCAGATGCTTTGACAACGATGGCTTCTGGCTGGTGCTCGGAGAGATTCTGATAATCTGCAAAACACATGTGCAGCAGTTGTGTGTAATGTGGATACAGCGTGCATCATGGACATTCATCGACAGTGTGGACATCCTGGCATCAAGCGGACACTGTACTTTGTCAAGATGATTGATCCAGGAGTAGAAAAAAAAGATATCCGAAGAGTGGTGGAAAGTTGCGAGGCCTGCCAATCCAGCTCCAGCATGATGGAAGAAAGGGGAGTTGGGAGTGAGTGGTAAGTGGCAGAGAGTGGGCATGGACATCACACACTACGGTGGCAACCACTTCCTTACCCTCATCGATTGTGGGCCTACACGTTTCACAGTCTGGAGACTCCTCGGGCACCAGGACTCTTGCAACATTATTCGCCAGCTGTCATCCGTGTTCTGTGAAAGAGGTGCGCCCGATGAAGTGCTGACTGACAACGACCCAGCCTTTTGCAGCCATCAGATGAGGCAGTTCTTACAAGAATGGGGTGTGCGGCTGCGGCTTAGATGTGCTTATGTGCCTTCTGGCAATGATATAGCTGAGAGAAGCCATCGCAGGATCAAAACAATTGCAGCCAGGAAGCAGTGCACCATCGCAGAAGCTGTGTACTGGTATAATCTCATGCCAAAGGATGGCATCTCTCCAGGAACAGCGCCTGCAAACGCAATCTATCAGTACTATGTCCGAGAAAAGGGAATCCACCCCGATACAACTGTGGCCACTGAGATAGAACGGAATCGATATGCCAAAGGGGATCCTGTCTGGGTGAAGCCGCCAGGAAACCGATGTACTGACAAGTATAAACGGGGCACAGTGACCGATGTGGTGAGTCAGCAGTGTGTCCAGGTTGATAGCGTACCCCGTCACGTTAGGGACCTACGGCCGGCGACACATGTGCCACCTCCAGTGGACGATTAGAGTTATTCTGACTCTGAGACGAGTGGGCCATTGCTTTGGTTTGCACCATCCCTATCAAGCAGTGACTCTGATATCAGTAGCCTCCACGGAGATGAAGCCTTCCCCGACATCAGGCGGTGGATGAGAGCGCACGCGAAGACGAGAGCAGCACTGTCCCCCTTCGCAGAAGCACCCGATGGTGGCGATCGCCACCCCCCTGCCGTCTCTGTGATCATGAGATCAGGGGGGAGTGTGGAGAAAGAAGTGGCTTACCGTTAAAGCGGCTGCGCGTTTGTGCATGCAAAGCACAAATTGAGAATCAAGATGGCACCCGCATGCGTTTATGTGGAAAAAAGTCTCGGGGAATCTCGGAGAATCTCGTACCCTGACTCCATAAATAACGAGGAAAGGAAAGCGGGAGGACAGACGATTTTTAGTCACTAAAGCGAACGGACGTGTGTAAAAGAAGAGGTAGAAGAAAAGAGTGTGGTGAACGAAACAAACGGCTCGGTTGAAAGTAGAGTTGTAACGAACACAATATATATATATATATATATATATATATATATATATATATATATATATTAGAATTTTCAGAATGTTAGAGATCATATAATTATTTTTACAGCTCACACAAGCCATGAAAGCCAACAAACCGGAAGTCTAAGACTCGAGTTTCACCGTCATTTGAGCTCATCAGTTGAACACATCCAAATTGTGGAAATAATTATCTATCTATCTATCTAGCGGTAGTATCATTAGGAGCGAAACAGATTATTAAGGCTGTTTGGTGGAGCAACAAGTGGTTTCTGTGATATAGGAGGAGTGTAGTTTGCGTTATGTAATGGATGTATGTATATAGCATACTTGTCATAGTAGGTTTAATGTATGTGGATAGTGTGTGAGCTTAAATTTTCAGGAGTGATATGGGTAGTTTGGTTGAAAGAAGTTGCTCAATTAAGCCTATGTGTATATGTGTTGTAGATGACATAAATAGGGGGGCGTATGTTATATTTGTATATTTTTTGGCATTGTCACCCTCATACTCCCCTTCGGTTTATCTCCAGCTTACACTACTAAAACCCTAGTACTATCACCCCCTAGAATTTAATCCATCACATTAATACTCCCACTACCACTCATAATAACATACATCTTGTTTTAGCATTGTTATTATCTAAGACAGCAAATCTAAAAAATATAAAAATTCATTAGAGTACTTGTAAAACAGACTCAGAAATGCAACATTACAGGATTGTTATATTAAGGGGAGGAGGCTAAGTTATATTAAGGGGAGGAGGCTAAGTTATATTAAGGAGAGGAGGCTAAGTTATATTAAGGAGAGGAGGCTAAGTTATATTAAGGGGAGAAGGCTAAGTTATATTAAGGGGAGGAGGCTAAGTTATATTAAGGAGAGAAGGCTAAGTTATATTAAGGTGAGGAGGCTAAGTTATATTAAGGAGAGGAGGCTAAGTTATAAAGGAGAGGAGGCTAAGTTATATTAAGGAGAGGAAGCTAAGTTATATTAAGGGGAGCAGGCTAAGTTATATTAAGGAGAGGAGGCTAAGTTATAAAGGGGAGGAGGTTAAGTTATATTAAGGAGAGGAGGCTAAGTTATATTAAGGAGAGGAGGCTAAGTTATATTAAGGAGAGGAGGCTAAGTTATATTAAGGAGAGGAGGCTAAGTTATATTAAGGAGAGGAGCCTAAGTTATATTAAGGAGAGGAGGCTAAGTTCTAAAAAAAAATTGATAATATTATTGATGATGGATATCACATTTTAGCATTAAATAACCCTGAAAAGGTTAATATGCCATAAAATATTAAAAGATTGCAATTATTGCATCAATCTTAAAAACTCAAAAAACTTTATTTCAATTTACAACCTCATTATTGATATGCTTGATTTGTTTATTTTTTTTAGAGACAACCCCGGGGTTGTTAAATGTCAAAACAAATCCAAAGTTCTTGATGTCCGTGTCATGACTGGGGCAGCCACTGACAAATGCCAGAAAGTTCCCGTGATGAGGCATCAAAAGTTTAAAGGTAAAAGTTATATTGCACATTCTTGTTTTGTGGATCCCTTGCCAAGTTCGAAATGGTTCCAACCTTTAACAGCAGACACACTTGTTGGCCACTGACATCCATAATATCAACAAACAAGAAATTCGTTTGTTTTATTGGATTCTGATGGACGTATTGATATCTGCATGTACATTTATTTTAATATATTTACTTACTATTTATTTGAGTAGATTTATTTTTGGTTGGTTTATTTATCTTTATCTTTCTTCTTCTTTTAGTATATATATATATATATATATATATATATATATATATATATATATATATATATATATATATAAATTTAAAGGAGATTAGAATAATAGTCTAAAGAGCTAAGTGTATTTTAATGTAATAGTGAAATTACTAGTTTAATTAAAATACAGGAAATGCTCGTTGTAATTTAGATATATAATAAGCTCGATAGTTAAATGTCCTAGAGCTAATTCAATATTAAGTAATGTGATTTATAATTTAAAAATTTTAAAAATTTTTTAAATTTAAAAATCAAAATTTAATTAAATTAAAAATCAGTTTCATAAGAAGGAACAACAACAAAGTCAATTATCTGTACGATCGTTTCGGAAATCCGTGCTTTTTATTTGTGGTATACATGAAGTAACGTAGAACAATTATACATAGTTTTTTTGGTAAGCACGGTCTCCTCATCAGCAAATTTAGGAGGATTTCTATTGAATTGAAAAGACACCAAAAATAAACCTAGCATTAAAAGTAAGGCAGATGAATCTTTTAGATTTTCTTTTTTTGAAATCAGGAACTGTATTTAAAGTAGTCATTTAGATGTTTGCTATAGCTTTTTATTTTATTGAATGATCATTCAATAAAATAAAAAGCTATAGCAAACATCTAAATGACTACTTTAAATACAGTTCCTGATTTCAAAAAAAGAAAATCTAAAAGATTCATCTGCCTTACTTTTAATGCTAGGTTTATTTTTGGTGTCTTTTCAATTCAATAGAAATCCTCCTAAATTTGCTGATGAGGAGACCGTGCTTACCAAAAAAACTATGTATAATTGTTCTACGTTACTTCATGTATACCACAAATAAAAAGCACGGATTTCCGAAACGATCGTACAGATAATTGACTTTGTTGTTGTTCCTTCTTATGAAACTGATTTTTAATTTAATTAAATTTTGATTTTTAAATTTAAAAAATTTTTAAAATTTTTAAATTATAAATCACATTACTTAATATATATATATATATATATATATACATATATATATATATATATATATATATATATATATATATATATATATATATATATATATATATGTTTATGGGAAAATACGCTTATTCAAATATATTTCACCTTTTATTTATATATCTGACAGATGTTTAGCAATTGTAAGGTGATGGACTAGAGCTTGATTAATTATTATGGACTCAAATATTTTGGCGAAAAGAGGGAGGATACACATGAATCTCTCTCTCTCTCTCTCTCTCTCTCTCTCTCTCTCTCTCTCTCTCTCTCCCTCCCTCCCTCCCTCTCTCTCTCTCTCTCTCTATATATATATATATATATATACATATATATACAAATCTATTTATCTATCTATCTATCTATCTATCTATCTATCTATCTATATATCTGTGCGCGCGCGCGCGCGTGTGTGTGTGTGTGTGTGTGTGCGCGCGCGTGTGCATTTGAGAAGGGGGTTAAAATTCTCCAAAGAGATTAAATGATCTGATGAATTCTTTCTGCCAGCATAAAGAAGATTTAATATTAAAATGACCTTTGGAATTCACTCTATGCAAGACCTCAAAACATTTTTTTTATACTTTTTTTTTTTTTTTGGTACAGCAATGATTTTTAATTAAGTGCTGCCCAATAGGGAAGTCTGAGGTCGAGGGAAAAGGTGACATAAGATTCCTGTTGAATTTTGAATTGAACATGCTGTTTTTTTGCAGGATGTAGGTTTCAAATGCAAGGAATTATATATATATATATATATATATATATATATATATATATATATATATATACATATATATGATAATATAATTATGTTATGAAAGAGTAAATCTTTAACGAAGCAAAACTTATCAAGATGAGAAAAGCTCAACACTATTAAGACGAGCAAAGCTTATCAAGATAAAGCAAAACTTTAACAAAGCAATTAAACAATTTCTATAGCTCAGCGTGGTAAATACAGCGCTTATCTTTTCCAAATAGTCACCCATCTGGTACTGGCCAAGCATATCATTGCTTACCTTTGGTGATCTGGCGAGAACCGGTGTTTCAACTTTATTATGCTATATATATATATATAGCATAATCACGTTATATCCCTAATCTTTTATTTAATATATATCCCTGAGAAAGAAAATTAAAACTGTAAGTTGAACTTTACAATCAAAATTTATTGTCTGACTGAATACACAAAAAAAAAAACAATTTACAAAGTCCTTATTCCGTGGAGTTTCAAAGAATGGTATTCTTATAATTCTTCTCATCAGAGGACATAAAGAAATCAGCAAATTATATTTCCAGCAATGTTAGAATTTGCTATTTAAGGCATTAAGTGAAACCGCAATTCATTTTAGTTATAAATTGCCAAATAAAAAAATATATATGTATTTGTATGTTTATGGGTATACTTATGTATGTATAAATGTGAATAAGTATGTGCATGTACGTTATGTGTATATGTATAAGTATATATGTGTGTATGAGTGTGTGTATGTGTATGTATATATGTGTATATATGTATGTATATGTACATGTATGTGTATATTTACTGGGTTTTTTTTTAATTACATTTTCACCCCAAACAAAGCACATTGCCACTTTGGTGTAGGGGGCTACTATCAAGGGCAACAACTACTGGGGTAACTATGTAGGGATTTGGGCAGCAAGATGTCGGTTCACATTGCACTTGAACTTCTGCACGTCAGTACAGTTGGGGAAGCAGGGACCCGGAATGGAATTCCAAAGTCTAGCGGTTCTGGGGAAGAAACTACTGGAGTAGAAAGATGTTTTACATCTAGGGATCTCTACAGTGTGGGAGTGTGATTTAGCAGCCTGTCGGGTTTGCAGTTCATCAGAGCATTCACTATTAAAATACTTGTAGAACAGGCAGAGGGATGCAACATTTCATCGATGGGACAGAGGCTGAAGCTTAGATGCCAGTTCAGGGCCTATCAGATTTGCGACTCTCTTTTGAACCTTGTCAAAGAGCAAGAGACTAGTAGCAGATGCACCAGCCCAAATATGACAGCAACACTCCATACATGGGCGAATGGTGGCCTTATAGAGGTACAGGATACTTTCAGGTGTTAGTAGTTTTCTAGCATGGTAGAGAGAGCCCACCTTCCTTGCAGCGGCCCTGGCAATGCCTTCAATGTAATTGCTCCAACTCATGTTTCCTGTGAACGTTAGGCCCAGCAGTTTGAAAGATGTACTCTCAGATAGAGTCGTTGGCCATTGCTATAGGTGGTAGAGAAGGTTTCTTGTAATTATTGAATGAAGCTAGTTTAGTCTTGGCGGCATTGAACGTGACCATCCATTTTTGTCCCCATTCCACTACAAATTGGAGGTCATTCTCTAGTGTTTCTGCCATTTCTTTAGATATGTGTTCATTTGTTTTCCTGTCGTGCCTGTTATAGAGTGTGGTGTCATCAGCATATATACCCATCTCAGAGGCAATTTTGTCGGGGAGGTCATTTATGAATATCAGAGACAGTAGAGGTCCAAGGATAGACCCCTGGGGCACTCCTGCATTTATATCATATTGTTTCGATGTACAACCATCGAGGACAACCTGGATTTTTCTCTTATCTAAGAAGGATTTAATTATGTTAAGTATTTTACCAGTGATACCGTATGATCTAATTTTCCTGAGGAGATCCTCATGCCATACCCTGTCAAAAGCCTTAGATATATCTAGAGCTACCGCTCTGCCCTCCCCCGCTTCGTCCAGTGAATGGTATATACGTTCAAAGATTACGGTTAGGATGTCTGCTGTGGAACGGGTTTGTCTAAATCCATATTGTTGGTCAATCAGAAGTTTAGCATCTGTAAGGTGATGGACTAGAGCATGGTTAATTAAGGTCTCAAATATTTTGGCAAAAAGTGGGAGAAGGTTAATGGGGCAATAATTTACTGGGTCAGTTCTTTCACCAGAATTCTTGAATACTGGTACAACAGAAGCAGTTTTCCAACATCCTGGAAAGCAAGATTCATTAAGGCATTTGTTGTAGAGTTTGGAGAGAACTGGAGCTACTTCGGCTGAGCACTTTTTTAATAGCACAGCTGGGATGAGATCGGATCCACATGCTTTTGAAGTGTCAAGGTTTTTTATGATAGCATGCACCTGAGCAGGGGTGATTTTCAGATTGTTTAGCGTGGCGTCTGTCTGCATAGGAAATTCAGGTAAGGGGTGGTTGGAAGGGTCCAGTGTGGAGTTTGAGGCAAATCGACTGGCAAGCATGTTAGCCTTTTCGGTTGCTGAGCAAACAACCTCATTGTTGGTTAGTGGGGGAATTGTTGATTGCCCATTATTTACTACACTGTTGTAGATTTTCCATAAGTCACGAGTTCCTAGTTTTTGTGCTTTGATGCATTTTTTAGTGGTTTCCGTAAATTCTCTATATGCTGTCGCTATTTCTTTCTTAATGTTACTTCTAGCTTCTATGTACTTCTGTCTGTTTAAACTGGACTTATGTCGGTTAAATCGGTTATTGTTTTTATCAATATCGCTATATGATTGACATAATCATTTGTGTCACTATCCTTGTTGCTGCTATTATAAACATTATTATTATCGACATCTTTATTAGTTGTTTTTTATACTTATGACTAAATTTTGTTACTATAATTACTAAATTATTATTATTATTACTATTATTATTATTATTATTATTAGGCTATCAGAAATGCAGCAGATGAAGAACATTGAGATAACCATTGATGACGTTAAAGCTGGCATATGAAGGATGACAAACTGGAAGGCACCTAGTCCAGATGGAGTGATGGGCTTCTGGTTTAAACAGTTCCCATGCCTTTATCCACCTATAGCTGCTGCTTTGCAAAGGGTTGTACAGTCGGGAGATGTCCGTGATTGGCTTGTGAAGGGAAGAACAACACTGATTAGGAAAGATCCTGCAAAAGGAACATATGCCAATAATTATAGACCAATTACATGTCTGCCATTGATGTGGAAACTGTTGACTGGAATATTTGCGGAGAAAATTTATGAACATCTAGAAAATAATGGTGTTTTTCCTGATGAACAAAAGGGGTGCCGGAAAGGCTCGAGAGGTACTAAAGAGCAGCTACTAATTGATAAAGCAATAATGCAGGATGCAAAGAAGAAGAGAAATCTGAGCGTAGCATGGATCGATTACAGAAAGGCTTATGACATGGTTCCTCGTTCATGGATACATGAAATACTATTGATGATAAAGGTTGCTGAGAATGTGGTAGAGCTTTTGGAAACAAGTAAGGCTCAATGGAAAACGGTGCTGACAGCAAACAGAGAGGAGATGGGGCAGGTTGGCATTAAACGTGGGATATTTCAAGGAGATTCGTTATCGCCACTTCTTTTTGTAATGATAATGATGCCAGTGAGCATCCTCTTGAAGAGAGAAAAACTGGGGTATAACTTTGGATCTGGTTACAGATGCCTCAACCATCTACTGTTTATGGATGATTTAAAAATATTCGGTAGAAATGAAAAGGAAATGGAGAGACTGGTAGAACTTGTGGGGACATACTCAGGAGATATTGGGAGGGAGTTTGGGATTAGTAAATGTGCTGTGCTGATGATGAAAAGAGGAGTAAAGGTTCATTCAAATGGAATAGTTCTGCCAAATGGAGAAATCATGAAAGAAATAGAAGATACAGGATATAAGTATTTAGGAGTGCTAGAGGGTGTAGGCATCATGAACAGAAAAATGAAAGAAAAAGTCAGGAAGGAGTATCTTAGAAGAGTGAAACTAATTGCAAAGTCGAAACTGTATGGAGGAAATTTAATGAAAGCAGTAAATGCATGGGCAGTCAGTGTTTTGAGATGCACTGCGGGAATTTTAGAATGGTCTGACAAGGATTTGCATGCCATGGATATCAAAACAAGAAAAGTTTTAGCAATGTTTGGTATATTTCACATTCGAAGTAACATAGCAAGGCTGTATCAAAAGCGGAAAGATGGTGGAAGAGGATTGAAAAGTGTAAAAAATTGTGTTAGAACCAAGGAGATGTCATTGAAGGAGCATGTGGTTAGAAGTGGGGAGTGGATGCTTAAGGTTGTGGCCAATGAAGTGGAGGTATGTGAGACCAAGGCTGATTATGTGAAACGTATGGATAGAGAAAGGGCAGAGGAACTGGCTAGGAAGAAAATGCATGGAAGGTTCTTCCAGGATATAGCAGAAGTGGCTGATGAAAGATCATGGCAATGGCTTAGAGCTAGGTATCTGGCTAAGAGTACTGAAGCTTTTGTTTGTGCAGCACAAGAGCAGGCATTAGGAACACGATTGTTAAAAAAAGTGGTTCTAGGAGAGGAAATTGCTGCAGAATGCCGGATTTGTGGTAAGACCTCAGAGTCAATTACGCACCTTGTAGCAGGGTGTAGTGGACTGGCCCAGAGAGAGTACCGCAAAAGACATGATTGCATGGGACTCCGGATATATTGGGAGGTGTGTAAGAGCGTTGGGGTGAAGTGTGCTGGAAAATCGTTTGAGGAGGTGCCTGATGAAGTGAGAACAAGTGAGGATGGCAAAGTAGAGGTATGGTGGGACAAAAGTGTCATAATGACCAAGCAATTGGAACATAATTGTCCAGATTTGGTCGTCATTAACAAGGTTTAAAAAAACTGGCAGATTGTAGACTTCTCAGTACCCTGGGGCAGGAATGTGAGAGAGAAGGAGAATGAGAAGTGGAGCAATTATGCTCCATTGGCCTTGGAGATAAGGCGTATACATGGGGTTAAAACACAAATAATCCCGGTTGTAGTTGGTACACTAGGAGTAGTATCAAGTCTTCTGGAAGGACAATTGAAAAACTACAAATCCCCGATGTTTTAGATGGCCTTCAAACCTCTGCAATTATAGGTACCACCAACATCCTTAGGAAAACCCTTGATCTTTGAAGCTCCTGGTTTGAAGCCGGGATTAAGGGAAATCCTCTGGAAATGAATCCCATCCCTTTCCAGAGAGATGTTCATAAACGAAATCAGAATTATTATTATTACCCATGATTAGTGACTATACTATTATTAGAATTATTTTGGAATTATTATTATTATTATTATTATTATTATTATTATTATTATTATTATTTTGTTACCTTTATCATCATCATGACATTTTGACAGCCTTAATAAACTATGATTCTGCAACACTTAAAAAATTATAATCATCAATCCTACACTTTTGCTTTTAATAATTGCATCGAATTTCTTTATAGAAAGATCTGTTTCATTCTGCCTAGACAATTTCCGGTCACAGTAATTACGAGCTTTCACCCCCCCCCCCCCCCCCCCGAGGATGAAAGTTTTCATTTGGGATTTCTCTCGACTTACTATTAGATCCCATTTGACTAGGGACAGACTTCTCTTTTGGACTACTGCACTGCCCGGAAAAAAACAATTTGCATTATTTCAGCTGTTTTGTAAACTTTCCAATCGGATTTTTGAAAACTTTCCAATCGGATTTTTGAAAACTTTCCAATCGGATTATATGCATCGTCATTCTGGATTTATCTTGGAATACATACTATCTAAAGAACTATTTTGCATTTTGAATCAACTCTAGAGGAGTTTCATTCAAGCTGAAATATTATACACGGTTTGTTTTTATATTAGTTTTTTACATATCCCATATTTTTTCATTTTTTTATTTGGCAATTTATAACTAAAATAAATTGCAGTTTCACTTAATGCCTTAAATAGCAAATTCTAGCATTGCTACAAATATAATTAGCTGATTTCTTTATGTTCTCTGATGAGAAGAATAATAAGAATAGCATTCTTTGAAACTCCACGGAATAATGACTTTGTAAATTGTTTTTTTGAGTATTCAGTCGAACAATAAATTTTGATTGTAAAGTTCAACTTACAGTTTTAATTTTCTTTCCCTTATAAGCTCTACTCTCTATTGCATATTGAGCTTTTTTAATTCGGTTGGGATTACATTTTCTATATAGAAATACTGTTATTTATATTAGTTTGAAGTTTACCATTGTGTGTATCAGGTAAACACTACATCCTTTTGTTTTCATTAATATATATATATTTGACTCTCTCATCAATTTCGACGTACGAGCTCCACCACAATAACTTAAATTGCTTAGAAATCCACACAAATGATTTGTTTACAGTGGTGAGGGCTTTGTGCACAATCAACTGTTAATCTTTGTCGGTAAAATTGCTGTCACAAGACAAAACAGACAGTAGAGCTCAGGTTTTGCATCAGTTTTCATTCTCTTAAATGCATATCTGTATGAAGACTGGGGGTGCATCTCTCCTAGTGAATTAAATATGCGCCTCCAGATACCAATCCAGAAATTTCTACATCTCGGCACGGTACATACAGTGTCTAGTCTTCTCAAATGGTCACCCATCTGGTATTGGTCAGGCTATTGTTGCTTAACTTAAGTGAGAACCAGTGTATCAACATGATTATGCCTTATATATATATATATATATATATATATATATATATATATATATATATATATATATATATGGGCCAGAGGTTAGAACTGCCGACTATCAACTCGATGGTTGTAGATGTAAAACCTAGCTAGGTATGGGTGCTAGTCTAGCCATACTGATGAGTTGTGATACAGTGAAACAGTACTGTATGTTGATGACTATATTTTAAGCCCCTCCTCTCCTTGGACAGAGCACTTTTGTAAAATGATTTCAACCGCTGCTTAATTAGCGTTAATGCGAAGCTCTCTGTTTGTAAATAAACAAGCAGGTCAAGCACTGTAAAAGTGGTGAACAGGTGTCTATATAAATGGACATTCGATGAGGTCGTTTACAGGCATCGATCCCAGGGGTTGGAGGTTAGAACTGCTATCATCTAGATAATTGTAGGCTTAATCCCTGGCTAAGAATGGGGGCTAATGTAGTTGCACTGATGAGCTGTGACACAGAAAAACAGTACTGTATGTGGATGACGTATATATATATATATGAATATATACGTTTTTTTCTTTTGGGGTGCGAGAAGAGCGGAAAAAAGAGGAAGGGAATAAGGGGAAAGGTGGGAGGGGGTGCTTGGTACGTCGGTAATGTTTTAGTTTCGGAGTTTAAGGAACTTGTGGGGGAAGGTCTGGGAAGTTCATTTCTGGTGTGGCTGAGGGCATAGGGATACATGGAGGAGGAAGGGGTATATGTGGGGGTAGGAGGAGGGGGGTTACTTTAAAATTCGAGTGTTAATGTTAATGTTTTGGCATCTCTTTGGTGAGATGATTTCTTGATGAGTATGTCTTGACCTGTTGGGTGTTCGCTTATGTTCGGAGATGGGGGGGGGGCTATGATTCGGTTTATTTATTTAGTTTTTATTTTGTTGTTAATTGTTTGGGGAGGGTTAGCTAGCGGCCACGGGCGAGAGCACACATATGCACACGTACACACATATATACTTAAAGAAACGTTCATATGTACACATACATCCCCGCCCTGGCGTGAAAATATATGCACATATGTGCGCCTGCATGTATAGACACCCGCATTTCTCCTGCTTATGTCAAATTTTCCTCAAGGTGCTAAAATTGGGTAAGTACGCGCAAGCATGGATGCGCTCATACACAGGTACATACACACATCACCGCCCCCACCCCCAAGGAGGCGTATACACGGGCCCATATGCGCATATTGATTCAGGCATACCTGCACCCCCACGCATACATGCAAGCGCATGTGCACATACAGATACCAATACTCATGAACACATACATCGACATATATACACAGCTGCACGCTCTCACACACGTATATGGACAGCAGGCAAATCCCACCTCCTTAGCAACTATACACCTCTCTAAAACATCCCTTAGACAACACCATCTTAAATCCCCCAAATTATATATCCAATACAACCACCCACCACAACTACCATGACATACACTCAACCAAACCCCCTCAACCAATTCCCCCCACACCCCACACCATCTTACCCCGTCCCCCTAAGAATCCCCCTAAATCCAACAAAATAACACATACCCCCAATCACCACCAACTCTAAACACCACATAACCTCATCCCACATAACCACCCAATAATCGGCATCAATTCCCCTTCCCCTAGCCAACCTCCTGCCCAACCTCAACACACCCTACATGCAACCTCCACAACTTAACACGGAAATTGTTTACATATAACTATGTGGATTTACACCTGCACAGGTAAGTGCACATGGAAATGTACAACTAACCGATGCCTCATGTGCATAGACGCATACCTTAGAGTATGACATCCCAATATAGCCTTCCACAAACCGATCGATAATACCCTAAAAAAACCAAATACTCCAACTTAGAACAATAACTACAGCACTCAATCCTCATATAAACCACTTCAAACTCCTCCCCAAAATCTATAAACATGGCTACATAGGACCACTATCCCGGATACGTGGGCGCTTATTAATGCGTATGTAAGTATATGTGGATGAAACTTGTGCCCATATTTACGGCATGTCACACTATATACCCGTATGTATATGTGTGCGCACGTATCGGTGCTTGAGGGAGTGTGGGTATGTATCTTTGCAGATGTATATAACGAGAGCATATGTGTGTGCATATGTGTATGTGTGTATGCATGTATATCTGTGTACATGCATGCGTGCGGGGGCGTGCATCTGTGGGTATGTATATGTATGCGGAGGAGTACGCCGGCACTCCCGTGTGCACCCGCATCTAACCAAAAAAACAAAACAAAAAAACTAATGAGAATGAAAATATTATGTATATAACCCTGGGAATGAGTTTATACTCATATCTATGTAGAACATTGTCTACATCAAATGAAAGTATTGCGCCTCTGTACCCACACATGAACTTAGATTTAAATCTATGTAGACGAATATGTCTATAACAAAAAACTGTCTGTATAACTGGGTGTGTATGTGTGTGTATGCATGCACGTGTACATCCACGTGTGCGTCCGTGTGTACATGGGGTACTGATGTATGTGTGCACATACCTATGTATGTGTGTGTGGATGTGAGAGTATATGTGCCCGCTGCTGGCTGTCCACATACGTGTGTGAGAGCATGCAGCTGTGTATATATGTCGATGTATGTGTTCACAAGTATTGGTATCTGTATGTGCACATGCGCTTGCATGTATGCGTGGGGGTGCAGGTATGCCTGAATCAATATGCGCATATGGGCCCGTGTATACACCTCCTTGGGAGTGGGGGCGGTAATGTGTATATGTACCTGTGTATGATCGCATCCATGCTTGCGCACACGTACCCAA
This sequence comes from Euprymna scolopes, assembly GCF_053919585.1. NCBI lineage: Eukaryota > Metazoa > Mollusca > Cephalopoda > Sepiida > Sepiolidae > Euprymna > Euprymna scolopes. Next base: position 14,819,766 of record NC_136497.1, read on the forward strand.
TTTTAGCACCTTAAGGAAAATTTGACATAAGCAGGAGAAATGCGGGTGTCTATACATGCAGGCGCACATATGTGCATATATTTTCACGCCAGGGCGGGGATGTATGTGTACATATGAACGTTTCTTTAAGTATATATGTGTGTACGTGTGCATATGTGTGCTCTCGCCCGTGGCCGCTAGCTAACCCTCCCCAAACAATTAACAACAAAATAAAAACTAAATAAATAAACCGAATCATACCCCCCTCCCCGCCTCCGAACATAAGCGAACACCCAACAGGTCAAGACATACTCATCAAGAAATCATCTCACCAAAGAGATGCCAAAACATTAACATTAACACTCGAATTTTAAAGTAACCCCCTCCTCCTACCCCCACATATTCCCCTTCCTCCTCCATGTATCCTTATGCCCTCAGCCACACCAGAAATGAACTTCCCAGACCTTCCCCCACAAGTTCCTTAAACTCCGAAACTAAAACATTACCGACGTACCAAGCACCCCCTCCCACCTTTCCCCCTTGTTCCCTTCGTCTTTTTTCCGCTCTTCTCGCACCCCTCCCCTAGCCTCATTCACTCTTTCACTCTTTCATCCCATAATAACGAACATTTCTGTAAAAGTCTGAGGAAGCTACAGACGGCCAAAAAACGGCCGGGTAGCTGAAATAATAATGCAACTAAACAGAAAGATACGGTAATAAAAAATGAAATGTATATTTGCTCTACAACAGTATTGAGCACTTTCTTCAGTTTTTATTAATTACCATTTCCACTATATATATATATATATATATATATATATATATATATATATATATATATATATATATATATATATATATATATATATATATATAAGAGCAAACAGTTTATAAAACATGTTAAAAACCACTTTGAAAAAGAGTTAAAAACATATTTAATCTGAAAAGGAAACACTTGATAAGTGGATAGTCCTTAATCTGGGAAGTTTCAAAGAAATACTTTCCTTGTCATCAGAGGGTAGGAATTAGCAAAATGCGGGATCGGATTTTGCTTACAATTACATTACAACGAGCACTGTTTTTCTTTTAATAGTATTAGTATTAATAAAAAAAAAAAATGTAAATTAAATATTTTACACATCTGAACGTAACTTTATTCTATAAATAGATAGGCACTTGTCCAAGTTATCCGGAAATAGAAATCTTCTTACGCTCTAGAAAGACACGACGACATGCCAGCTACCAGTTGGCAAAAAGACGGCGGATGGAACATTATGGCAAACACATTAAGTATTTTTTAAAACTCATCCTAAATGTTTTTTATGTTACCTTGTTGAAACTTGTTTTTCTTGTTTTATTTATGTATTTGTCTCTATTTTCCTGTCTTATTTGTCACCCCCCCCCATGCTACAAAGTAAACCAACGATAAAAACAAACAAAATGCCGGAAATTAACGATAAAAAAAAATGCCGGAAACTAACGATAAAAGAAATGCCGGAAACTAACGATAAAAAAAACAAAATGCCGGAAATTATTCTCTATTAGAATAGATAAACTTAGGACTTTATTTAAGTAATATACTTAATATATACTATTACTGCAAGCTTGCCTATATTGAAAATGCTTGCTTCCTGGCTAGCCAATCAAAGCATCTAATATAGTTTGCCTTATTTTCAATTACATTCGAAATATAATACAGTGCCATTAGCAAAGAAAAAGTTACCTATGAAAACGAACCTCCTACAGTAAAACCTTGAATAATTATCTAAACTCGAATGTAAATTAATATTAAGCCGACTTTACAAATTGATAAAAGTTAATTATTGGATTTTAATTAATTATAAGGTGAAACTCCAATGATTCAAACTCAATTGATAACGACAAACTTCCACCCATTAATATGGGAGGGGAGATTATCATCAAAAGTGTCCTGAATTGTTAACTTAGCACCGGACTTACTACTTAGATATAAATAAGTCACTTGTACCCATTCCCCTCCTCCCCCTTTTTTTTTTTTTCTTAATGGAGAGTAGATAATACAGTGGATGTGTTATCGGCAGCTCCAGTAACTCTCGCTTCTCCTCTTTTGTCCCTCAGTCCTCACTCAATGAGTGATTTTTCTGACAAAGGGTGAAGAAAAAGCTGCTTAAAGGTCGGTAGTACTTGGTGACCAGTAGTCTGAGATGTCGGAAATTTTTCCGTCTCTGTCTGTCCTTGTGGCCATGTCACTAGTAAGGGTGCTGAAGGTAAACGTTTTGTCTGGGCTGACGTTATCCGCCTGATAGTCAGGGACCCGAACCTTGGATTAACCACTAAGGAGGCTGTCCTATCAGCAGGCACAAAGTACTGGGACTGCTGTATTGCCATTTGGTGAGTGGATCTGGACCATGCTGTAGTCTCAGGTGGGGCCTCTCGATGCCATACTAGTGGGTAATTGTTACGGCTTTACCCTTTCGTGTGCTACAAAAAAAAAATTTTCCTGTCTTTTTCTCTCTTACTTTCCCTCTCTGTACCGCTCTAACCAAGTATGCCGACTTATTCCACAAATCCCAAAACCTCAACATGAAATATCTCCAGAATAAAAACTCAAATAAACCTAGAACCCCATCTTCCAATGTAGACCCCTACTACAAGGTCTCCTTCTCCAACATCAGGGGTCTACGTTCCAACCTTCCAGAGGTTGAAACCCAATTACAGGAGATGAAACCGAACGCATTATTTCTAAGTGAAACTGGAATAGGGCCGACCACTTCTCTAGATGAGTTCATAATTAACAGATACTCTAACTTAACAACTAAATCTGACCCCCAAGATCGGCATGGGCATGGAATATGTGCCTACATAAAGGATGGCTTCCTGTGTGGCAGGGATATCTCTAGAGAAGATCCTAATTTACCCTATATGTGCTTCAAGGTTGCACTTGCTAACACCACTGCATTTATATTTGCCCTCTATCGGCCCCACAACAGCAGAGTTACATATCTGAGAAAATAGACCACATACTGTCTGCACATCCCTCGGCTAACATCCACATTTGTGGTGACTTCAACGTCCATAACGTGGAATGGCTGACCCATTCAAATAAGACAGACGATGAGGGGAGGTTTTGTCATGATTTTGCTATTGCTTATGACCTCACTCAGATTGTTTGCGAACCCACCCGTGTGCCCGATACACCCGGTCAATATGCAAGCCTCCTAGACCTTTTTCTCTCAACTTCCCCTGAGCTATGTTCATGTTCTATTCATTCTCCTCTAGGATCATCCGATCACTCCGTCGTATCAGTTAAGATAAAAACGAAATGTAATAAGTCCCCAGACGTACCCCTCCACCGTACTGTATACTGATACTCTATGGCTGACTGGGATAGCTTCCATACATTCATATCTGATTTACCTCTGCACTCCATGTTTAAAAAGGAAGTGTCCTCTATAGTATCAGATCTGACCGAATGGTTAATTGTAGGCATAGACCAATTCATACCATCTAAAAAATTCCAACAAAAACCTAACAGCCAGCCATGGTTCTCCCCAGAATGTGCTGCTGCTATCGCGCACAGAAATCACTTTTTCCATAGCTACCAACGTAATAGATGCACTGAGACTAAAGCTGCTTTCAGGACTGCCAGCAACCACTGTAAAAGAGTAATAAAAAATGCAAGAGAGCTATATGCCCAGTCTGTTAAATCCAAGGTAGCTGATCAGCGGCTTGGATCCCACCAGTTTTGGCAAATAACAAATAGGATCCTGAACAGATGTGTGCGTTCTATCCCAACCATTATCAATGGACCAGAGGTCATCTCGTCAGCGTCAGACAAGGCCAAACTATTTGCAAAGAACTTTGCAGCTAATTCTACCCTATGCAACGAAGGCCATCAACTCCCCATATTTCCTCCTATAACACAGAACACGCTAGGTAACATACAAATATCCATACATGGTCGCCAAGCTAATCAAGAACCTAGATTCCAGTAAAGCAACTGGCCCTGACGGCATCCCAATTATAATGATAACCAGAACTTGCTCCCATACTTACGAAACTGTTTAAGCGCTGCCTTAAGGAGAAGTGCTTTCCGACTCCCTGGAAGACCTCATCAGTTTGCCCTGTATTTAAGAATTCAGGGGATAAGTCATCTCCCTCTCAGTACAGACCAATAAGTCTCCTGTGTGTTATGAGTAAGTTGCTGGAATCCATATTAAATAGAGAAATAGTAAACCACCTCAGCAGAAACAACCTTCTTAGTGACACACAATATGGTTTCCGCTCTGCAAGATCTACCGCAGATGTGCTGACGGTTATATCTCAAAGGATTAGTGAATCTCTTGACAAAGGCTTCCTTTCTTGGGCAATTGCTCTTGACATATCAAAGGCCTTCGACAAGGTATGGCAGAAGGGTCTACTTCACAAGATTTCCAGCTACGGTATAACTGGAAATGTTTTCTCAATCATAAAATCATTTCTCTCCGATAGGCTCATAAGAGTAGTGGTAGATGGACAAAAATCGGAGGTCTGCAATATAAATGCTGGAGTCCCTCAGGGGTCAATCCTTGGCCCAACTACCTGATCTACATCAAGGACCTCCCTAAACACATACTTAAATCATTTGTTGACATCTATGCTGATGACACGACCATCTACGGCAGCACATCAAAAGCTGTAAATGACAAAGTTCTCTCTGATTCTCTCTCCTCTGATCTCGAGCATGTGGTTCAGTGGGGGAAGACGTGGCTGGTTACCTTTAATGCATCCAAAACCAAACTCCTACCCTTACATCATCAACGCTCTGATCCCCATCTGGCATCAATTAGGATGGATGGCTCTCGTCTAGGTGAGGCCCCGTGTGTTGACAAGCTTCTGGGTTTGACCTTTACTCCTGATCTGAAATGGAACACATACATCAAGTCTGTTGCCAAGGTCGCTGGAAAGATGGTGGGATCCTTCTACCGCTCCAGAAGATATCTCACTACTGATGCAATTCTCTATCTATATAAAAGCCAAGTACGTCCAAGGATGGAATACTGTTTCCATATCTGGGCAGGAGCTGCTGAAAACAGCCTATCCTGCCTTGACAGAGTACAAAATAGACTTCGTGGCTTAGTGGAGGATGCCCTTTTCTCTACCCTGCAACCTTTCTCCCACAGAAGAGACGTTGCGAGCCTATCCTTGTTTTATCGTTATTTCCATGGCAGGTGCTCGTCTGAACTCCAATCTCTGGTCCCCCCTTGCCAATCTTTCATGAAAAACACCCATCTAGCTGAATCCACTCTGAAAAATTACCCCCACTCTTTATCTGTGCCTAAATCAAAACATAGATTCCATGAACAAAGTTTCTTTCTTAGAACTGCACGCCTGTGGAACTCTGTTCCGTCTGCCTGCTTCCCACCAGACTACAACTTGGATGTCTTCAAGTCCAACGTTAACAAATTCCTAATGAACTGCCCCCTTAAGTAAACACTTCATCAAATCTCCACACTAACGTAATGTACTTTCAATAACCCTTATCCCTGAGTGGCTTCCGGGCCTTGATAAGTGGCGACCACTGTGTAAAAAAAAAAAAAAATGCACGTAGACAACTACCCTTCATTTAATAGATGACTAGCAAGGAGATTCCCAACGTTGCCCGAGATTGAATGAGGATTAATGAATGTTCCACACTTCCAATACTTCTTTGTCATCGAAAATGGTGAAATCGTCCGTTTTTCAATCAAATTTATAGAATAAGAAACAACGAAATGGAGTTTCATTCTATATTAATAGTAGCATTAGTAGAAGAGAGAAACGTGTTAGTAGGTTGAAGTGTTTTTGTGTAAAGATAGTTTTAATATCATGCTGGCTTGTTGAAGGAGAGAATAGTTCAGTGTTCATGCACGCTTGTATTTATAGTAGTCGTGAAAAGAGTTCCTGATGTGGATACAAAGATTAGACATTACTCAGGCTTGTTGAAACAGAAAGAAAGAGAAAGATGTTCAGTGTATATGTCGTGGGAGCGTGCATCCGATAGTAGAGACAGGGCAAAGGGCTAGTGTCTCATGGTAAGAAAGAGTATGTGTGTGGAGTGCACGAGGAAGCAAGTAGGAGTTTGAAAGATCACCGTGTTGTCTTGCTGTACTCACGTTCAGCCTGGGGCCCAAGTCCCAGGCTAATGTCTGCTGCCAGCTGAAGCCAAGGAGTGAGAGAAAGAAATGTTTGTGATTTCGCCTTTTATGTACTCAGTCACATGATTGAGAGCTGGCTTCTGATTGGACAAGCCAGGGAGAAAATGGATTTCACATCTCGGGCTGCGAGAATTAGCTTCTGCCTGTAATTGTAGCGAGTTTTGACTGCTACAAATTAATTGATTGCCTGCTCTATTCGGGGAGCCACATGTCTCCCTGCAGTGACTTAGTCCACAATACATTCTAGTCTACATGGGACTATGGAGAACTTTTAAAGTTGAAAATACAAAAGTCAGTTATCATGGTTCAATTGTGCTGTAAATAATAACATTCACTTCAAACTTGTAATGTTTGATTGTATAAGGTTGTTAATTTGTGTCAAAACCGGACTGTTCCTTCTTTAATCAGACTTTTTGATTATCAATTTTCAATACTCATCAGAGGAATTCTGATACAAAACCTATCTGAGAACACTTTCAGACACAAAGTATTAATACATTAATGTTAAATTTAAAAAAAATTGGCCAAGCTGTTTCAGATTCCATAGGAAACGAATGTTCACACACATAGACAAACTTCCATTTATGTATAGATAGATAGATAGATAGATAGATAGATAGATAGATAGATAGATAGGGATGAACAACTTGCCTTTTTGTTCAAAGGAGATCTGTTTATAAATCGAATAATGGAAGAAAACACACATTTAACAATTCAAATACTGTATCGATAAACATTGAAATTAAATATTTGTCTAAAGGATTTGCTTTGTATGTTCCCTCTGCTAAGATTAATTTGATTCCTTGAAGGGTCTCTTTTCTTGAATTAGACATTAACATACTCCAATTTTCCCTAGTGCTGTGCTCGCATAAGAGATTATTTCTGATTGGTTATATCCAAATCAAAGTTAAATGTTTGCTCCAATCAGCATTAAGCTTATAGCACATATTTTAGACATCGTTATGGCAGGCTGCTGCTGCTGCTACTAATGTACTAAATACTATTGCTACAAATCTGTCCAGAAATATAAACAAACTAAAAGTATTAATCATGTTCCTCTGTTTTTTTAATCACTGTTAAAGTTTAGTTTTGTTCTTCTAAACTTCTTCAGTTGCACATCATGGTCAAATAAATTGATTAGTCATTCTGATGGTAAAATAAATCAAAGGAGAAACTTATCAGCTGTTTATTTTTGTTGCTTCAATTAACTCAGCAAATATAAACAAGTCCGGATAGAATAACACAAAGAAGCAATGTGAAATACTGTCAATAACAAAGAAATAAACATAGCAAAGATTTAAAGGTTTTTCTTTATTTGCAGGACAGAGCAAGAAACCAATGGCATTTTTTAATATTATTTATTAGCATGGCTACCCAGGGAAGAGTGGTCAACAATAAAATGGATACATTAAAAATTAAAAAGTGTTTCTGAATTTTTTAGATGAGGGTTGATAATTTATATTATTTGGATTATTCAGATTATTGTTCTCCTGTTGGACATTCTTTCACACAACATTTCAGCCAATGTAATCTCCACAACCTTCTTCAGGTGTATCTTGTTGGACCCGGAAATTTTTCTTTCGAACTCGGGAATCTGCATGAATTTAAAACAGAACTCTTTATTTACAGGATAGCATGCTTTCATTCTGTTAACCATGACCAGATAAAAGTCCTAAGTAATTTGTAATTATATTTTGAGTGCCACACAGACTGAGGATTGAACCTTCAACCTCTAGAAGAGTAACATTTACAACTGAATTTTACCAAGTACTTTATCCAATACATGACAGGTTCTCGAGGACAATTCTAGTACAACATAAATATAGTGTAGCATGTTTTTTAAAAACTTTTCTCTTCTCTCTCTCTCTCTCTCTCTCTCTCTCTCTCTCTCTCTCTCTCTCTCTCTCTCCCTCTCTCTCCATCCCCCTTCTTCTTAATCAAGAAAGATTTTCCATCCTTTCATCAAAGAGATAACGGATGCAACACTTTGAAATATATATTTGCTCAAAATATAAAAGTACATAAAGAACAAATTAGGCACACGGCCATTCAAAAGTGTAAGGATAATGGGTGTCAAAGGTTGGTCATCCTTGATCTCAAATACTTAAAATTGTCTATCCTACTCTTAACTAGAAATATCTCAGTAACCACTATACCACACTTTGATCTTAGTTGAAAATCGAGAAAGTGTATTTTAGTTTGGGGTTTCACACCAAAGATCGATGGAAAAAATCATTTTAAATGCCGACCCCCTCCCTTCCCATAACTAATTTTATTATTGTGATCCCTTAAAAAAGTAAATACAAGTAAGAAAAGCATTTCTCGCAAAACATAAAAATGGTTAAACATGTAAAAATTTAATTTAAATTGCATCTAAAAATTACCTTTGATTTATTTTGTGTTATGTACATTTGGTTGCACTTTCAAAAAATTAAATTTATCTGTTACTGGAGGTGGGGGAGCTTTGCCCGTGTGTAAAATACACTTATATATGATATTTTAATTTGCCCAGATTTCGTATATATTATTATAGTCGTGATTTCAAAAGTAAAAAAAAAAAATATTTAGGTGCCATCAGCTAGAATCGAAACCAAAACTGTAGCATTCAAAGCTGGTGACGTTACCACTGTATCAATGTAAGACACATATAAACCGATTAAAAATTAAAAATAAACTAAGATGAATGTACAAAATGTCTAACGATTTTTTTTCACTCATCAGATTCTATTGATTATTATAGAATATTGGCTTTATAATAATAAATACAAAGTCTGCATAAATTAAAATATCATATTTAAGCGTATTTTATAACAGGTAATGCCAGGGAACCTACAAGAAATAATTGATGACAATTTAAAGTTAAATAAACTTCATTTGATTATCAAATTAATTGAGAAAAACATGTGAACTATAAAGAAAATTCTTTAGACCATCATATTTCGAATCTTCATGCTTCTCATTAGAAGAGAAGTCCAACTATATATATATATATATATATATATATATATATATATATATATATATATAAGAGCAAATAGTTAATAAAAAATGTTAAAAAACACTCCACGGAGTTTCGAAGAAATACTTTCCTTCTCATCAGTCGGTAGGAATTAGCAAAATACGGGATCGGATTTTGCATACAAAAGTATTTGATTAAACTGCAAGTAAGTCAAAGATCTTACTTGATAACAAAAAGTGAAGCAGAGGGAATATGGTGAAGAAAAAGGTGATTTCACGTGAATGGATCACCTGAAATCACCTTCTTCACGTGAAATCACCTTTTTCTTCACCATATTCCCTCTGCTTCACTTTTTGTTATCAAGTAAGATCTTTGACTTACTTGCAGTTTCATCAAATACTTTTGTATGCAAAATCCGATCCTGCATTTTGCTAATTCCTAGAAGGAAAGTATTTCTTCGAAACTCCGCGGATTAAGAACTATCCACTTATTAAGTGTTTCCTTTTCAGATTAAATATGTTTTTGACTCTGTTTTAAAGTGTTTTTTAAGATGTTTTATTAACTATTTTATCTTATTATAAGCTCTATCTCCTATTTGGTTTTATCAAGCTTTTACACCTGGCTGAGATAATTTTATAAATATTAATTCTTTAATATTTATAATATACTTTAGTTTTATCATCTCAGATCGTTTTGGTAAATTTAATTGTAATTTTTATTTTTATTTCATTTTATACATATATATATATATATATATATATATATATATATATATATATATATATATATATATATATTAGCAAAAGTACCCGCCGTTTACTGGGTTCAAAAACAGCCTACAGAAAATGGACTCTTATTTATGAAAGTATGATAAGTTATGAAAAGGAAGAGTTGTAAAGAGATAGCTTCGAATTTAGGGTTATCAAAACCAAAGCAAAATATGATGAAAGTAAAAATAAAATAGATAAACCCCATAATGTATTATACCATATCTGTTCACACTGAAACACTTATCATACGATTCTGCGGATCTATATTTAAAAAACCTTGTTAAACTTTGTGACATATTTCCATTCTATGGAGGTCAGGCGTGAACGAACACCCCATAATTTTATTATACCATATTTCTTCAAATTGAAACATAATTATCAAAGTATACTTACGCAGATAGATATGAAAAGTCTATTTCCATTCCATGGAGTTTGTGCCTATTTTCATTCTATGGAGGCCAGGTGCGAACGCAAAGCCCACAATTTTATTATACCATCCCTATTTAAGTTAAAACATTCTTATCAAAGTATTATTATGTACATCTATATCAAAAACACTTGTAAACGTTTTTTTCTTAATTTTTAAATTTTTTATTTCTATACTTTGTGGACCAGGCGCGAACGCAGACCCCCACAATTTTAATGAACCACCGTTCTGCAGGATCAAACATACCCATTCCTGTGTCTCGATACATCTTCTATCATTATATGTAATCAGTTTTTTAAAATAGTCAACCATATAAGAGCCTATTCGTGACCAGACACACACACACACACACACACACACACACACACACACACACACACACACACACACACACACACACATTCAGCTTTATATTATAGAAGATATATATAATTTTTTCAGAATATGATAGATTATATAATTATTTCCACAACCAAACAACGTTGCAGCTCACAACAAGTGCATTGCAGCCGGAGGAGATTACTTCAAAAGGGGTTAGAGTTTCATGTGTGTATGATCAATAAAAGGTCCCATACGAAAAAAGTCTGGAAACTATTTAAGGCCCCTCGTATATTAAAACATACGCAATACATCGCAAAGAAAGTAGGAAACTGCTCTGAGGTGAAATCTATAAAAGTTTGCTGCTTATTTTGGGTATGATGGATGTGGTATGAGAGTGCAGTCGTTTCTAGCAAGATGTAAACGTTCTGACTATAATAGGGCGTACATGTGATCGTGGCATGTAAGTGTGAAAAGCTTAATGGTAGTTTTGGCGGGGCATTAAATTCAACACACTGAAACAATAGCACTTAAAGGGACGGTTAGAATCTTAAAAAGATCTCTCGGTTGGCATCCGGTAGAATGCTTCATCCCCAGGAAAAACAAAGTGATAAGAAAACTAAAATAAAAGAAGACTGAAAAAGAATCATCTCCATTGATGAGGTGAGTAGATGAATGTGGGTGGTGTTATCCTCGAAATGAGGTTTTTAAAGTGAGGCACTGGAATTCCAGAAGAAACTCTGAAGCATATATTTAATCCACAGAGATATAGTGTTCTTATTCCATCAGCAATAACCAGATAGAAGTGTTAATTATCTTTTTAGTTATTATTTCGTATAGTAAGGATTGAAGCTTTAATCTCCATAAGACTGCCACTTAGAACTGATTGTTAAACAATACCTGAATCCATTGTGCCACTCAAAGGAGAAATCATTCTAAACTGAGCTAATTGTAATTTTTGACTCAATGCAGAATGCCCGTTTTTATGGAACGATTTTCTCCACATTAAAATTTGGCATTGTATCTAACCTTGTCTTCATGGGAGAGGAAGACAAGCAAATAGATACACTGTCCAACCTTTCGGCTAGGATCAACGTGTAAACTTTGTTTTGTCCTCCAAGTAAAAAATTCTTCTAAACTGCAACAATTCTTGCTTTTGTCTTGATGTAGAGCCTATTTACAATGCACCCCCCCCACCCCACGGGACAGAGTTAGACACCAGAGTGTCCTTTTATGAACTGGATATTTTTCACATTAAAAGCCAACGTTGTATCTAATGTTGTTCACATGTGAAGACAAGTAAATAGCGACACTTTGTCTAGCCTAAGATCAAAGCATAGACCCTGTTCTATCTTTTGTTATAAGAAAAAATCCTTAGATAATATTTTATCCTGATCCAGAGCGGGATTTTTCCACATTAAAACCAACCTTGTGTCAAATTTTGTCCCCGTAAGAAGGCAACTAAATCCAGATACACTTTGGGCTATGACAAAAACAGGACAAACCAATTATCCAAACTCCATCTCCCTTTTTCCTTTTCTTCCATTTAGATCCCACTCCTATTTAGAGATTCATCTGCTTGTTTTCAGTTCTAAACAAACGGGAAAACAGTAGATGGTCTCTAATTAAAAAGGATTGGTAGGGTCCTACTAACTGATTTTTTTATTTTTGTTTTTCTCGCCACACCCCATTTTATTCTAATGAAATCCGTGTAGAATGCTCCATCCCGAGGAAAAACAAGATATTTATGAAAAATAAAGTTCCCAATTAATTTAGAGATATCTTAACAGGAACGTGCAGAGGGTGGGTGGGTGCTAGGGGTGCCCAAGCACCTACCTCTTTTACTCCTGTTTTAAAAGTGCCCTTTTCAGAGGAATGTATTTTAGGCTTGCTACCCCGTGTGACAAGGAACTTGAGCACCTACTCTGAAAAAGTTATCTGTTTATTTTAAATATCTATTTATTTTAAATAGGATAGCCTCTTAAAGCAAATGTGGTATTGTGGTGACTGAAATGATTCTAGTTAAGAGTAGGATAGACATTTTTATCATTATTGACCAAAGATGACCAAAGCATTCCAATCACCCACTTTTGATTATTTAAAGTCTAGTTTCTGTTTTGTCGTTGGTTAAGGGAGAAATCCTTCCAGACTGAGGCAATTTTAATTTTAGTCTTAATCTGGAATGCTTCTTTGTAGAGAGCTGGATAATCCGTTCATTAAAATGGGTCCTGTGTTTAACGTTGCCTTCGTGAGGAGGCACATAATTAGGGGTAATGTTAGATCTTTGAGGTAGAATCAAAGTGATTTTTATTCTGTCCTCGTTCAGAGAAATCCTTCTAGACTGAAGAATTTTAAAAAATCTCATCTCAATACAGAGGAGCAGGATTTTTCTCATATTAAGAAAACAACCTTGTTTCTAACATTGCCCTCGTGGGGAGTCAAGTAAATAGGTACAAAATAGGCTTCATGATACGATTTTAGTTCCTATTTGTTTGCCTCCCCACGACGGCAGAGTCAGACACAATGTTGGTTTTTACTGCAGGGAACATCCAGTCCCCCCCCCCAAAAAAAAGGGGAGCGCTTTAGATAGGAACAAAAATAAAAAATTTCCTCAGTCTAAAAGGATTTCTCCTTTACTGACCGATGACAGAAAAGGTAAAGTGTAGTATCAGACAGATACTACACTTCGCTCTTAGTAAAAAGGACTTTCGGTGACTTGATTTTTTGAACTAACTATGTTTATTATTTTCACGTCTAATTTATTTATTTTTACCGCCTAGAAGTTTTTAGTAAGCGGGAGTTTTGGAGAGAGAGAGAGAGAGGGAGAGAAAAAGTTTAACACTGTGCCCTGTTGTGTGGCCTGCCGGGAAGACAACGTTTTTTTTTTTTTTCTGTTTTCCGCAAGTTTTTGTCCAATCAAAATCACTTTACGGTTGAAAAAAAAAGGAGAGGTGGTAAAGACAGAGGAAGGGGGTGGAAAAAAAGAAAAGAAAGAAAATTCTCAACGGAAAAAAGAAAGGAAGAGAAACAAACTATTTTTCTCTCCTTTCGCAAAAGCTTTTTTTTTCTCTACTTTTTTCGGAAAAAAGGATAACAAATTATACTCGTTTATCGGAGTGTAAAGACATGTAAAGGCATGTTTGCTGTCATCCAGTATTTTTTTTTAATTCAATTTTAAAAGAAATAATATAAATAATATACTTAAAAAGGATATTGATATTAATCAGTGATTAATATTCACGAAAATGAAAGGTAAGTATTTTTTATACTCAAGTTTCAACATTTTTTTCTTGGAGGATTGAATGACTATTTTTGTTTTTAGGTTAATTTAAAAAAAAAACATTTTTTTAATTTAAAAATCATTAAATAGTTATTTTAAATCACGAATAAAATTAAAACAAAATAAACTATAATTTTTCTGTTTTTATCTTTCTTCATAAACAAATCCATTTCAACTTTCCTAATTTTCTTTTTTTAATCCCACGAAAAATGTTTTTACGGTTTTTCTAATTTTACTCCAATATATCAGTTTCGTTAAATTTAATTTTAAATTGAAAATATTTGCATTTACAATTTTGGCAAATAGCAAGTATTTAAGCACTAGAAAAAAAAAACGTGGTTTGCCTCCTTCGGATTTAACCGTTGAGAGCAACGGGTCCCCTCCAAAATGATGTCCCTTTAAAATCTTGAATATTTACGAAAACCTTTATATATGTATATTTTATATCTATTCTATAATTTACGATTAAATATCATGCACCAATAATTCTACTTTTTATCTTATTTCTCAAACTGACCGCTGGTCACTTTTATTTGCCCGATGACCGATAACCCAAACTTATCAGTTTTTACTAAAAAATATTCGTGAATTTCGTGACTATGACCCTTAGATCATTTTTAGTATATCTACCCCTTTATAAAGGGGGTCGCTTTGGATGGCTGAAAAACTTGATCGAATCGGGACTCGTTATCATTCTCTGGCCTCAGGCAACCGGCAATAAACCAATACCACTCCCGTCTATTCCAAAGGAGGTAATCCCTGGGAGAATAACTTTGATGCAGAACTATACTCCACTCTGATCTCAGCCAAAGTGACTCTAGCGTTATCTTGTAAAATAGTTATCACAAATTGTTATTAAAGAAAAAAAAAATCGCTTTTGGTCAAGTTTCGTATTGAATGATATGAACAGGGCATTTTTTTTTTTTTTACCAAAATTATAAGTAATTAAAAAAATTACTTTCAATAAATTCTTAAATTAAATTTTTTTATTAAATAATGAATATATTTATTTGTTACTTTTAACTGTCTATTAAAAATGTTCATTTCACGCGAGCACTTGTTTAAGCGCTAAATGAATTATGAATATTTCACTAGTTTTAAAAAGATTTTTTCTTTAAAATTTTAGGATTAAAATATTTTGATGTTAGTGCATTATATTTTACACTAATTGGTTTATTTTTGTTTTGTGTGATTAAAAACATTGTAATTGAATGGATGTTTAAACCGTTATTATTTAGAACTTCAAAAAGAAAAATAAATAACTAGTTCGGAATGGGATTAAATGAATTTTTTTTTCTAAGTATGACAATTTCCAAGTTTACTTATTTAATAACCTGACATTCATTGTAATAAATATGGAAGAATAATCCTATAGTAATACATTTCTTGTAATATTTTAGAAATATTTTATTTATTGAAATTGTGAGTTCGGTTCTGGTCACATGTTTGATATTTCCGTTACAAAGTTCTTTTCCCGGTCACTTGTCATTTTTTTTTTTTTTTTTTCAATCTTTTCCCTCCAGTCTGTCTCCAAACACAAAATTAACAATTATTATTTATAATACAGTTAATCAAATGTACTAACAAATTCATTATTGCACTATTTTTCTTTTTTATAATGCTTATTTTTATTTTCATGCTGTTTACATAATTTTATTCCAGCATCCAGCGGTGTTTGAAGCTTTAAACTTCAATTAATTAGTAACTAAATTATAAATACTCAAAATTCACGATGTATATATATATATATATATATATATATATATATATATATATATATATATATATTATTATTAATATAAAAAAAAAATGGATGACTGCATTTTTTCGTTTCATTCAATCTTTAATGAATGGTGACATTCGATTTTCTAAAATAAAAATAAAAATAGCCAAAATGAAAATGTAGGGGGTGCTTATGCACTTTTGTTACTGTGGTAGATATAAGAAATACTTTCAAATTTTTATATCTTTTAAATTGTTAGGTGAAAGTACATAATTACAAAACTCTTCCCTCCACATGTTAAGAGTGGCTTTCTAAATATCGGTGCATAACTAAGTACCAAATGTAGATAAATTTCTTCATAACTTTTATTTTCTTTAAAATTCTACAATATCTATTTTTTATATTTCTAATGAATTTGAATCGATTTTATTTATTCAAATTTCAATCCATTCCGCCATCTCTGAAAACTTTCAGAATTTACTCTGAACCCCCCCCCCCCCAAAAAAAAAACTTCAGTTTTCTGAACTGTCAATTTAATAGAAACGATTGTTTTAGTCATCTTCAACCCCAAACAAGGCATATTGCCACTTAAACGTAAGGGACTATTTGGGACCATGTTTAGGGGAGATGAGCGAGATGCCGGTTTAGTTCACATTACATTTAAGCTTCTGTATGTTGCTTAAGTCAGGGAGGGAATTCCAAAGTCTAGCAGTCCAAAGGGAGAACTTTTTCTCTTCACATTTAGTTTTTTTTTAATTTAATTGTGTGATAATTTGTTGTACTCTTTCGACGTAAATACCCCCCCCCCGACAAACTTGACAAGCAGCAAAATCCCACCTCTACACAGATCCCCAGATGCCAGAAAGCCTCTGTTCTAATAGCTTCTTTCCCCAGAACTGCTAGACTTTCGAATTCCCTTTTGGGTTCCTGCTTCCCTGACTGTATTGACATGAAGTATAATGTGAACAGACACCCACCCATCTTGCTACTCAACTCCCTTCATATTGTCCTTGCAATTATGTCCCAGATAGTAACTCCTTACATTAAAGTGGTACCGTACCTTGTTTGGGGTGAAAAAGCAATTAAAGAAAATAAGTTTAGATTTGTAATTAGGTATATGGGGAAGTTTTAATATTTCTCTTAATCTGTGATCCAGAAATGTTGAAATTTAGGGATTCAAAATGGAAGTTTAGTAATAACCCCCCTCCTGCAAACATTTTATCTTTTAATTGCCAAACAGCTTATATTGATTGTATTGAACATCGGGTTATTTTTTAACTCTCTTGTTCAATTTTTAGAGGAGTTATTGGCAAATGTTTATAAACGAAATTGTGTTTTGGGAGGGGGAGGGGCTAAAATGCCGCTATAAGAATCAAGAATTTTTTTTCCCTCCGTTCGTTCTGTAATTGAAATAATTTAAAATAATTATCGAAAAATTTGGTAAAGACCCTCCTAATAATTTAGAATAAAAATCAGTTAAAAAAAAAAATGTTGGCGAGGAAGGTCTATCCGTCAGCTGAAAGTTCACCTGTTTGGAGGGAATTTCTTAAATTCCCACTTTTTTTAAAAACCTAAAATAGTACCTACAAAGAACGATTGTACATTCTAGGATTGAATTCTAAATCAAAAATTAATATTAATCATGGATTATTTAAATTATTTTATTAATTGTAAGGTATGGTCACTCAAATGATGGCAGTATCTACGAAGTTAGTTCAGAGAATCCCGAGTTGGTCCCGGAAATGGCCGAAGCAGTTAAAGTACGAAATCAGACGACACTAGGCATACAAAAATAAAGTTGAATATCAGTTATCTTTAACTTTAAAGCTTTCAGGCTGCGATTGATTGACTAATTTTAATCAAATTAGTTCTAGTTTTGGCACTTGTTTAGTTTAATAATCAGACATTAAAAATATGAAAATATTGGGGGGGGGGAGTTGTACGTACTCGCTATGGAATTAAGTTCTCGGCGGACGTTGTCGGGAATGCCCCCCCCCCCCTTCTCTAAATTCCACGATTTTCACTTTTTTAAAACTTTTTTCCTGTTAATATCATCGATTACAGACTTTAGTTTCAGATTATAAAAAAAAAATTTCATAATTTTTCACGTGGGGGGGGGGTCAGTTTTCAATTATCTTTCTGATCACGATGAAAAAAAATGGCAACTCTTACTGATGTGACCGGAAAGTACGGGTTAGAACAGGGGTTAAAAAAGGAAGATTTCTTTACCCTCAACCCCCCCCCACACACACACTCTCATCTATGTATGTATCCATCTCATCTATGTATCTATCTATTCCTTGTGGTCAAAAAGTTCGTGTTCAATTTAGTACAACGTTATAATTGAAAACTGAACCCCCGCGTGTAAAGTTATAAAAATTTATTTTTTCAATTTTTTTTTTTTTTATATATAATCTGAAACTTAAGTCTGTAATCGATATTAACAGGAAAAAAGGTTTAAAAAAAGTGAAAACTGGAATTTAAAGGGCGGGCGGGAGACTCTTGACAACGTCCGCCAAGTTCTCAAAAAAAAAATTCACTTAATTTTGATCAAGTAGTTTCTTTTTATTAGAGGAAAATCAAATTTTAATGATTGATTGTATCGTCGCCATCGTGCCTATTTCGCGGACGAGAAGGGGTTGCGTTTATAAACGAAAAAGGGATTAACAAATGACAGTGAAAAAGGAATTAAAAGGGACAGAGAAACTATGAAAATCAGTAAAAAAAAAAAAAACATTTATGTACTTTTCCTGCCCAGGTTTCAAAATCTTGTCAAATTTTGACACTTTAAGCGGTGATGAAAGTTATCTCCCTTGGCGCTGTGTTAAAAAGAAAAGGCAGTTTTCAAATCGTAAACTGCTTGAGTCATTTCTGGGACTGATTTTTTTTTTTTTTTTTCCCTCCGTCAATACTTGAAACTAAATTCTCTTCGCTTAAACAAAGACACCTGCATTTTAGTTCTCGTTTTTTCCAGGTTCTACTCTGGACAGAACGAGAACGACAATCAACTCGTCGTCGTCGACTCGACGGATTGATTTTTTTTTTTTTTTTTTTTTAATGTGTGGTTTTAAGCAACAGTACTGAATTGTCATGTCGAAAATTCATAGAGTAGAAAATTATTTATAGTGAAAAGTAATTTTTACGGAAAATAGGGGAAATTACATTTTTCTCCTAGATGTGAACACCTTGAAGATTGCGAATACAGGGAACATACTTGTCTCCTTTTTCGGCACTTTAATTCCTACACTTGTTGTATATAACGATACTTTTTTTTTTTTTTTTTTTTTTTTTTTTTTTTTTCACTAAAACGCAATAGCAGCTCCTCTACTTGATGAATTTTCGTAATTTTTGGATATATTCATATTTTCAACACGACAATCAGTGTTTTTGCTGAAAACAACATATTTCCAATTTTTTTTTTTTTTTTTTTTTTTTTTCTGAAAACAACGTATTTAAAAAATCGATCTGTCTACTCTATCTTAACAAGCAGCCAATCGATTTTTGCAAAACTTTTTGGTAAACCAAAGGAAATACCTTAAAATAAAAATAAAAAAAACTATTAAAGTTCTAAATTTTTTTAGATGAGGGCTCTCATCTTGAATGTTATTTGTGCAACATTTCGGTCGGATTTGCCTTTGACCTTCATCAGGTGTTGGTTGTTTATAAAAGAAAACGGAGCCAATAGCTTTTCTCTTTTCTTTTCCAAACAACAATCAACATGCCTGAGGACGGTCGAAGGCCAATTCAATTCAACTGAAACATTGCACAAATAACACTTGAAGATGAGAACAATAGTCCAAGCTGATAGGTCCTGAACATGTACTTCCACGAAATGTGTTCCAACGAACTTGCTACACCAGTACTCCAGCATAAATGAGAAGTTGTAACCATTAACATCCAAAATGAATTATTTTAACGATAATAGAGAAAGGTAATTTTCATGGAACATTATATTCCTCCATATCTAAATTATTTTAAATGAAGTTTTAAGCCAATCTATTTTGTCGTAAATAGTCGTAGTCAATCCATGGTAGCCATTTGGATTCTGGACAAGAACTAAATGCATAACCAGAGTAGAAGCGAGTCAGGTCCGAAAATGGAGAAGTCAGGTATTCGGCCTTTATTCGCTTCTATTCTGTTTATATATTAATACTTGGTTCCTGTCCAGAATCAAAATGGCTGTCGCAGATTATTTTGCACAATTTTTATTTACAACTAGCAGAGAGACCCGACGTTGCCCGGGGTTGAATGATGATAAACGAATATTTCACACTCCTATATTTTTATTGTCATCAAAATCCGTGAAATCACCCAGGAGGAAGCTTAGCTTCACATGTCTCCATGCAATACTTAGTTCAAAAAATGTTATTCTACATTGCACTCTAGAGAACCTACTGCTTCTTTTATGAATGTATTTTATATAAACTTCTTTAACGAAAAAAAACAAAACATTAAGACATTTACGTGCGGTGTTTGAAACCTACAGACCACGTAATGCAAAAAAAAAAAAAAAAAAAAAACACTATCAACTTACCCACAGAATTTTCACAGCCTGTTCTATCACTGTTGCTAAGTAACATGGAAAAAATGGCTTTACCGATGATAAATAAATTAAAATAACGGTTTGGATGATCAGTAATTATCGGGGGTATTCTGAGACAAAACTTAAGATCACTCCCAGACTTATACACTAAAGCACTGTAAATTTTAATAATAAAATAAAAAAAAAAAAAAAAAAAAAAACTGTTTAGCCGTTTCGGAGTTTATAAGGAAAGAACTCGCACACAAACACAAAACTTGCATTTATATAATTGTAAAGATAAAGAAAATTGGGTAAAATGATCACCCATTTCTTGACTATCATCCATTTCCAGATTGGACCTAGTAATTCAGTGAATTACTAATTCACCCCCGTTCGTTTGTTCACCCTTTCTCGATAACCACATCCTGGATGTTTTTAAATTTTGCTCAAACATTAGTCATGATGAAAGTAAATTTTTGCCAGAAAAGATTTTACAAGGATAAAATTGCCCCCAAATTGTTCATTTGTTCGCACTTTTCTCAATAACCATACCTTGGATTTTTTTTTTTTTTTTTTTAAGTAGTATTTTCAAGTTAAATTTAATGTTTACGATATATTTGTTTTTTAAATTGTTAGGAGAAAATACAGGATAGTTACAAAGCACTCTCTTCATGTTAAGATTAGCTTTCTAAATTTTATTTCAGCGGTGGTAACATAGATGCACAAATACCAAAAAACGTAGAGTCTCTTTATTAACCAGCGTATAGAAAGTGGTGTGTGAGTCTGTTTCATAGTGTTGTCGGGTAACCGTTGCTCAGTTTCAGATTTCCCATGGTAAGGACACCGATGTGAAATATGAAACTGGGCAAAGATGATTCGACCGGCGACAATAAGTAACTGAAACTTTAAAAAACCAAAATTATAGATGTTGAACTCCTCTACGCATTTTTCATCTGTTTGGATGCTGTTGCCATGGTGATACCCTGCGAGTGTAGCTGATGAAGATCCGTTATACAGTAACAACTGGTATTGAATTGCCACCCCGTGTCCCCGGGTTTATAAAACCGTTGTTTTAACGGATTTTGAGGGAAATTAGTTTGCGTGGCGGGCGATAATTTTGGACCATACAACTGAAAATTGAATTCTTGCAAATTTTATTTCCGTTTATGTTATCATATCGGTAGTTAATAGAACTTGTTAATTATTTTTATATATTTTTGGGCAATCGTAAGCTATATTTCTCGCTTCAATTATTTACTTGTAATAATTGGTTTCGGCATTATCCACAGACAATGTATTTTTATTTAAACCATATTTTAATAAAAAGAAATAAAAACGCATTAAAATTACAGCATGTTTTTATTGCACACGTGGAACTTAAATTTGGTTATAAAACAGCGACTATATTTTCCAGTCGACTTTTTATTTCGGAATTTGATGTGTACGATAAAACTTACTATAATTAATTTTGTTTTAGTAGGGAGTCATCACTTGTCAAGGCCCGAAGGCCACTCGAGGATAAGGGTTAATGAATGTGCAATGTTCACAGGGACAACAGTGTAATAATCGCTAATGGTGGAAATTGGGTATAATTTGATTATTTAAAGGAACGACTCAACAAGAATTTTTTAAGATTGGACTTCAAGACAACCATATTGTAGTCAGTTGGAAAGCAGGCCAACGGAACAGTTCCACAGGCAGGTAGTTTTAGGAAATAAGCTTTGTTCGTGGAATTTGTATTTGGATTTAGGCTCAGATAGAAAGTAGAGGAAATTGTTGATAGTGGTTGTACCTATTTACAATGCCTCCCCACGGGACAGAGTTAGACACCAGGGTCGTTTTTTAACGTGGAGAAAAAGTGGTTGTAGCTAGATGAGTTTTTGTGTGTGAAAGTTTGGCGGTTGGGGGGGGCATAGGTTGAAGCTCAGACGAGAGCACTTACCATGAAAATAACGATAGTACAGTGACAGGCTCGTAATGTCTCTTCTGTGGGAAAGAGGTTGCGGGGAACAGAAAAGGGTATTATTTATTAGGTTTCAAAGCCGGTTTTGGACCTTGTCAAGACAGTATAGGGTGCTCTGAGAAGCACCTGCCCACATGTGGCAACAGTACTCCATCTGAGAACGTACTTGAGAGAATGTCAGACCCAGAAGCTTGTAAAAACAGGAAGCTTCTTTAAGATGAGACATTCATTTAAGTTGTGGCCAAGTGGGAATCAAAGTATTATAGTGAAATGATAAAAGTTTGGTTTTGGATGCGTTAAAATTAACCAGCCACCTTTTTCCCCATTGTACGGTGTACTTAAGGTCGGAGGAGAAAGACTCGGAGAGATCTTGGTCGTTGCTGTCCTTTGAAGTGTTATCCTAGGTGGTAATGTCGTTCGCATATATGCCAACGAATGAACTTGGAATGTGATTTGGGAGATCATTGAAGATAAGAGAGTTGAATTGAGAATGGATCCTTGAGGCACAGCAGTCAGTGTTGATATTTAAAGTTTCGGACTTCTGCCCGTTGCTGACAACTTATAAAAATCTATCGGAGAGAGAAAATTCAATGACAAAACATTTCTAGATATTCCATAGTTGGAAATCGTACGTAGTAGACCTTTAAGCCAAACTCTGTCAAATGTTTTTGATATTTCGAGTGGTATTGCTCCTGGGAGGAAACCATCATCGATAAATTCACTGATGCTATGTTAAATTACAGTCGGCAGGTCAGCTATAGATCTCGCAGGACGGAAACCATATTGCTTGTTACTGGATAGGTTGTTTTTTGCCGAGCTGTTAGACAATTTTTCTATTTAACATGGATTCAAACAACTCGTGACATGTAGAAAACTAATTGGTCTGTATTGATCTCCCGTATTTTTTTAATACGGGTCAAATTAATGAGTTTTTTTCCAAGGTATTGGGAAGCATTACTCCTTCAGGCATCGATTGAACAGCTTTACAAGACTGTATGCTTGTTTCAATTGCAGCTTTTTGAGTACTATAATTGGAATATTGTAAGGACCAGTTGCTTTACTGGCATCAAGGTTTATGTAAAAGTAAGCGTAGGAATCGGAACGAAACTAAATTAATTACGTGACTGAAATAGGAATTAAACTTGCGCCCTCACTATCGAATGAGAAATTGATAAAATAGAAAATATCCAATTCATATCCGTATCCAAAATTGGAAATTATGAACTGGTGTTAATCTAAATCTTTTAAATCTATGACTTTTAAGCGGAATGCTTCATGTATGGGTGCTTCTACAGAATTTTCATCGAAATTGCTCTTAAGGGGTGGGGGATGTCTCATATTAAAAACCGACTTTATGTCTATCCTCGTTAAGAGACGAAGAACGACATAACGGTCGGTTAAGTAACGTTATATTCTCACTGAATGAAACTAGTTTTAATTTGAACTTCAGTTTCTATTTATAGCTTGTATAAAACATGAAAGCTTGGGGAACCCGTTGAACAACAGGAAAGCAAACTTTTTCGGACAAGGTGTTCAAAGTTTCTTGAATTAAGGCAGTTTGAATTTTTGTTGACCGAAGTGCCCCCCCCTCTTTTAAGAGGGGGGCCTTTGTGAAAGGGTGGTTTTATTGCTTGTTGTTTGAGGGACCAATATTTATGACGGATAATCGACGAGACATTTTTTTTTTATTTTCTTTTTCTTCACATCAAAATCTATTACATGCCTAACTTTGTCATCCTTATCTGAATAAATAGGCCATGTTACTTTTTCCCCCCACACGATAAAAATTGCTTTTCCAAAATATTTTGGTTCATATATAAATTTACTTTAAGCATTCTAGCCTGAACATGTTTTGTATACCCCACCCCACATCTCACAAACGCGTTCTTACATGTTTGAATTAGATTACCGTTTGTTTTTTGTTTTTTCCCCTCTCTTCGGTAGATGGATTTGGTGCGGTGCGGTGCGCTCTGTCATTTTTTTTTTTTTAATTTATTTATTTTTTTTTAAAGAAAATTAAATTTTATGACTAAACGAGTAGTGGGATTTTGATCGGACATGTTGAATAAGAGGGAGACAACTTAATTCGAACTATCGATCAAAAATGGCTGCATTTAATATGGAAGTCATAAATGTTTATTTTCTTAGCTAATAATAATAATAATAATAATAATAATAATAAAAACTACTTAATCAATTTACATAATTTTTGGAACATGACATTTTCGTTCCGTGACGAATACGTTTATCAAAGATTTTTTTTATATATAATTCTAAATAAGCAACCCCCTCCCCTTTTTTTCATCAAACAATACATATTTTGAGATAATCTTTTATATTAATAAAATTGTGATATTACTCTCGTCAGGACATTGGATTTTTTCCTATTTATTGTTAATGGAATATTGTGAAATAAATACATGCAACCGTGTAAAATTAAATCGAAATTTAAGAATCCTATTAAAATAGAATCCTCCAGAAAGCATGTCAGTTTCTTTTGTAAACAAGTCAGCCATTTTAATAATTGCAAAACGAATAACTTCGTAATACTTCGAAATTTAGAAGGAATTTCGAAGCAATTTAACTGTTAGAAAGTAATTTCTGGTTTTAAAATACACAACAATTTCTGATGAATCTGGGGACTTTTTAAACATAAAAACAAACTTGCGGAAGTCACAATTTTCGATTGTTCTGAAATCTGCACGATTACATAATTTTATAACAATTCAATTCGAATAATTTAATGACGAAATGATAGCGTAATAAATTTAACTTTGAAAATCTCCCCCCCCCCAAAAAAAACTTACTTTTGTGTGATTAAGTTGATTAACTCTAAACATTTCTCTGAGATGTTAACTTTAGCATTGATCACCCACTCCCAAAGCAGTGAGCGTTTTGAAAGACATGTAACCATACTTAAAAAATAATAATAATAATAATCTTGATCGTTATCTTAATTTCTAAGATCAATTTGGAGTCGGGGAGTAAAAAATTTTTTTATGATGAAATACGTAAAACAATGCTTTTCTTGCGAACCCATATTTTGACTAACAGTGATCATGCCTCTATCCCCATCGCTCCGCCAGAATTACTGCCTGGTGCCCATTTAGCCCCAAATTGCATGGGTTGGTTTATCGGTTATCTATTTCGGATAACTCCCACCTTGCGGTGTTAGCTTCTACTGATAAATACCCACCCCCGCAACCTCTTAGTCGCTCTTTGATTCAGTATTTGACAATGTTCATACATGCAAGCATACATATAGACACTAGTCTGAGAAGTGAAGTATAGCTTTGTGGACTGGGTTCGAATTTCCCAACCAGCAGTAATTATCACTTCCCACGCCGATTACATAAGCATGAAACGGTGAACTGAAACAGTGAAACAAGGTATGAAAATTGTTAATATTTATTTTTAAAATATTAGTCATATATCTCAATTGATTAAAAAAAAAAAAAAAAAATTCGTTTGAGGTCTATCGACGCTTAATGTCTGGTGTTTCTGCTGCTACAGACCACCGCCCCCCCCCCCTCCAGATTGATGCTGTTACCTGTCATCATCACCATCGAGTGACGATGATACTTGTCAATTTCTCGCCGTTGCTGATTATTGCCACTTCGTTTTTATTTCACCTGACCACGCCCCCTCTTCTCCCTCTTTATTATTGCAATTACCGTTGCGTTGCTGCTTTTGGTTGTGGCGGTGTGTTGTATCTATAGAGACGACCACATCAAACCTAGAGAGAGAGAGAGAAAGAGATTCTCACCAGCTGGACAACAACGAACAAGTGCGCCTCAAACCGTATAACAACAACCGCAAACGTGCGCAAACACTTCACACGGCCGCGCTGATCTGAAGATGTTAAAATTGATCTATTCGAAATTCATGTTCTTCAACAATTTAGCATCCACAGGTAGGAAGCAAACATATCCGAAAAGTGTGTGTGGTGGGGATGGGGGGGGGGCTTTCCTTTTTTTTTTATTTAATTATTTCGCTTATTCGGACTACTATTCTCATCACAATGTTTTGGCTGATGTAACCTCAGACCGTACGTATTCAGATGCATCTTTTGCAAAGTTGGGGATCAGAACGAAGTCTTGTGAACTGAATCCTTTAATTGCTCGAATGATTATTATCATTTCGTGCACCTGGTGAAGATCGGAGGTTACAGCGACCGAAACATCGTGAAGTATCACCTAATTTGAATAATACAAATTATCTTCATCTCAAATTCTGAAAACTGGTAACGTTTTTTTTTTTGTTTTGTTTTTTTTATCAACTTGCTATTTATTTTTAAGTGTTTTGAAACAAAAAGCGAACGAAACATTCAACTAATTGAATTCTTTTACAACTTGAATAAAATCCTAGTTTTGTTCAGATCACTTATTGTGGTGATCCTTAGGATCACTGATCCTAGTGTTTGGTTAGGGTTAATTCCCCAGAAGAATGAAACCTAGGGAAACACTTAGCACTTAATTTTCACGTTTTTTGTATACTTATTGTGATCGATCTATATTTTTGAACTGTAGTTTTTCGATCTGATGGATTAATTCCAAAGATCAGTTTTATATTTTATTTCGCTTATGGCTTGGAACGTTTTATTTCTTTTCCGCCTACGATTGGAAGCTTTCGTTTGCGCACACTTTTGGATTAAAGAATTTTTTCTTTTTTTTTTTTTCGTAAACTAGAATGTTGTTGCTTTTTAATATTTCTAATTTCATCTCCTTTCAAGTAAATCCCTAATTTATACCCTCCCCCAATTTTCTTTCTGTTGGGATTTCCTCACAATGACGTCATTCATTATTAAACTTTTTTTACCCCCCCCCCCCCCATCGTTAAAAATGTTAAATTTCTATATTGAAAACACCTTTTCATCTCTAAAAATTTGTATCGATTTAACATTGTTTAAAACTTTAAAATACTTTGACCAGTTAGTCGTATGATAAAATATGCGTTTTTCCAAGGGGTTTTAACGATCGCATTTAATCAGGAGTTAGCTTGCTAATATTCTTTTTCCGGAAAATATACAAACAAAAAGTTGCAATTAACTTCCATGATCAGTAGTAGTGATTTACCTTTTTAGAGAAGGGTTAATTTTGGAGCAGTATTACAAGTTTCTTTTTCTTCTTCCAATTAAGAAATTTAATTGAAATTTGTCTAATATCGAATTGAAATCTATTTCTTGTCGCCTCACATGGCTGTAAATAACTATAAATGTTGCAATCCTCCAGACTGGCTACTTTATACCCAAATCCGACAAGTTTTGGGCAGGTTCTGGTTATAATTTTGTTTGTAACCCATCTAAAGTATGGTCCTGTGCGGTTCTAGGAGGTTTACCCTCTTATGCTGTCTTTTATCTCTTTGAAAAGGGGTTTATTGTTAATCGCCTGGAGCGCCTCTACTGTTGAATTTCGATGGGACTGTCCTAACATTTTTTTTTTTTTTTTTAGCTAGATTGCTCTTCCACTATTTATGCTGGAGTACTGGTGTAGCAAGTTCGTTGGAACACATTTCGTGGAAGTACATGTAAAACAAGCACAGATGCAGCATTATGGTGATGGGACAGGGGTTAAAGCTTTGTTCATAGTGCGGGACCTATTAGGCTGACGACTTTTTTTTTTTTTTTTTTTTTTTTTTTAATCTTGTCAGAGAGAGAGAGACTAGGGTTTGGTGCACCTGTCCAGATTTTTTCTTCTTTTATTAAACCATGGTCATGAAACTGTTAGCAATAGACAGGTTACCTAGTCAATTAAGCAATACATAAAACTTAGGATCATCATGATAGACAATACAGAACTCTGAAAATGTTACAGTGATACATGTTCATTCAGTTTTGAGGCAGCACGTTCAGGACTGCAGAGCATAATGCAAAAGGAGATTGCCGGTATATCTCTGAGCAAACACCAGTGTGATCATGCAGTGTCTAATGTGATCGTGTATCATCGCAGGTTTGGTCTATTCAGTCACAGCACAGGACGATATTTAAGCATTGCGGTGGGGTAAGAACCATGAAATAATTTCTAAGTAACAGAAGCAACTTTTACGTTTTCATTTTGTTGAGAAATCCAAACAGATCATATACTCCAGAGGGAACAGGCTCACGGCAGGGAATATGTAGTATATATCAGATGGCATGACACTGTAGACACATAGAACACTTTGTCAATTCTGAATACTAGGGGCCCATATTCAAAGTGTAGACGAATCATTGCCTTGTAAAGCCTAGTCAGCAAATGCCATTCATGAAGAATTTGGTAGGATATGCAACGTTTAAAGCTCTCTATTAACCCTGTTAGATACATAAGACAAGTGGTCTTCAAACCTAAAATTGCTAGATATTATTACTTTCAATAGTTATGACATTGGGTGTGACAACAATACTCCAAATATGGTGTGAGAAGTTTTTTAGCACAGTAGAGGGAGACCTCTCTCTCTCTCTCTCTTGCACATAAATTCTGAACTATTCTTTAAAGACTTAACAAAACAGTTTAAGACCCTGCCAAATCTTTTGCATACCTTACAAGAATGCACAAATTAACTTTTCACCCACTTTTTTATATAGTAAGTAATCCTATTAGCTTTCTATTGTATTTAAATATGTAAGCGGTTGAATTAAGCATTCTAAATTCCCAATAATCCCTTCAAACAATAGTTCCTTTTTTTTTTTTTTTTTTTTTCTAACCTAACCTCACCCCCCCCCCCTTTTTTAACTATTGAATTAAATCTTGTACTTTTAGATAATATACTGCTATAAGCTTTAAAGCAACAAAAAATTAATTCTGTACAAATTGTACTTAAGAGGAGTAGTTCGGCATATATGCAAGCAAAACAACTGTATTCAATTTTTTTAATGAATTATGAAAGCGTGAAGAAATTTGTTTTTGCTTCATAAAAAGATGGTTACGTGCAAGAGTAAATTTTTGTATTTAAATGTTTAAGTTGTACTTGGAAATGTTTGGGTGCTACTTTAGTTTGATATCTACTAGGAAAATCATTTCTTTAAATGTTGGGGTTCCAGGTTCATTCTTTTGAAACAAATTTAAAGTGTTTTACTTGCTCTTGTACTGTGTTGCCTGCAATATCAGATTAGATCATCATACGTAAATAGATACATATGTAAATTAAGCTAAAATTTATCAATGTGTGTATTTTCCAGCAGCAGCTAGTTTAAAGTATTAGTATTATTTAACAATTTTTCTCGGTAACTTCTAATATATTAAAGTGAAGTGTGTGTGTGTGTGTGTGTTTTATGTCTGCCCAAAACTTTTGACAGATGCATCGGACCGTGACAAAATTGGTATCATTAGAAAAATCAATCTCTCGGATGAAAATATGTCAAAATTGGCTAAAATGATTAATTCTGTGCTGGTCAACTGGGCCGTTTTTTGCAAGGAGGGGTCACCTTTTGCATCAACATTTTTGTAAGTCAAACGCCTAACAATCTGAATGCATGTTTAAAAAAACGTTATTTTGAAGGCTCATGACGTCATAAGTCGTTGTGGTTGTGACAGCTAGCGTGTTAGCTTTTTTCACCTCCTTTTCTTCTTTTGCGTTACTGCAGCCTTTTTTTTTTTTTTTTTACGGTTGCATGAGCACTTGTTTGATTAAAACAATAGTTCATTTATTTTATTTTTTTCTGGGGGTTGCTGAATATCCTTAGTATACCACCTCTCAGCACCCAAGCAATGCAGGGTACCCCCGCTAGTTAATTATAAAAGTTTAGAAGCCCACCCCCCTTAAAGTAATTTTTTTCTGTATGACACTATTGTAAATTAGTAAAGAGAAACAAATATATTATTGTACCTATTTACAATGCCTCCCCACGAGACAGAGTTAGACACCAGGATCTTTTTTTAATGTGGAGAAAAGGTACAAAAATAAAAAATTGTCTCAGTCGGGAAGGACTGCTCCTCCACCAAAAGAGAACAAGAAATGGAAGTGCAGCATCTGAAGAACAGATACTACACTTTGATGGCCTTTTGGCCAAGAAGATTCAGTTTAATGTTTTATCTATTGAATTCTTTGTTTAATTATTTATGCGAGTTGATTTTTATTTTTAGGTGATTATTTAAAAATGTTTAGTGGACAAAGTAAATTTAAAAATAAATTTTAGCAAAGTACATTATTGTATTGCCAATACCAAATCAAAACTTGATTTATCAGCTTAAATGCTATTTAGGTCTAACTTTTAAAACCTGATTGTAAAGCTTCATGTATACCCATGTACATGCATACCATTTAAGGAATGTAATTTCATAACGAAGCCAGCTGATTCGGAGTAACAATGAGAATTGAGATTGCTTAATGTAAACGACAATTGGAATAGAACCATTCTTATGTTATAGAGATGGTTATGGTTATAGCTAGTTTCCACATATTTATTGACAACGGATAGTCACTCGACATTCTCTCACAAAGCATACGATAGACCAGGGGTGAACACACATTTTCAGCATGAAAGTTATGACATGACTAAGTCTAAATGATCTACCACCTACTAAAAATGCAAAACACATTATAAATATATTGTAAATTATTTTTATATGTACATTATATGCATTTGTACGTTGCATTACTGCATCAACCCATATTGCATTGTACACCTGTGTACATATTTTGTCATTTCTCTGATGACTTGCATTAGATGGAGTCAGTCAGGGGTACATAATCTGAACAGAGCTGCCAGCGTCAAGCAGATTTATAGATGCTCATCAATCATGGTGGAGCAGTATTTGGACTTAATGATCTTCATGTGGGAAAGGCTGACTCACACAAATAAGTGAAACCATATAATGCAGTCAAGAACGTAGCACATTTACTGATGTTGGGGTCCTATTTGAATAAATTTCATAATTGTTCATGAGCCTTCAGCTGAATGTAGGCTTATAGTACCAGAATATCTCATCCCTCACTCCAGAAGAGTTTAAGTGAGACGATGTTGCAATTTTTGATGCAACTAAAAAAAAAACAAAAAAAAAAAACTCATCTTCCTGGAAAGGGTAGCACATAAATGTAGCGATTGGTTCAAGTAAAAAGAAAGCATTTATTGAACTCTGAAAAACAATTGCCGATTTGCTTTATATTATAGCATGCACTTTGCACACATGAATGCTCTTGTATTTTCATCTCTTCCACGAGGTTGTGAAAGTTTGCCAGCATTGACGGTTTTTTTTTTTTTTCTTTTCTTTTTCCTTCCCAATACCATACAATCTACTCGCATGCGACCAGTTGATCGCGATCTATGTAATGGACTCCTCTACAATAGAAAATAGCTATATGCATAGAAAGGATGCAGGCATCAGATGGGGGAGTCTGGAATCAACTGATTTTAAAATCTAATCAGTGTTTTTTTCTAAGGTTAGAATTCGGATGCTTTTCCATTCTCACAGTCAAAATTAAAACTTCATCGCTTGGAAATAAACGTGAATTATATTTATCATCAGAAATTGTCTTTTTTTTTTAATCTTGAAAATATTGTGAGGGAGTTGAGCTTAAAAATCTTTGCTTCAAGCAAACCTATTAAAACGTTTTTTTTTTTTTTTTTTTTTTTCCCTTTTGTATCTTGGTTTATAAGGAATAATCTAACAAATATGTGTGAGATTAAATTCCTTTTGTTGTGAAGGTGCAACCCATTTAATTTAGCTTTTGCAAGCGCCTGGGGGGTGCATATAATCTGTGGGAAACATAAAGGGTGCTTGTTCACTTCTGAACTTGTTTAAAATCTCTTCACATGTTACTGTTATCATTCTTGTGGGTGAATGGTAGACCAGCTGGCTCTTCTTGGTTTAGTTGTGGGCGAGTGCCGGGGTAACATCTAAGTTTTTCCTTGTCCAATCAAAGACCTTGTCGGCTCACTTCTATCACTGTCTACCTAGTTTTCTTTTCCTCTGGGCTGTTCCTTGCAGGATGTTTTTTTTTTTACTATAATCGAGGACACTAGTTCAGTGACTTTTCTGCGGATTTTATTGTTGGTGACATGGTCCTCATATGACATACCAAGGAGTCTTCTGAAGCATCTCATTTCTACTGCTTGGATCCTCCTCTGTAATCTGCGTTCAGTGTCCATGCTTTGCATGTATAAGACATGATTGAGATAATTAGCTCGTTGAGTAGCTTCCCCTTCGTTAGTAAGATTCATTAAAACAAAGTTTATCACATTTTTTAATCTGATATGATGAGCTTGTATCTTGTACATTGTTTCGTGTTAAATCAAAAAATGCTTTATGGCCATGTGGTACTACTTTTATTTATATATTTTTTAAGAAAATGTATGTTTAAACCGTTTTGTATTGATCTTTGTGTTGCTGTTATATATTTATATTGATATAATTAGTGGCTTGTATATGATCTAATCTCTTAATTTGTTTAAAAACTAGGTGTATAGTTAGGTTTTATTAATATATAATGGAATATTGTTTCATTTTCTATGAGGCTTGTATGTTGCCGTTTGAATTAAAAAACATCTAAAAATTAACTTTTAAATCCTTTTTTATTTTACTATGGTAAAACCTAAGTTTTGAAAAATTT
The DNA here is from genome assembly GCF_053919585.1 of Euprymna scolopes. NCBI lineage: Eukaryota > Metazoa > Mollusca > Cephalopoda > Sepiida > Sepiolidae > Euprymna > Euprymna scolopes. Next base: position 14,852,389 of record NC_136497.1, read on the forward strand.
GTACTTTAAATTTCTGCTTGATATGTTATGAAATATGAAACCATCATTCAAATATATATAGTCAGTTGTGTTTTCTGTGATAGAAGCATTGTTTATATATTAAAATCAAATGTGTATAAAATAAATCTATAAGCCAAATTACAATGCAATATTATAAAAATAAACATATGTATTTGTTTAAAATTAATAGTTCAGAGATAACCTCCATCCTCAGGATTTTATACTCTTTTTTTCTTTTCTTGATAAAAAAGGAAAAAAAATGTATAAAATTCTAAGGATGGCATTTTTTGAAATATTAATTTTAAACAAATAAATATTTATTTATTTCCATAATATTGCATTGTAAATTGACGTTTATATGTATTTTCTTTTATACAGTGTGTCCAAAAAGTCACTGAAGGGTTTTAAACTAATAGATTCCTTATTTTTGATATCTTTCTGTAATTTTAACACAATCTAAGTCATTGGGAAATTTTTAAAAAATGCAAAATTCAAACCATCTTTATGAAAAATGTCTGTTAAATGTTGCCCATTTTCAGCTTCACATATTTGTGCTCTTTCCAAAACATGACAGATTGCAGAATCTCTGGATGATGATTTAATTCCCTTATTTCGTTCTGCAAGCTAGCAGATCTCGAAACGTTAAACCCCAAACTCTGCACTATTCTGGCACCCCCATTACATCCAATTTTTTCATCCACCTTATTGCTATGTAATTGTGAGGATTTTCTCCAATGTTTTATTTTATGTCATCAACAAAAGTTTTTGAATTCCAATGCGTTGTATACATTTTTTGATAGAACAGTTAAGTCTTTTCTATCAAGTGTGTAACGATACAATTTCATTTCGTTGAATCATTTTATCAAATCTTTATTTTCCATCAAGTTCAATATGCTTAATTTTATTTTTGTTTTTGTAGTTTATTTGTAAGACTATATTTGTGGTCTTTTTGCATAATAAATACTTCAGACTTTACATTTTATCTAATTTGAATTTTTAGATGGTATTAATTTTTCGTTTTTTTTTTTTTTTAAGTTTTTAATATTTTTTTTTTATAGCTGCTGTATTTATAATCAGCCACAGTTACCCAGTGTTGTCTGGATAGAGGGCTTACAAAAAGTCAAATCAAAATAGTCGTGTTTACATTTTTAATATAAAAAAAAATAAGATGAAAAATGTTAAAAGAAATTCAATGTATGTTTATAAAAGTTACTTATGGATGAGAAACAGATTTTGTATCATTTTTAATAGTTTGAAAACAAAAATGTTACCTCTATATTTATGTGCTTGGATATTATTTAAAAAGCAAAGTTTTTAATGTAATCCTATTTTAGATTATTTGTGAATGCTTTTGATATTTTTGCAAAGGATGTTCATTCTGAAATGTTATTTTCTCACATTTCCTTTACGTTTTCTGTTCACAAACCAACAATTTAAATTTACATTTCTATATTTCAAAAAATAAGTTTAAATTTTTCGTACTGTTTTATTCAAGTGTTGAAAAGGGAGGGGTGATTTATGGGTGTTTTTAAGCCCTGAACTTGAACAGAAATCCATTCTTGTTTCAACTTGTTTTTAAATAAAGGTCTTCTTGGCAACTTCTTTCTCGCCGTGATTATTTTTAGATTTACAGTATTCATTTTCTTTTTCTTTTTTTTTTTCTTTTTTCTAGAACATTTTATATAAAAACTTATGGATCGGAATTAAAGTTATAAATTGGGGTGATACTAACAAAAACTTTTGCACCAACCTATGTTGCAGGGTATTATTCATTTTTATTTTACATATATACAGTGATATTACACATATGTATTATATCATATTGTGCATAAGATATTACATTCTTATTGCACTTAAGGGAACAAGCAAGGATACTAAAAAGAGCTCTCGGTTGGTTTCAATAAAAAGCAGGGCAATGTTGGCAGCTGGTTTGGCTGCCCCATACCCAGCATTACAATCTTCAAAGGAAGAAAATTTAACTAAAAAAAAAAAGTATTCCTCGTGTGGGAAGGAGTAGAATCTCAAAACATGTATATTCTGTTCCACAGACCCGTTTGGAGGCTAGATTCATTTTTCTTCCCCCCCCCCTCCTCTTTCTCACGCGCATCCACTATCCTTTTTGTCATTACCTGTTTTATGTTTTACATCACTTTGAAGAAAGTTTGCTGAATTTCTGAATGAGTGTTTTTGTTTTTCATAACACATCTCACGTGCCAACTTACTACACGAACCTCATTGTCTCTTGTATTCCGTTCACTCCAATTTCATAATTGTTTTCATTTAAAAAATCATTTGCAGATTACATTGGCATGCACACATTTAACCCAAAAAAAAATTATTTTTTCTTGTTATTATTAGGGCTGTGACAACAGCATATTCTTTTCATTATTTTGACTCTTGAGTATATATCCGTTAATATCTTAGACTGATGTCGTTCTCGGTTGATTGTCTGTGTATTGAATATATACTTGAGAGTCAAAACAATGAAAAGAATATTCTGTTGTCCCAGCCCTAGTTATACAAATATTTTGAATTTCCTGACACCATCAAACATGTTTTGTTGTTGAATAACATTTTGTATTTATCTTGTATTAAAAAAAAAAAAAAATTCTTTGAATCGTTAACATTTTCCTTCAAAATTTCTTTTTCTTTTCTAGTCATTAGAAGCTTGAGTCGTCTTCAACGGCGATCTGAAAGTGCGTTCATCCCCATTCATGTCACGGCAACTGGACCCCGAACACGCAGCCGTGTTACAATATGGAACTTACCAGAAGAAGTTTTGGTCTTACTTTTGAAAGATCTCCATGTCCGTGATCTCTTAACCATGCGTGCTGTAAGTATTAATTTTTTTATTTATTTATTTTTTTTTTTATAAGATTCCCAAGTTTGAACATTAGGTTTCAAAGTACAAAAAAAAATTCACCTGAAGATGAGATGAGGTTACATCTGCCGAAAGATTATGAATTGGCGATTAAAAATACTTTAAATAATAATATAATACAAAACATCTCAAAAATTTAAAAATATTTTTTAAAGTTTATTACCAACTTAAGCATAATTTTTTCTTAAAGTAATCAATGCAGTCGTAATGACTAGTTTAGCAGAAATGATAAAGTGTAGTATCTGTTCTTATGCTGCATTTCATCTTTTCTACCCCTCAATTGGAGAAGGGGGTGGATCCTTCTAAATTGAAACAGAGTGCCTCTTTTTGGGAAGCTGCATTTTTTCCAATATCAAATCCCAACTTTGCCCTCATGGAGAAGCAAGTAAATAGACTACAAGTGAATACTGGGAACATTTATATAATTGTCTGACATGTTGGTTGTGGTAATTCATGTTCAAACGTAACTTTTTTTATGGGCAAAACAAAAATGAAAGTTTAAAAAAAAAAAAAAAAAAAAAAATTCTCGACAATGCTGATTAGATGTAATTGTTTATATAAAGGGCAAATTTCTGGATGTCCAGCTAAAACTTGAAAAATACACAAACCCCTACAAAGTTGTCTTTTTTTTTTTTTTTTTTTTTTTTTTTTTTTTAATTGGCATAGTTCCAGCCAAATGTCTGAAATTTAAAAAATGGATTCAATGGAGGGGGGAGGGTGAATATCTATTTATATCATTTAATGTTAGCATAAAGTAATACAGGCCAGAAAATAAGTCTGCGTTCTTTTTAAAATGGAAATTATTAGATGCAAAATTTAGATTTACAATTTCTTATTGTCATTTCTCTACAAAGGAAGTGGGAAGGAGAAACTTAGTTTTAGTAATAATCTGGAGATTCCTTTAATTTTATTTAGTGTTTTTATTTATTTATTTTTTTTCATTCTTTGCTTTAAAAGGGGGGGGGTTCCTTGCGAGAAACTTCACACTATTAAACATCTATTAATTTTTTTATGGTCCCAGGAAATGCCAGGTAGCCCTGCTATCTTAATAAGAATCAAACCTTTATAGTTATGGATGGTCGAAATTACTTAGAATTTTTCCTCCAACTTTCCTGTTTGTTTTTTTTGTTTGTTTTTTCTAGCAGTGTTCACCCTTAGCCAGGTTGAACCAGTTTCATCCAAAGGAAGAAGTGTCAAAAGAATATTAAATTCACAAACTGTGCCCAGTTGCATGTCTCTTAGATAACATTTTTGCAGTTCTTGCAGGGTAGTGTCCAACTTAATCATACATGCAGCGCCTGGTATTTTTAAATGGTCACCCATCTGATACTGACCAGGCTCATGATGGCTTAACTTTATTGATCTAATGAAAACGGGTGTGTGAACGTAGTTATGCCATAAATAACATAATGTATACATGTATAATGTGATGTTTAGTATTATTAAACTATATTGGTCAGAAGATCTGGAGAAACATTGAGTGGCATGTTACTAGCTGTACCTACCTGGCATTGCCTGGTAATTTTTTTTTTTTTTATCACTCAAAACATGACCGTGAAGTCACCTGATTTAAAAAAAAAAAAAAAAATTCATTGAATCTGGAATAACATCTTGCTTTATTTATTTTATAGCATTGTAAAATATTGTTTTTCTCCTTGTTTCCCAAAGTGGACTCCAGAACTCTGGGGCTCTGGGAGTAAGGCTGAGGGGGCTCCGGAAGCCCTCTCTTAAGGAGCACCAAATGCTTTATATGGAAAAATTAAATAGCTGCAAACATTTGATGTTTTTTTGTTACTGGGAAGATAACTACAGATGTAAAGAGTTTCAAGATGGTTCATGAAAAAGAAAATAAATTAACAAAAAATGCAACAATTTTAAATAAAGAACAAAAAAGTGGTTGTAAACATCATAAGTTAGTGTTAAAATTTGAAATCCATGTTTTTCATATTAGAAAATTATCTTGTTAGTGCTCCATAAAAAACTTTTTCCCTGCTTGGAGGTTCTAAGGTGTCTAGAAGTTTAAGAAACCCTGCTTTAAGGTACCCCACCACACTCACATTAACTGCTATTTATTTTTGACAAAAACTAGATGTGATGTCTTCTTGGACGGACAAGGTAAAAGTGACAAATGAATAAAGATGTCATATTTTCAGAGGCTGTTTTAGAAAACGTCACAACAAATTTCTCATTTTATCAAGATGAATAAATTTGATTATATTTTTCATTTGTCTATTGTTATATAAAAATATGCCTGTCATATTTGTTCTTCATAGGTGTTGATTCATGGAAAGAACAGACATTTTAAACTTGCTAGCGTAGACAAAACATTTCTAAATTATAAACAAAAACTCCAATCTACTTGCTCAACTACCTGTCTGCACCATGTTTTGCAAGCGCAAGTTGGAGGTACATTAAATACAAAAATAATTGCTTCAGTCTAGAACGATTTCTACTTCACTGATTGAGAATAAAACAGATGAAGCATGGCATAAGAACAACTACTACATTTTGATCTTAAAGTCTTGAAATCACATTTGTCAATTAAGTTTTTAAATAAAAAAAATTTCAGACGAATGTTTATTTTATGGAATATATATTGACAATTATGTATTTAAATTATAACTTTATTCATTATAAAATGACACCGTAAATTTATAAATCTAATATGTAAAAGGCAGTGTGTGTGTGTGTGTCTCACGAAATCTTCCGACAGACGCGTCGGAATGTGAAAAAATCTGTATCCTTTTAAAGCTCGATCTCTCGAACGACAAATATTAAAAAATTGGCCCAAAACATTAATTTCTTCACACTTAACTGGTCCGTTTTTTACAAGAAGGGTTTTTTTTTTTTTTTTTCTTTTTTCGGCGATATTTTCCCAAGTCATCGTCCCTTAATTTCAACTCTTGTGACTTCTGATTTTGCGACGGTTTTTTTTTTTTTTTTTTTTTTTTTTTTCCCACCTTTTCCTCCTTCGCATTATACAGGTTCGAACTTGCCTTCCATCACGTTTTTTTTTTTTTTTTTTTTTTTTTTTTTTTTATACACCTCTCTCCCTCCAGGCTGTCTACTGTTGTTTTGGGGGTCCTTACTAGATCACCTCTCCACACCCAGGCAGCGCCGGGTACCCCTGCTAGTTTCAATATAAAAATCACATTAAGTTATAAAATTAAAGTTTGTAGAGTTATCTCCCTTGCATTCTTGTTTTAATTAAAAATTAACCAATTTTGTGGCAATGATCATATTAATCCAAATGTTTTTTTGCCATAAATAATCCTCAGGATATAATGATTAATAATTGGTATAGTTTTATGATTTAAGTCTACATTGGTTAAATAAAAACGAATATAATTTGTCATCTCTTTAATGAGGAATTGTTAGGCGGTCCCTTTTTTTTGTGTGTGCTTCCAGATAAGGCTGTCTGAAGCTTCTTGACAGAAAATGCACCAAACATTACAAGCGACCGGGGATTGTCTGTGAATTTTAATATTTGTTGGACACTTCCTCCTTTGGCCATTACTGCATCTCCAGCCAAAACCATCAGCTACGTTTTTTTTTTTTTTTTTTTTCATTTTTTAAAGGATACACTTCCGTTGGCATTTCATGCATCTCCTCTGTTGCCAGCAGCCAGTTTTCTTGGCAGAATGCAAAGACTATTTCTGGCGACTTCACGATATCTTTTGACCTAGAATTGTTTATTATTCTTGTCTCAAGAATTAACACTTTTTTTTTTTTTTTTTTTTTTTGCAATGAATCTTTTGAAACTCAATAAAACTCTTTGCTTTCTTTTCTTTTTCTCCTTTTCCTTTTTTCTTTTTTCCAATTTGGTGTCATCTGCTCATTTGCATCTCTTTTGGTAACTCGGTTTCTCATTGAATAAGCTCACTGGGCATTTTCCTAGGTGGTTTGAAGTGCCCGCTGGGCATTGTAGGGTGAGACGCATGGAAAAATGGGATTTTAAAATGTAGTAGTACCGAAAGCTGGTTCAACACACCTAAGGTGAATCCTGTCAAACAACAACAATTTGTGGGTATCGATGGAATTGAATAACAAATAGCTTTTATGTCTCATCATTATTTTTTTATTTTTATTTATTTTTTTTTTTTTTTAGTTTTGATTTTTGTGATTTTTTTTTTTATTGAAAGGCAAGTTGTTAACTTGTTCTTCATCTGCTGTTAAGAGGCTCTAGATCAAGTAAGGTGTCAACAAATTAATTGTAGCTTAAGGGCATTGTTCGGATTAGAATGGATTAATGGTGGCATGAAGGGTTTTCTCATCACCTTTTCTGGTGATTTTAAACCAAGAGTACACTGTATGACCCTCTTTTTTCATTTTTTTTTTTTTTTTTTTGTGTGCTGTATCAAATTTTGTGTGCATATAAATAGTATTTTTTTTATTTATTGAATATATTAGCAATAATGTAAGTGGGTTTGTTAATGACGATCAGTTGTGATCTCTTGTTGATATAACCTCGTAATTTAATTTAAATTGAGCCTGGAAAAATAGTTCACACAGATAGGAAAACTCCATTAATAATAATAGATTAATTGATCTATAAAATTTGTTCTGTGATTTTTACAAAATGGATGTTTAAATTTTCTGGATGTTTCTCTCCTCTGTTTACTTTTGTCAGTTATATTCATAGTTTATTATAACTGCTCTACCTTTTGTAGTATTGATGACTTGGAGGCATTATAACTTCAATTGAAAAACTAAGATTAAATTTTCTTGATAGCATTCAATCCTGATATTTGTATTGCCTATAAAAACTAAAGTCAGAAAATTCTTGGCAAATTTAAGGATTTTGACTTTGAACGCTCTGAAAATTGTATTTCACGTGTACATAATTTTTAATTTATAAATTAGGTTTGCTCTAATTTTTAATTTTTATGTAATACTTAAAAATTAAGGTGCAACTACACTCTAAAAGCAAAATTCAGAAAACGAAAAAATCTATTTAATAAAAAACAATGGGCGCTTATACAGTTTAGTCAAGACATTAAAAAAATGAAAATATCGAAAAAAAAGTTTAAATTGTATGTATCTGTTCTAGAACGAAGTTCTCCAAAAAAAAATTTCACTTAATTTCATAAAGTAGTTTTTTTTTTTTTTTTTTTTTTTTTTTTTTTTTTTTTTTTTTTTTTTTTACAGCGGAGAAACACATTTTTATGAGAGTGCGTTGAAGGCGGCCATCTTGGATTTAAAAAAAAATTGTTTGAATTTTAGAAATGCCAAAGGGAGATAACTCCAGTTAAAGCGCTGACACCCCTTCCCATTTCTAATACTAGCTTTTCTTCCTAAAAATCAAACATTTTGCTTGGTATCATAACAAATTGTTTTTTTTTTTTTTGTTTTGCTGTAAAAAAAAAAAACTACTTTATGAAATTGAGTGAAATTTTTTTTTCAGAGAATTTCGTCCCATAACGGATACATATAATTTAAACTTTTTTCGATATTTTCATTTTTTAATGTCTTTACTAAACTGTACAAGTACCAAACAATATCTAACTTTTTGTGTCAATTTCAACTAAAAGCAATGATATCTATTTAATTGGTATGTCAGAAGTATTTGTATATTACATTATTTAAAAAAAAAAAAAAACATGAGTTTTCTATCTTTATCATAAAAAGTCGCCATATTTCTTTGAGAACAAGGGAAGTAACTCAGTTATGCTAAAAAACAAGGCAATTAACTCCTATTCATCATGCACAAGTTATTAAAAAATTGTATATAGTTACATGCTATTTACCCTCCTTGGAGCTCTTGTTTTTTTTTTTTTGTTTTTTTTAAGCCAAACATTTTATTTTCACTAAAAATGTTTTATTTAATAATTTTGTTCTACCTTATTTTTCATAATCTTTGGATATATTCATTATTGTAACATGAATATATAAATTAAGTAAAGTATTGGTTTGCCTTGAAATTCAATATTAAAAATTTTGAATTTCATTATTATAGCATAGTTGTATCAAAATTAACTTTAATGATGACATCCATTGAGTTTGGGTTAAATTTTTGGAGAAAAAAAAGGTGAGTTTGTAAAGACAGTAAATATTTTTTTTTGATGCTTTAAAAAAAAATTTTTTAATCCCAAATTAGTCTTTTTTGCTGATTATGTCTTTCTCTTTTTCTATTTACATAAGGTTCTTGGCCTTTTGGTCAAGATCAAAGTGTAGTATCTGTTCTTCAGATGCTGCACTTCATTTTCTTGTTCTCTTTCGGTGGAGGAGAAATCCTTTACGACTGAGACAATTTTTATTTTTGTACCTTTTCTCCACGTTAAAAAACGACCCTGGTGTCTAACTCTGTCCCGTGGGGAGGCATAGTAAATAGGTACATAAGGTTTAATTGTGATATTCCCTTTTGTTAATGAACTGTTCCTGTCATTTCTTAATTATCTTTGGCTTTTAAGAGAAAGTGATAACGTATAAAGTGAGGCAGGTGGGGGGGGGATCAAGTGGCAGATGTGATTAAATAATAAATTATGTACTTTCATTTAACAATTTTTGTAGTTAGTCATCACTCTGCTGCTAAATTTCGTCATATCACTGTTAAACAGGCTTTTTATTCAAGCCAGCAGCATCTCATTTGTATACAAAGTAATAAGAAATCTTGTTGGTTTACAAGACCCACCAGCATATAATTAAACGCAGTAGCCTTTTATTATTTTTTATTTTTTTTGTAAACTCACCCTACATGCTGCACAAAATTAAAGGTTTGTACAAAGTTTGCTTACGAGCAGCAACTATGCGTTTTACCACAGACACTTAATAAGAGATGATTAACTTGACAAAACAATTGTGATTTACAACAATAAAAATAAATTTAAAACTTTCCAAACATAACTATCCAAAAAGTGAATGTTTTAGCGTATTAAAACTTTTCCAAACGAATAATTTGATCAATTCAAATTTAGCAAAGCAATATGCTATTAATAGTATTAAAAAAAAAGGATCGATACAATCTGACGGGGGGAGGGGCACTATAACACCATCGGAAAATGACCTCATAAATAATCATGTATTACAAACTGTTAAATAATACATGAGGTGAAAGATAGGATGAAAAGTGAATAGAACAGCTACGTTAAAATATAAGAAAAGACGAGGAAATCAAAGGATTGGGACAAAACACAAAGCAAAACAAGGATACGATCAAGGGGAACAACTCATAAAGACAAAGAAAAAAATTGTCTCCCATCGTCAGGATAGATAAACAAAGCTTAGGCATCTTACTATGGAAACAGACGGCTGTCATCAGTGATGGTCCTCTGGAGTTTACTTGAACCGTGTATGATAGGTCTCTAAATAAATAAACTGCCACATATTCCTGTGTCTGCCCTTTATGAAACTGTAAACAGGATTTATTTTAACAAAGGTGAGTGAGGTGTGCCATTTTGATGTGGGTACGTCTGATGCCTCTAAGGATTACACACAAACATTTGCAAGAGTAACTTGAATTCTGAGAAAGAGTTTACTCTAATTGCACTATTAAATGTTTAAAAGTTTGGATAAAAACAGTAAGTGAAGCACTTCTTATTATAGGGATGTGGATTTTTTTTTTTTTTTTTTTTTTTTTTTTTTTTATCCAGAAAAGGTGGATTTTAAATTGTTAGAACCTTTGAATTTGAGTTCTGCTTTTTAGTTTTTTTTTTTTTTTTTTTTTTTTTTTTTTTTTTTTTGTCAAGTTGCTAGAGCGTTACTTCTTTATTTCCTTTCATTTTCCCCTCTCTCACTTTATCTTTTACTATTTTTTTTTTCTCTTTCACCATATATTGTTTTCCTTTTCTCTCTTATATCAGTTCTCTCTAAAAATGTTAATTTTGCTGTGATGGCTAAAACTTCAAACAATTCGTAATGGTGTAGGGCAGTAAGGCAGCTAGATGACTTGTTTTAGCAAAGAACCACTTCCTGTTTCCTTTCCTCAAACACATGCACACTTTTTTTTTTTTTATACTTAGCTGAGAATGATTAGTTGTTAGTTTAAAAATTTTTTTTGCACTGTTTGTTCCACACATGTGCACAGAGGGGACTTATTTTTTTATTTATTTATTTCTCCATTTGCTGCCTATATCCCTGATATTAAGTGCCATCACTGATTTTGTAAAGACACTAACCACAAAAATTTCTTAGCACCACTCAAAAATAACGGAATGACAATGCAAGAATTCTGGAAAAGTCAAAATAGACAGATAGGTATTTATGAAAATCTCTAACCTTCCTTGCACACATGCTTACTTAGAGGACAATAAATCTATCCAAAACTATTTTATTCATCTAAGTCCATAGTTATTAGATTGTAAACCTCCCACCTCCCGACTATGTAAAACAAACCCAGTTTAAGATAAATTTGCCATAATTGCTCTCCATGATAGTGGACAATTCCTCCAGCTATGTCTAGCCTTCCACCACCTGTTGTTCAGATAGTTCAATTTCCAAAGCCAGACAATTCTCTCACAGTCCCATACCATTTCAAAAAGCAAGTGCAACAGGGCCTTTGAAATGATGTGAAAAGCGCTATCGTCGCCAGAGTAGCAACTAGTGTTACTTGCACTTGATTTATTGGGTATATTTGCCAGATAGTTTTTAAAATTCTTTTATAGGAGTCCAGTTACTCCTATAATTACTCGAATGATGGATCTTCCTAAGATTCCAGTTTCTTTTCATGTCAGGGTTCTACATTGCAAGTGAAACAGTCGCAGTTGCGTGTGATTTTTCAAAGTGGCGACTAGAAATAATGAAACGCTTATCTTTTGGCAATTATATTTCTTTCACTGACGATCTTCCAAAGCTCACTACTGAGTGAAAAGTATCCTTTCAACTTTTTTTTAATAAAACGAGCAAAGTCAAATTATTTAAACAATAAAGTTTCATAGAACAATATACTTTTTAATGAGTGGCTGTTTTTTTAAAAAAAAACATCTGAAGATAACAATGTTTATACGTTCAAGTATCAACATAAAATTTGTTGTATATTTAGAATTACACTTATTATAAAAAAAAAAAAAAGCAGAAAAATCTTTGATGTACATACTCCTCACAGAACGAAAATGTCATATTCTAAAAATCATGTGGATTTGGCTAGTAACTTTTCTATTGTACTAGTAAACGAAAATATTTAGTTGTCAAAGGTCAACTAAAGATAAATTTGTCCATAGAGCCCTGCATGTTGTACATAAGATCTTGGAGTTCATCTTTTTCCTCTTGGTTCTGTTTAACCCTGCATCACTGTTGACACTAACTTCTACTAAGGTTGCTTCTTTCTCTTTCTTGTCCCATATCACTATGTAAGTTTGTTCCATTTTCTAGGTACGTAGCTGCAGGAATGGCATAATGGATGGTGCATGACTTATTTCCAACTGTTCTTTCTGGTAAACATGTTCCCAGAACTTGCTGCTGCATTTGATATTCAATCTTTTATGGGTCGTCCAGTGGAGATATTTACACATGCCATTGTGTCATGTTGTATAGTAACCGTTATCAAGCAGAACCTAAAAGCTGGATGTCAGGTGGCTCAAATTCTACTTCTGTGTGGCAGAACCTGCACTTATCATTGCTAAGACCACTCATCTTAAAAGCATTGGTCATCAAGCTTTGATCTTTGGCAGCCATTATGATCCTCTTTTTAGACAGTTTTCCTTCCTTATATAAAGAAATCCTGTGTGAATTCACTCAGAAAATACTTGGCATGCTGTTGATTGGCCAATTCTAGTTTTTTTTTGGGGGGGGGGTATTTTTGCCGACCTTTTTGGGCTATTTCTGTTACAAACTTGTTTCCTGATTTGGTTCCATTTGTAAGATGGTCTTGTCCAAAATGTTTGGTCAGTTTTGTGATGGCGGTTATTCTGCTCGCCCTTGTTTCATGATATTGATAAACCATTTTGATGTTTGGATTTTGGGAGCTCATCAGATAGTATTGCTGACAATAGTGACACAATGCTGATGGTCAATTTCTGAAAGACCCATACCTCCTGTTTCTCTGGTCAAATACAATGTAGACAGATACTGGTTTCTGTATCTAAAGTGTCAACATTTTATGTGTTTTAGTGTCTTTGTTTGTCCCTTTGTGGTCAGTTAACAGTGCCAAAGCTGTATGTTATCACATACATGTGATAACATACACATCACATGCATGTTATCACATGCATGGCTGTTTTTGTTTGTAAGCTGTTTTACAGATTTTCTTAATTGGTGCCAATGTTAAAATTTAAATTCTTTTCAGAGTAAAATGATTTCAAATTAAACCTTTCCCATATTGAAATGCATCGTAAAAAAATTATTTTTTACAGTAAAAAGATTTTACAAGTACAAAAAGAAAAAAACAAACATTAAAGATAGCATCACAAATTATTCATTGTGTACTATTTTAAGTTTAGATCTATTTTTTTTTTTTTTTAATAATTTTTATTTTCTGTTATATTTATTGAATTAAAACTAGACTCCATAGTTAATGTAAGTAAAATACATGGTTGGCTTTATTTCTTTTTCCAGGTTCATCCTCATTTCCGTGATCTCATTGATGAAAGTATATCTATATGGTCAGCTGCCAATTTTCAAGATTCCTGGCCATCTCCACTAAATATCAGGCATTTTGAAAAGTAAGTATAAACATGCATGTCATTTTTCTATTTACTCTTAAGATACACTCGTCTAGCTGAAATCACTATCAATAATTTCCCCCACTCTTTATCTGTGCCTAAACCTAAACGTAGATTCCATGAACGAAGCTCCTTTTTTAGAACTGCACGCCTGTGGAATTGTCTTGTTTTCCTGCTTTCCAACTGACTACAATATGGTAGTTTTCAAGTCCAATGTAAATAAGTTCTTGATGAGCTAACTTCCACTACTAACAATTACTACGATATTGTCCCTTTTACTCTTTTATTCTCATCAAGCTTTATCTTTGAGTGGCCTCTGGGCTTTAAGTGGCAACTCCTTTATTAAAAACAAAAAAAAAAAAAAAAAAAAAAAAACTGGCTATGGTCTCCATATACATGCAAAATATGAACCATAGTCAATTTGATCTTAACCAAAAAAAAGGAAAAAAAAATTTTTGTCCATGTTTCTGCTCCATGGAATAGTCTGCTAAAAGAGGTTGTGACTATGCCTACCAAACCTAAGTTCAAAGTGGTTGCAAACAAAAATTCAAGCAATATATAAACGTGTATGTGTCTGTATGTGTGTGTATATATATTTATATTTTACCCAGGCATCACCACATTATCGAGGCCAAGAAGCCACTCGAGGATAAGGGTTAAAGAGTGTACAGTAGAAATTGGACAATATAGTAATCATTAGTAATGGAAATTCGGTAAATTTGTTAACTTATATGGAACGGCTCATCAAGAACTTGTTTACGTTAGACTTGAAGACAACCATATTGTCGTCAGCAGGAAAACGGAAGACAATTTCACAGGCGTGCAGTTCTAAGAAAGAAGCTTTGTTCATGGAATCTACATTTAGGTTTAGGTATTACATGGCTTGTTGCACTTAACTACTCCTCCATCCATAAATTTGAAAATTTATATTCTTTAAAAAAAAAAAAAAAACTGAAAAATCCACTAAAAATTTAGCATAATTTGATAATTTAGATTTATTTTAGACAAAAGTAGCCTGCATATCATGTTTTTTTTTTGTTTTTTTTTTTCATTTACTCCCAAATTTTTAACATTTCATTGTTTATATTAAAATAATCATTTGTCTTTTATAACTGTTAAAACTTTATTTTCAGAGCTGCAAACCACTGCAATATTGAAGCATTAGTCAAGCTTGCATTGGCTCACCTGTACAACGAAGGGTGTAAGTTGCTTACAATTTATATTAAAAACTTGTATGCATTTATGTGAATTTATTGCATCTGAATGATTCTCTTGTGTTTTCCATTTATGCTCATTATACAACAAACTAAAATAGAAAATTTTCTTTTCTGAAATTAGGTTAAAAAAAACTATACATAAAGATCTACAACACTAATACAAACTTAAAATGGCAAAATTATGCGATATTTGACAGAAGTGGAGATGGGCTTAGAATTCCAAATGTGTTATAGGAATTAAAATACTAATATAAACACTTATAAGCTCTAAAACTAGTAAGAATTTCACCAAATTTGTCATAAAGAGCCCTTCGGATGATAGCATATGGAATAAAATTGAAAATACTAATTATGATGTTGAACTAAAGATGTATTGTGTTTATTGAAATTTTCAAGATTTGCATTTGGATGAAAATGAATAAGTTTTGTTTATCTTCAAAGAAATTTTTTTGTTTAAGATTACAAAGTAGATTATGTTGCAAGTGTTGTGTGTGTGGGCTAGTTTCTACCAAACTGTCAATTTTTGGCCTACAGTTTTGATATATGGGGTATTTAGACCTGTGTAACATTTTTTTTTTTTTTTTTTTTTTTTTAAAGCCAAGGAAAAAAAAATATCTGCTGAGGTATCAAAATTGGAACTTGGCAGACATAAAATGCTCTTCTAAACATGCACAAATATACATTTAACTATGTTAATTTGTCAAGTTTTGATATGCATTTATCATTAGGTCATATGGTAGCAAATATTAGTTAAATGTGTTGGTTTTGATTCTAGCTGATGGCACACAAGTCATATTTTTATTTAATTTTAAAATCATATTTTGGGTTTAATATAATAATCAATAGAGAATTGACTCTATAAAATAATCATTATAATGAAATCAGCATAAATGAAAATATATTTGTATATTTTACAACTGGGCAACCTGATAATGTGTGTGTGTGTGTAAAATATATATATATATATATACAGATTGCATGTCGTACATTAACACACACACAAACACACACACACACACACACTCTTGTGTGTGGTTTTGATACAAAATACACTTATTGTATTAAGATTTATCTCTTTCTTGTTGTATCCCTAATAATTCCTAATCTTCTTAACTGGCCTCTGTTTCCATTCGTTTTACCCTTAAAGCTAAACATGTTTAATCCTTTTTCCCACAGAGAAAGAGTTGGTTATAATCCATTGTCTTGACTTTCTGTCTTTTAAAATTTCCTATTTACTTTAATCCTACAAATATTGCTTTTATTATTTCCCTGCTTCAATCAATCCCTGCCCCTGTGATGGGGAAGGGGGGTACTTGATTACTCCAATAGATAGTCACAGACTATGAGATTGGCAATGTCAGATTCAAATCTACTTATATTCTGGTTATTCACTAATATTGCTGCAGAAATATATTAATCTCCACTAACCCCAATGGTAACAGAAAGCCACTTGTATTCAATTAATTATATAAAAGAATCCATTTTATATATGGGTGTTGTATATGGATATTAAATAACTGCCAAAAGGGCTGCCTTGCTTTTGCACAAATTTGTAAGTTGGGAGATTTAAGAAACCAAAATTCATTATGATGAATTCAAGTCATGGTTAAATTATTTAAAATTGCATTTTTAACAAGTTTTAGTATTTTACATTTTTCATTTTAAATTTAAAAAAAAAAATGTAAGTTACATATAGACAAACACATGCAGATATGAAGTGATGGCAATTTTATTAAAACTTTTTTTTTTTTTTTTTCCAATAAAAAAAAACAAAACAATACAAGTTTTAAATATTCTTTTGTTTTATTTATCCCACTTCCATTTTAAAGGGGCCTTCATTTTAATTTTTTCAGTACCTGGTGACAAAGAAAACAAGCAAATAACCCGTAATGGCTTTGTTGCTGCTGAACTGTTTTGCAAAGTGGAAAAACTCTGTTCGGATTGTAGTCCATTTTGTTGGCTCTTCATCCGTCCTCCCTGGTCAATGAATGGAGCTTGCTGCAAAGAGTGTGTATTCACTTATTTCAGACTCTACCTACGAAAAGTGAGTCAGCAATTTTAGTTTTGAAACTTTTAATAAAATAAACCTATTCAAATGCATGAAATTCGTTCAGGCATCGATCTTTGTTCATATTGTAAATTTAGAAATGCAATCCTTTTGAGATTTTAGATCTCATCGGGCCATTTCCAAATGACGGGACTTATAGGATATATAATTAATATAGAATATAAAAATTGTTTAAAAAAAAAAGTTTTTTTATATTGAATAAAGTTGTATCAATTGCTGGAATCTATAATTGTACTTTGTTAAAATAATAAATTTAGCAAAAACAAAAATGTATTGCTTTCTCTCTCTCTCTCTCTTTCTCTCTCTCTCTCTCTCTCTCTCTCTCTCTCTCCCCCCTCCCCATATATCTCAACGACATTTTAGTATGAAAATTTTTTTTTAAATGCGCAATTCCATTTTGTCATTCAATCTTTTAACAATGAAAAATCTTGACTAAACAAACAATACATCACCTCGTTTTTGGGCATATCTATTTAAAAATAGGGGAAAAAAGGCTTAAAGTAGATTAAAATCTCATCTGGCAACTCCCAATATTGTCCATGCGTTCCTTTCTTTTATATAATCAAAAAATCAAACAATATTGCGATTGTATTGTTAACGATTTTTACTTAAGAGTTCCATTCTGGATATGAAATGTGTTCCCAACAATTGGGATGTTTAAATAAAGTTTATTTCCTTTTCATTTAAAACAAAAAAAATAATTTAGTTAATGTTTTCAAATGTCTTAATGTTTATGGCACATTTTTATTTACTTTATTTTATTTTTTATGTTTATTTATTTTTTGTTTTTAGGTTACTGATCCCAAAATACAGATTTGTGTTGTGAAAACAATGTTATTAATTGACAAAGAAGAAAACAGACAAGAAGCCCGTAAACTTTTAGAGGAAGCAGCCAATCAGGGTTCGACGGCAGCTGCTTTCATGTTGTGGGAAGCAAACTATGAACATAATGTACGCATGATTTAGTTGTTTTTTTGTTTGTTTTTTTACACAAGTGGCTTTTAGTTTTTAGGGACTCATTAAGAAAATAAACTCCCTGCATTATCATCAAGTTTGGCACAAAGCCATTCACTTCATACATTTTCTATATAAGTGTTATATAGTGCAACATAAACAATGCCCTTTTTAAAATTGGAGAACGACAGTAGTTAAGTGATTAACTAAACGGACTGAAAACTTAGGTGTGCCAAGTTCAAATCCAGTTTTTCTACAAATGTGTTCATCAAACTCAAATTTAACACGTTGGACAGAAGATAAATAAAATAGCTATTTTTTATTTTATTAAACATTTTTCTTTTGAACTACTCTATTGGATCATTAATTTCTCAAAATCTACTGTAATACTTTTTTGTTCAGTAAAATAAAAATATATAAAAAATGATTGACGCAAATTATTCCGCATCATATAAAATTAGGCATTAAAAAAAAAAAAATAAACACGACATTATTTATGCCACACCTTGTACAACGTAGATAGAAAATATTTGTGTTTATTTAGAATTACACTAAGTTTAAAAAAAAAAAAAAAAGTCGTTGATGTATTCGTCACCAAATGATGTCATAGTCCAAAAATCACATAAGTCGATCAAGTATATATTTTTTCTTTTTTTTTTTTTTTTTAATTTTTTTTTTTTTTATTTGCAAACCAAATTTTATTAGGCAGAGGCCAAGAGAAGCCATGTTGATGTAAATTTTATCAAAATTCAACTATTGAGATTTTGTTTGAATGCCAAATAATTAAAACTAATTGCTAAAAATTTTACAATTTTTTTTTTTTTTTTTTTTTTTTTTCTTTAAAAAAAAAAAATTGATCAATTTGATTTTTGGAACATGACATTTTCATTCCATGATGAGTAGGTACGTCATAAAATTTTTTCTGTATGTGCTTTTTTCAAAGATTTTTTTTTTTTTTTTTTAAACTAGAATATTTTTTTTTATTTACAAAAATGCTCATAAAACAACTTTTTTTTCTTAAGGTAAACACTGAACGTGCGCAAGAACTTGAAAGTATCCGTGAGCTGAGGGATATTGCTAGTGTAGGTAATCTTGATGTGAAGTTACGGCTTTGTCGATTTTACGCTTCTGGAAAATATGGTGGGATCAGTTACTACCAAGCTGCAGCCTTTTGCAGAGATCTTGTGCAGTCTTCTCGACCAACCTCAATACACAAAGTATTCCAATGTAGTCATGAGCTGACGCCAAATATGAGGTAAGTCACCAAATAAATATTTTTTTTATCTATATAATATTCTGCTTGTTTCTTAGTTAGTCCATATGTTATGCTTTGTAAAAGGCCAAATAAAATTTTTGAAAGACAAACTGTTTCAAAAGGTTTAAATTCACACAATTGGTCTTAAAAGACCAATCTTGCAACGCTTGATAAGAATGAATGACCTCCCTTTGAAACGGAACAAAAAAGAACATTATCTGCCAAGAGGTGCTGGACTGAAGGAGTAAATTAAAGATTGTTTCTTACAATGTGATTTTACTTGTATTGAACTATATCGCACAATATTACTTTCTGAATAATTATTAGGACTTATTAGTTTCTCATTTGGGTAGGTTCTATATTTAAAATACAAACGACGCTATTTTCACAGAAATGTTTATAAACTCATTTGTTACGTGTTATTAGTTTTTCTGTCAAAAAACTAAATTTTTGTGCTATTCAGAAAAATATTGGCTTTATCAAAGCATTTGTTGATTTCTCATACTTTTTGTTACTGAAGTGATTGTGCAAGAACTGAAAAAGATAGTCAGATGGAGCAATATCAAATGAATAAGATGAATGAGGTAAAACTTCCCAATTGAAACTGATGACCTTTTCATGAGTGACTCTTGCTGTGTAAGGTCTTGCGTTATGCTGAAGTACTACACTCTTCCTATTGATTAATGCTGTCCATTTTTTTTATAGAGCAGTTCTTAGATCATTCAGTTTCAAAGAATATTTTACTGCTGTGATTGTTTGGTTATGATCTAGTAACTCATAAACTCAGGTCCCACCATAAAGAGAGCATAATCTTCTTTAGACGTAATTCTTGTTTTGGAGCAGGCTGTGAACTTTGGTTTCGGTCTGACCATTGTCTTTTGTGTTGGATATTCTTTTAATGAACCCATTTTTCATCTCCAGTTAAAATTTTGTGCAAAAATGGTTCTCGACGATTCTTAGAAAGCAAACGTATGCAAACAGTCAATTTTTGATTTTGTTGAGCATTAGTCAAATCATGGCGAACTCAGTGTCCCAAGTTTTGAAACTTTTCCTAACTTGTGAAGGCATGAAATGATTATGGTATGGATTGTATTGAATTGTTGAGATAATTCTTTGCTGGTTAACTTTGAATTGTCCTCTACAGCATCTTTAATGGCATCTTCATCAATTGATTTTGGCCTTCCCGAATGTCACTGATCTGACAAGTTAAAGTCTCCAGAAGAAAATTTTGCAAACTACCGTTAACATTTTCGATCATTCAGAATATTCATCTGATAAACAGTTCCAGTGTTCCTCGTAGCTTCTGCAGCTGAATTTCCTTTTTTGAATTCATAGAGCTGGATCCCTCCCAAGGGATCCAACTACCTTGTGTCTAACTATTCCCTCATATGAGAGCATATAAATAAGGATGTGCTCATTTAGTATTTATTCAAACTTTTATCAAGGTGTGTAATTGATCTAACGTATATTGTCTCAAATTATGAAATCAACTATAACAGGTTCAATTCCTATTTGATCTATTTTGGACATTTACTCAATAAATTGCAACTTGTGTTTAATTACTTGTATACAATTTGCCAGCAAATGTATTTACTGACTTACATGCATGATTTTTAACTTTTCTTGCAATGAGTATTTATTGTTTATTACAGGTATATTTTAGTTGACTGGTTAGTTGAAGTTGCTGAAATGAAGGAATTGTCCAGTCAGACATTACATGCCTCCATAGCACTGATGGATCGGTACCTAAAAATCCACCCAACATCCAGAAGTATTTTGCAGCTTCTTGGCGTTGTATCAATGCTTGTATGCTCAAGGTATATTATCTTTTATTTTTTATTATTTATTGGATAACAACTTTCAGTTCATTGCAAATGTAATAATATAATTTAACCGTTTGAATAGTTTGTGAGGGAAATCTACATCTCATACGATATATAATGTTATTTTAAAATTGACTTCAACTTGAATTGTAAAATCTGTTCAAATTTGAAATAACATTTTCACTGCAAAATGCTCAGATTGAATAAATCCATCACAATGCGTCCATTTTGTGAGCAAAATCAGCTGGTCACATTTTTGTAATCAGAGGAGTGAAGGGGCAGCTAAAGTTTCCAATCGTTTCTCTATTTTCTTAAAAAGTTTTCATAAACATTATTTAAAAAAACAAACAAATTCATTGATTTCACATGAATTAAATGATTTTGTTGTTGGCAGTGATAGTTAATCTTCTTTATAGTAAGACATTGGCTACTTACAAGAGGGGCCACATGAAGGTTGCAAACATCCTAAACAAAAGTGTTTTTGTGGAAGAAACTGGATTTGAACAGCATACCTGGGTTATCAGCCAATGTCGTTAGCCACTGTCACCTCCCAACATCACAGATGCATTTAGACTATAAAAGTTTGTTTTTTTTCTCCAATGTATGTGTATACATACATAAAACAATTATAAAGGAGAAGTAAACTATCCAAGTAAGCTATCCAAACTGTTCTCTATCATTATCAACTGTTCTCTGTTGGTTCAGTTGAGAAAGATCCCTCTGCTCATTTTCTACATTAAACTAGCCACCTCTCATTGCCATACTTAAATTCTAATCGAAAATTTTCCACTCTGAATTTTTTTTTTTTTTACCTTGTGTGAAAATTTACTCTACTGAGCATTTTTTTTAGCCCACCTAATGCGAGATACAAAAGAAAAACCTACGTAATATCTAAATTCATCATTTGAAGCCATTTTTACAAGAGATGAGTTGATGAACATTTGATCTTTGTTTGACAAAGTGAATAACCTTTCATGTTTTGTATAAGAATTCTAGATTTGATTTCAGCTTTTTGCTTTTCGACATTGTCTACTTGGTATATTTTTGCTTTTCGACATTGTCTACTTGGTATATTTTTGCTTTTCGACATTGTCTACTTGGTATATTTTTGCTTTTCGACATTGTCTACTTGGTATATTTTTGCTTTTCGACATTGGCTATTCAAATTCCTGATTAAATAATCTAACAATATTTTATCGATTTAACTTTTTTAACATAAATTTATTTTAAACTTTTAATTTCCATTTTTTTTTTTTTTTTTTTTTTTTTTTTTTTTTTAGATATTTAGGTAAAGATATTATCACAATTAGGGAAGCTGCTTGGTTAACGGACAATACTTACAAATACGAAGATGTTGTCAAAATGATGGGAGAGATTGTAGCCACGCTCAAAGGAAACATTAGGGTAAGTTTTTGCTTTAAATCAGGAATTTAAATTTAAAATTAAAAAAAAAATCCTTATAGATTTGTCACCATTCCCAATAGAATATAGTTTTATTTAATCTGAAAATAATACAGTTGATGTGTAATGAGTCTTGAAGACTGACTTCATTTTGATAACCTCGGAGGAAGGTTAAATGTGGACAGTATAAAGAAATGTGTGTAGGAGAGTCTAATTCCATGATATGGTCACTTTGAAACAATCAATGAACGTACTTGGGAACAATTATGGTAGCAGGTTCAGTTCACAAGAGAAGGCCAAGGAAAACCTGGGAGGAAGTGATACGAATAGACTTGAGAGCTTAAAAAAGACCTGGTCAGATATTGCTTATTTTAGAAAGCAAATAAGCTTCTTAAAGCTGTCCAAGGCATGTGGAGATGTAAAACGTGTTAAACCGAATGTGATCTAATATAGAAGATTTAAATTGAATCCAACTGCTACAAAAATAGCCTAGCTGCACATGATGTGAGGTTTTTTAAATTTTAAATCCCATTAATTTAAGACTTCCCCTCCCTACTTCTATTTTAGTGCATGCATTTTTTTTTTTACTTGAGTCACCACATGAAGGCCTAAAGGGCACTTGAGGATAAGGGTTAATGAATGTAAGGTGGTAATATAGTAACCATTAATGGTGTAAATTGTGTAGAATTTGGGGACAGCTAAACAAGAACTTGTTTACATTTGAAGGTTTACCACGTTGTATTCAACTGGGAAACAAGCTAGTAGAACAGTGTTTCACAGGCGGGTAGTTCTGGGAAAGAGGCGTTGTTCATGGAATCTGCCTTTAGATTTAGGCACAGATAAAGTTGGGGAAATTATAGTAGTTGTAGCTAGTTGATTTTTTTTTTTTTTTTGTGAAAGATTGACAGGGTGGGGCATAGATTGGAGTTCAGTCAAGCACTTGCCATGAAAATAATGATAGAGCAGAGACAGGCTCACAATATTTCTTCTGTGGAGAAAGAGCTTGTAGGCAAGATCAATTTGTTCTTATACTGTAAAATTGCTTCTAATAGCAATTAGGCTGTGTTTTTTTTTTAAATAATTTGCGTTGTTATTCCAGGTGCTGACCAGTCTTGATTTTGCTAGTATTTTCTGCTTAATGGATGAAATGGATATTGTCACTGAAAATTTGATAAACTACATTTGTGAACTCTGTCTTCTCCATTCCGAACTTGGCCATTATTCCCCCGTGGAAACGGCTGCCAGTGCTTTTATTTTGGCTCGTCTTATTCAAAGATTGGGTAAGTTTCTAGAAATTTGCTGATTCATTTATTTCTCCATTCCACCTGCAGCATTTAACTTTTTTGTTTTTATCCTTCCGATAAAAGTATTTTTTATTTAAAAAAAAAAAAAAAAAATTATTTTTTAAAGTTCCTGTGTACATCACTTTTTGAGAATAAGCTAAAATGAAATTATGAACAGATTTATCATCAAAATTATCCTCCTTACAAAAATAATTTTCAGGAAACATTTTCATATAAAAACAATTAATAGTAACAAGCTTTGAAAAATATTCAATTAAAAAAGAGTAAAAAAAATTTTTTCGTATTATACTGTTCTCATCTTGAGATTATCTAATCTTTCACAATTAAATGAGCACGGTAGTCTGAAGAATCCAAATAATCCGAATTAATTCTGATCTCAAAAATTCAGATTTTTTTTTTTTTTAATACATCTGCAATCTGTAAATATAATCAAGTAAAACTATCAAATTCATTCAGAGATTGGTTTCATTTTTTTCTTTTAGATCCATTGTGGCCTGAGAAAATGTCATTATTCACAGGATATTGCTTGAGAGATGTCAGGAACTGTGTCATACACATTCATAGAAAATGGTAAGTTTTAATTAAATATTCTTTATTTTTTTCATTTTAAATAAGCCTGTCAAAACTGACAATTGTTTTTATGGATTAATACTTCTGTCAAGAATCAGAATGTCTCTATCAGTATTGTTCTATGAATAAAATGTACAATTATATTGAATATTTATTTACATAAAATGTAAGTTAGCCTGATAGACTTCAAATGAAACGCTAACATTTCTGGGTAGCTTGCAATGTTTTAATAATAGTAGTTGTAATATTAAGCTCTACTTAAGTATTGAACATTGGAATAAATGTTGAAATAAAAGTATGCACACAATATATTTGTTAATTATATGAAATATGTAATTACAACATGAATTTATTCCTTAGATTTTAGGAAATCTGTAAGAATTCTCATTTTAGCCGTATCTATTGATGGGGGGGGGTTACAGATATTCAAAATGGACACTCACTGGTTTCCTTTGAAATGGCACCATTGTGAATAAGGTTAAAATTTTGTGCTTTTAAAGGGAGGTAATGACATCTGGTAATGGTGGTTCCGTTTGTTGCCATAATGAAATCGAACAAACAGCACCTAATAAGAATGCTGGTTATCTCTTTTCTCTGGATTTTGTTCACAATGAAGGAATGTCATTGGGGTGTATGTACCTTAGTCATATTAAAGTGTTTATTTTGCACATGTTCCTGCTTTGAAGCAGGGCTGTTATCGCCCCCGCCCCTTCTCATCACTAAATGGTTTGCAAGGTTTGAAATGATGCTAAAAATCTTACAGTATTATTAAACGTAAACTGAATACTGGATATGTCCACAGCGTTGTGTAAAAAATCAGCTTTGTACACATTAACAGCAACGTCATTTTGTGTTTTGTCCATTTCTGTGGATGGGCATTGGCACTATAATAGTTAATGGAAGTAAGTTTTTTTCTTTTTGCTATGGATAAAAACAATGACTTATCTTTTGTAAAACAAATAGATTTTTATTAAACTACAGACGAGAGATAATAAAATTAATTTTAACGTCTTCTGTTGACACTTATGTATCTAAAGATAATGTTGCTTACAGGCCTCCGTACTTTTTATACATATATATAACTATTTTTTAATTATTTGATCTTTTCAATGTTGAAATTTTTATCGGCCTACATTTTGTTTAGTTTTCGTAACATAGAATATGGGTGGCAGAACACTAAAAAAAACAAAAAAAAATGTCCTCTAATATATTTAATGAAACTTTTATTATGTAAGTTTATTTAATAATGAATTAATATTGAAAATTTCAGGAAAATGTGACTATTTGATTTTTGTTACATTTTTAAAATCTGGATATGTTTACGGCTTCAAAAATGTTACTACATAGGAACGTTGTTTATAAGCTTTGATAATGTAAACACGATTTTTGTCTTACATTTTCATTATTTTTGTATGCTGTAAAAAAATTTTTTTTAATATTTATGTGAAGCTTCTTTTTAAATGATAAAAAAAGTTATATTAAATTAGTTACATCATGTTATATATGGGGGGAGGGTTAAACTGTGACACGCTTTGGAGGTACCTACTGAATACATGTTAAATTGTCAAGTTTTTTTTTGTTTTTTTTTTCTAGCTTTTCAGAAGGAGTTGTCATCGACCACAGGGATGTTGTCTTACAAGCTGTAAAACTCCGTTATGGATCTGAGCGATTCCACAGTGTCAGCGAAATTCCGGTAAGTGTTCACTTATAGGATTAAAATTTTTACTTATCATGAATGAAATTAAATTATTTTTATATTTTCAACCTATGGGTTTCCATGGGTCTCCATCAGAAAAACAAACAAATTACTTTTTTTAGTACAAATGTAATCTTTTAGATTAAAAAAAAAACTTGTAAACTCATTTTATGATTCTAAAACCATCCTGATGGTGTTTACATTTTGATGTTTTACACGTTCAACACAGTCAGTTAAAGCGTTCTTTAAACTTGAGTAATCATCTGGAGATAGTGTCTTCGTAAAAACGTGGTTTCCATCACCTCATGTTAATGTCGGAAAGGCATTTTGCCTATAAAAATTTTGCCTGAATTAAGGAAATAACTTCCAAAGAAATCAGTTTAGAGGTTAGTTTCTTAAAAAAAAAAAAATAGTCCAACACATGTATGCAAACAGGATGTTGGACCAAATGATACTATAAATAGAATTTAGTATAATTTTGGTTTATTCTTCGTTCAATATTGGGGCCATAAAAAAAAAAAAAAAAGAAAAAGCTATTATTTAAACCTCTATAATAATTTCATTTATTTTTAGAAAAATTATTTTAGTTAGTTTTGTAAAAGTAATTTTCATTGTGAATATTTATTTTCAGGTGCCCAATTTTGAGAATGTTTGCTCACGGCTGGGTATGGCTAGCGAACACCAAATAGATCCAACCTATCGTCGGAAATGTAGGAATACAAAAGATCTGATTATGTCACCTTCTCGAAAAGAAGCAGTCAGAAGGTACCTTTTTTTTTTTTTTTTTTTTTTTTAATACACGCAACAAAATTTTTGTTTCTGCATGAATTTGAAGATCGTTAATGCATGTCAACCATAATAATTGTTTAGAAAATTTGTTGGTTTGTGTGTAAGATATTAGAGTAAAATGGCCTCCAGCATTTTAGGGACATCCAGAGTGAATCGATGGAATTTAGCTGATTTTCGTTTGTTGGTTGTGTCTACTTTGCAAGTTTATCAGCACATTCCATTCAAGTATTTGTGAAACCGGCATATATGCATAACATTTCAATGATGGGACATGGACTGGATGGAGCTTGGCAGATATTGTGGAATCCATTGGATTATACTTTTTATATAATGCTCCCTATCTTGGGTTGAGCATATTGGGAAGTGATATACAAATTACCATTAGCGTATTAAGCGATGCTCTTTGTGTAAACAAATTGAGCTTAGGTATTTGGAAAATGTTGAAACATTTTTAATTCACTGCCCGCATAGTAGCAGTCAAATAGCACAGTGGTTAGAACCTCCGACTGTCATTTAGGCGGTCAGGTTTCTATCCTGGCTTGAGGTAGTTGCTTGTCCAGCCGCACTGATGAGCTGTGAAACAGTACTGTATATGGAGGACTACACACACACACTGTCTAGAGGGGAAAGATTAGTTAAGAAGTTTTCTAATATGGTAGGAGCCCACTTTGCAGCAGCTGTGGCATTATCTTCCATGTTTTTGTTTCAATTCATGTTATCTCTGAATGTTAAGCCATGTAGTTTAA
This sequence comes from Euprymna scolopes, assembly GCF_053919585.1. Lineage (NCBI taxonomy): Eukaryota > Metazoa > Mollusca > Cephalopoda > Sepiida > Sepiolidae > Euprymna > Euprymna scolopes. Next base: position 14,879,688 of record NC_136497.1, read on the forward strand.
ATGTTGGATTCTTGGGTAGAGTTCAATTTTCTAATACAATCAGTAATTGAAAAGGTTTCTTATTGTTAAAAGAAAAGAGTTTTGTCTTAGTAGCATTAAATGTTACCATCCATTTATATCCCTATTCAACTACAGATTGGAAGTCATTTTCTAAGGAGTCAGCCGTTGCCTTGGATATGTGCACATTTGACTTACCTACATGGCAAGAGTAGAGCATGGTGTCATCAGCAAAACCCATTTCTGACGCAAATTCATCAGGGATGTCGTTTATGAAAATGAAGTACAATTGACCCCCACAGAACAGTAAACCTGCATTAATGTTGTTATTTGGATGTACGACCAATCTGGATCTTTCTTTTGTCTAATTAGTGTTGGGGGCGATTAATCAGAATTTTTGTAGTATTGGAATCAGAAAAATTTAATTTGATTCCAAAAAGCAGTTTCTTAAACATGTTGAACTTAAATTTAGATTGTTGGTAATAAAAATGTGAATATTTGTTGTCAATTTAAGATCTATACATCATAACATAAAAAATTGTAAATTTATTTCACTTGTGCACCCCCCCTTAAAAATTGACACCTATGCATTAATGTCATGATATTTGCATACATGCCCGATCTATTTATACTAAATATTCATCTATTAATACTGTATGAATTAATTTTCATAAGACCTTCATGCTAGACCACATCAATCAGCACTATTGCCTTAATTTCACCTGCCTTGTCCGATGTCTTATATGCGTTTAAAGATAACCATTAGGATATCTGCAATAGAACAAGCTTACTTAAATCCATACTGATGGCCAGAAAGACTATGCTTGAGTGGCTCGTGACTCAAAGATTTTAGCAAAAAGCAGGAGACTGGTAGGGTGATAATTTGAGAGATCGTTTTTTTCATCAGTATTCTTGAACACTGGTAGCACAGAGGTAATTTTACAGCTATCAGGGAAGTAAGATTTAGCTAAACATTTGTTAGAGAAAGCAACGGCCAGCTCAGCAGGACATTTTTTGTTATAACTAAGATAATATCCACGTGCTTTTGCAGTGTTAAGATTTTGTGATATTGTAAACTTTGGTAAGGGTATTAATCAGGTTAAGTGTTGTTTCAGTCTGAAAAAAGGAAATTTGGGAGGGAGTGATTTGTGGAGCCCAAAGTGGAGTTCAATTTTTTTTTTTTTTTTTTTTTTTTTTCCCCCCCTTTAAAACACAAGGAACTGTTTTTGTTGCTGAAAGTAGTTCGGCTTCATCAATAGTCATGCAAACGATATTGTTGGATGGTGATGGGATTGTTGATTTCCCACTGTTCACCACACTATTATAACTATTCTAGAAATTCTAGAAATTCTGAGTTCCTAGTGTCTGTAACTTTGATATGTGTTTTAGTCATCTCGATATAACTTCTCTTAGCTGCGGATTTGTAGTTGACTTATGGCAAATGAAGTGCGGGAACGTTTTTTTGCTTCTGAGCTACATCGGCTACAGTTTGAAGGGAACCATCGGAGAAAATGAGATGATAGTTTTCATGTAGACATGTTTTACCCATTCAGTTAAGCGCTGATGAGCAGGGAGGAAAAATTTCATTACACAAAGCGTCTCTGATGTAATTGTGATGAAATTGCAATCGGCCCATTCGCTGTGTCTTGTCATTTTCAGTAACGCCTGTTTGAATTAAGGTTGAGATTTTAAGGTGATATCAAGCGTCATCACAATGTGATCAGTTATCAAATGGGCTATGAGTATTTGTTACATGTGTCTCTGGCATTGAGGTTAAGAATAGGTCAAAAAGTGAGTGTTGCTGATCTTCATGACCTGGTAGGTGGACCAAGAAAGTGATTGTGTGCAATGGAAAAACTATACATTCTGTTACCAGCTGCATCTGTATAGCTTGAGAATCCAAGCTAGTTACAGTAGCGTACATAAAAATCCTGAAATATGTGTATTTTGGTGCTCTGATCAAATAAGTGCTGCATCTATGCTATCAGACAAAATTGAGTTAAAAGAATAGATAAAATATAACACTATTACATATAGATGTGGCCATCTTATTCTAGTGTGTTCTCTGTCGTTATGGAAAGTATCCAGTCATATCAAAGCAGGATATACTGAAGAGTTGATTAGAAAAAAGTTTTGTCATCAATATTGGATCTAAGCCTTCGGATATTGTGAATGCAAGCTTCAGGGAAATAGCAAATGTGTTGTTTTTGGTGCCTGGTTTAATCTTGTTACTTTTTTCTTTCTAAAGTCATGTTTCGTTATATATTTAACCGCAAATGTCAAGAGAGGAGGAAAATGTTTTCATATCAGAGATAAGATTACAGATATGAGTACAGTTGACCCCTTCTTGTAGGTCATCCATTTCGCTTATCTATACTGCCTTTTTTCTCTTTTCTTTTCTGTCAATTATCTTCAGTCATTTGCAATGTTTCATCCAATGTGAAAACCTTTTTATTCTCTCAGCTTTTGTATATCTAAATTTGGTATATAATATACCAAATTCATATGGAATGAATAAGTTTTTTTGCTGGTCATAAATATATATATATATGTATATATATGTATATATATATATATATATATATATATATATGTATATATATGTGTTTATATTTACTTTTCTTTTAGGGGTAGGGGGATTTTTTTTTTTTTTCTAATATGAATTAGGCTTTTTTTTCCTTACCTGGTCAACTCGGTTTATGAAAATTGAATTCGATATGTAAATCTTAGCAAGCATTTAGGAGTGAATTATCTCCCTTGATTTCATAGTTCTATGACAATATATGTTGGACTTTTGAATCCAATTTAAAAGAGAAAAAAAAACGTTTCTGGGTTTTGTTGGTTATTTTTGCTTTATATATTTACGGCATAATTATGCTGACACCCCGGTTCTCATTTGATCACTGAAGTTAAGCAAGATTTAGCCTAGTCAATACTAAAATGGGTGACTATTTGAGAATTCCAATTGTTGTATGTGCTCTCTGCTTATCTCTGCATTGTTTTCAGTCGTCCTGAACTTAACCTTGCCACTGGACTCAAACAGTGCCGATTCAGGAGAGGTGTGGTTGGAGGATTGCGCAACCCTTGCCTCACAATTACACATGCAACTATGCTTACAGGGGGTATCCATTGTCTTTCGAGAATGAATGGAGGCATGTGTTTGTGATCATTTAACAATTCCATTGTTTTGTTTGTAATGAATTTAAAAAAATTATGTTGAATACGATTATGGACAATAAAAAAAATTTCTGGGTCGTATGTCTGCTATATGTTAATGTTGACTTTTTTGAACATGATTACAAAACTTTGTCAGATTTTGTATTCCACTGAGTTGGTGTGAGCAGGTGTGTGTGTATGTATATATATATATATATATATATATATATATATATATATGCACAAACATTTTGCCTAATTCTCTTCAGATTATCTGCATGAAAAGATTCTTTCTCATATGAATAATCCAATAAAGTGTCTTAGAAACATTATTGGATAATTCTAAATGCATTTTTATTTATATTTTTTTTTTTACTAAAATGTGGAATTCATACTTTTACATTTTTACAAATGTATGATGCAATACATTTTAAATTTAAAAAAAAAAAATGGAGTTTATTCTGGTTTAATAAGCTTATATTTTTAACTGACTATAACGTTAAAATGTATATTTTTGGCTATTTATAATGTCCTGACTAGATCTATTTATATGTATATTAATTTTTGTTTTTTTTTTCCTGCTAGATTGGTTGGTGAGAAGGAATCGTCAAATCCCGCTGGTGCCTCTGCAAGTTGTCCCAATTCTGTTCCTCCTTTGTTGCTACCTCCCCTTCCATTATTGAATGATTCCGTTTATTCTGATTGTGGAGCTGACAAAGAGGATGAAGATGACTCTGTCATAGATAATGACAGTAAGTGCCTTTCTTTTTCTTTTTTTTTTTTTTTTTTAAATTTACCTATTCCAGTCACATATACTTGTCGATCGCTGTCCAAACAGCATTTCATACTGGTCATCTTCTGTTATTCAAAAATTAATATTTCGATTTAAAAAAAAAAAAAAAAAAGTGCTTAAACTTGTTAAAATCTTTTTTTCATATCATCTTAATCTCTTGATACTATTTGTTTTGCCTCTCTCACTTTCACATTTGTTTTAGCATTATGTAACATGTCATTTAAATGTTTTAAACCGTTCTCACAATGCTTCGGCCGATATAACCTTCTTTGAATGCTACTTGTTGAATTCCCAAATCTGTACAAAATTTTAAATGAAACCCCTTAATTTATCCGCAAGGGTAGCTTGCTCTCATTCCGTCAGCCATGACTGAGTAAGTCTTAAATTATTTATAATTATATAACTACAAGGTGATCATTAGAAAAGCAAACATTTTTTTAAATTTTATTGACTGGCTTATTTACTGTGATTTGCATGGACAACATTTTGAGCCTTGGTGTCCAGTTGTATTATTAGTCTTAGAAAATCTTAAAATGTTTTTCTTTGCAAAAATAAATTAACAAATTTCATGCTTTTCTAATAAGCACCCTGTACTGAGGCTTGAAACTTCGATCTTGAAGACGGTCATTTAGAACTGTAAGTTAGCACTTTTATCTGTTGGATTGCACTTCTAAAAAAAAAAAAAGGTTTAAGACTATCAAAATTCATATTAGAATCGTCCATGAAGTACAAAATAAAATTCGGTTTGAAGTGACACTTTATTTCTTGTTTTATTGAAAACCATTGAAGTTTAATGTTTTAATGCACTTAATTTCAGGTTGTGAACACAGAGCCATGGACATTCCCTCCCGTTGCTCATGCAATCCCAAAGACTGTGATGTAGGCGGCATGACTGCAGCCCCAATTCGTTACCATGGTAAATCATACATTGTCTTCACACGGTCATCGTCAACATCGTCATCTTCATCATCGTCATCCTCATCATCTTCAACATTAGGTGCAACATCGTCGGGCAACACTGCCTGTCTTGATGCAGAAGATCTAAAAGGTTGTGATACGAGCAGCGTACACCAGCGTTCACCCTGTGCAAATGCGGAGTCTTGTAACCTTTGTCATCTACTTAATATTCGCTCACAGCCGCAGGCACGAAACTTCTGTGATTCCGAGAGTGAAGATTCCGATACAGACTACGAAAGTTCTCAGAGGAACCACCTCATTAAGACCCGGTCGCGCGCACAACCCCAGTGTCTTGTGGGTAGCAGTTTCAAAAGGAAATGTAAAACGCAGATCGGCAGTGCATGCAAAACCTTTGTCATACCATGATGAACAAACAAAAAAATATACAAAGAATTCGTGTCAGTATTGGTGAATAAAACTCAGGAATTTTTTTACTAATTTAAAAAATAAAAAATGGCTTTAACAATTCAAGACTACAAGCAGAAATAAAACCCAGTTTTAATTTATAATGGTTTGTCAGGTTTTTTTGTATATCAAACATTATTTAAAACTATTAAATTAAGATAAGAAACTCTAATTTAAATTGTTCAAAGCTAAATAAAAGCAGGTTGATTTTACCCCAAAAATGGTGTAATACAAAACTGCTTTTAAGCATTGCATATGAATGCCATTTTGATAACTGTCGAACATACAAAATCAAAAAGATAATTCCTAACTTAGAAATAATACTGCCATAATTTATTGATAATATTAGGCAGTTATTCATTCTTTTCTTTCATTTTAAAATTTAATTCTAGAAGGAATGGCTGAATTGCTGGAATTTATTTTCCATTTTCCCAGTAAAAAATGATGGGGCTTGCCAGTTTTCCTTTTTTTTTTTTTTTTTTAAGTATTAGTGTCATCATCAATGTTCACTAACCATGTCATTTGTTCATTTAAAAAAAAAGAAGAAAAAAGCTAGACTACTTCTGTCACTCCATATTGAAGCCATCATTTTATTCACTCTATTTTCATGGGCAAATTCCAATTAAAACAAAACTATCCTTAAGTCTGTTTTCTGTAAAAGAAAATTTGCTTAATTCATTAATAAATTCCTATTAATTTTTTTAATTTTCTTTAAAACACAAAGAATTGTTTTTTTGTTGCTGAAAGTTTTCTCAAAAGCATTTTTTATGTCTTACATCAAAAAGATGTCCTTTTTTTTACTTTTATTTTTTTATAAAACTTGTTAAGTATTTTGTACAGTTTTTGGGAGAAGTGATTTTTTTTTTTTTTTTTTTTTTTTTTTTTTTTTTTTTTTAAGGCAATTTTAGAAGGGGTGTTTTTTTTATGAATTGGTTGTCAACATTACTGTAATGTTTGTTACTACTACTGAAAATGTTTTGTCTCCTTCCATACACCCACCCTACCCCCATCCCTGACCTCTTTTGTAACTTCTGTTTGAAATTTATTTGTACACTGTGTACGTGTCTTTGTTTTAAGGGTTAAAAAAAAAAAACTACAAATCTGATTTAATGAAAAAGATTTATTTTTTTATTATTTTGGTTTTTAACTGTTGCCATATAAAAATTTTGCTCTTTCTATTGAGAGAGTATTTTATTGCCGGAATAATTGGGAATGTCATAAATTAAGCCATAATGATGAAAAATAACAAATTACTTTTAATTTTAAATTTTCTTTAAAAAGAAAGTGGAAGCTATTCTCCCTTATTAAAAAAAAAAAAGAAAGAAAAAAATGGCGGCTATTGGTAAAAATGAGCTTAAAGGTAGCCAATTTTTTTTCATTTTTTGTTTTCTTTGCTTTGCTCAAACTTGAATCAGTTTGTCTTCATGATTTCTGTTGGTTTCACTCAATGAACCCACCTTTAACTTAGTAATATTTTTGAAACGACCCCAGTATCTGCTTCAGGCTTAGGCCTTCCTCATAACCATAAGTTCTGATGATCCTGGCCTTTAAGTAGTCTTTTGTATTGCTGCTAGATTTATTGATGTTGCAGTCAGGTGAGCTACAAAGAGTTGGGGGAGGGGGCAGGTGAAGTACAATCAGTTTTGCTAACCAACTAGTATAGCACTGAATCTTGTCACTTGTATGGACTACCTGCAGCTACCTAGTCGATCAGGTATTTCATTACATAACTAAAAACATGGACGTGGCTGTCAATGTTCAGAGGTTGTGCAATAACAAGTGAGATGGCATGACATCATCTTTACAGCTGACAATATTGAAGTGACCCTGAAATTTTCTAGCTCAGCTAGCAAATTTATTAAATTGTTACTGAAAACTTTGTATAACTCTGGACAGATATGTCTTTGGATGAAACCGTGAGCCATTTGTTGATTTGGTTTTGACAAGTTTTTCTAGTCAAAGAGAAGGACCATAGCCTTTTCCTTGTCTTCGGTGTGTTTTAACTTCTTTGCATACCTCAGTTGCTTTTCTTGCATCACCTCTGACAAAAGTTCTTTCTTCATCTTCTATGAAGTTTAATGGTTGTTTTTATACAACCGCCAGATTTGAGTTTTTTTATTTATTTTTATAGATGCCATTTTCCCTTGCAATAGCTTTCTAGTTTCATTTTTAGTAATGTGAACTTTATCTACAAACTCCAGTATCAGATTGTTTGAGCATTTTTCTTTGTTTCCTCATAGTCAAATCCTGAATATTTTAATTCCTTTCTAACTTTTTTTTTTTTTTTTAACCCTCTTTCTGCTAATTCTGAAGGAGTCTCTTTTCTTTTAAATATTTAAAAAAATAAATAAATAAAATTAAAAAAAAAAAAATGCATGAAATTAACAATTGAAAATTGCTAACAAATCTCGTGCACACCCTGTATTTTTGTATCTGTGATTTTGACATTTTTATGATGAGATAATTCTGAAAAGAATTGACTCTTAAATGTGATCCAACAAAAGTTGGGTTTTATTTTTTAAAATTGTAAAAATAAAAAAAAAAATCTTTTATGGAGCTAAATTTCAAAAATGAATCAAACGAATGAAACAATTTTCAAGTTTACTTTTTTTTTTTTTTTTAAATTTAAAGGATTTCATTCATAGGATTTTATTGATATTCATGAAATATTGTTTAAATAACTTTTTTCTATTTTAGAGGTGGGTAAAAACAAAACAGCTAAATTTCTCAACTAAAAAAAAAAACCCTCTCTGTCCATGCCCACTTCAAAAATATTTTAATGTTTTGTTTTATAATTGAATCTGAAATTTTCTAGCATTCACGTTTAAGTGAACATTAGTTAACTTTTTTCTTTTTTTTTTTTTGGTACTTGTACAGTTTAGTCAAGACATTAAAAAATGAAAATATCGAAAAAAAAAAAAAAAAAAAGTTATTTCACATATCCGTTATGAAATGAAGTTATTTCACATATCCGTTATGAAATGAAGTTATTTCACATATCCGTTATGAAATGAAGTTATTTCACATATCCGTTATGAAATGAAGTTATTTCACATATCCGTTATGAAATGAAGTTATTTCACATATCCGTTATGAAATGAAGTTATTTCACATATCCGTTATGAAATGAAGTTATTTCACATATCCGTTATGAAATGAAGTTATTTCACATATCCGTTATGAAATGAAGTTATTTCACATATCCGTTATGAAATGAAGTTATTTCACATATCCGTTATGAAATGAAGTTATTTCACATATCCGTTATGAAATGAAGTTATTTCACATATCCGTTATGAAATGAAGTTATTTCACATATCCGTTATGAAATGAAGTTCTCCGAAATTTCCGCTTAATTTCATCAAGTAGGTTTTTTTTTTTTTTTTTTTACAGCAAAAAAAATGATTTGTTATGATACCGAGCAAAAGGTTCAATTTTTAGGAAGAAAAGCTAGTAATAAAGATGGGGAGGGAGTGTCGGCACCTTGCATTGAGTTATCTCCCCGTGGCGTGTTGTTCAGCTTCAAAAAAAAAAAAAAAAAAACTACTCCATCAAATTAAATGAAATTTTTTTTTTTTTTTTGGAGATCTTCAGTCCAAAACGGATACGTACAATATAACCTTTTTTCGATATTTTCATTTTTTAATGTCTTGACTAAACTGTACAAGTGCCTCTTTTTTAAGAACAAGACTAATTTTCTTGAAGTGTTGTCAAAAAAACCCACAAATATCCAATTTCATTTTTCATGCACAAGAAAATGGAGCCTGTTTCATTTTACCACTTAAAGATTTTCCATTTTTAATCTCCCCCTCCTTTCATACTTACAGAGGAGAAATTGCATAATTCCGATTATTTCTGTGCCCTCAATTTAGACACTAAAAAAAAAAAAAATGAATCTAACTTTTTTGCCATGTTTTTGTGTATGGAGTGAGAACTCGTACATCTATGAAAGTTATCAGTTCGCCTATTGTCCTTAGGATACTATGTATCACTTGTAAATATAATGACGGAAACATAACACTAGCAACCAAAATTAAATGATCTAAACCTGGCAATATTGAAAATATAATTATCCTATAATTTGCTCGTACCCTATTTGGATAGTTTCATTTTTTATCAATTATGTGTGCGCGCACACACACATATATATATATATATATATGAGTGTTAAGCAATGTTTAACCTGGTCAGTTCTACAGTGGGTGACCATTTGAAAACACCGAGTGCTGTATGTGCTCTCTACTTATCTTCGCATTGTTTCCAGTTATCCTGAACTTTCCTTGCCACTGGACTCTAACAATGCCGATTCAAGAGAAGTGTGGTTAGAGATTGTGCAACCCTTGCCTCACAATTTAACGCGTAGCTATCTTTACAGAGAGTATCCATTGTCTTTCGAGACTGAACGGAGGCTACCACTGTTCCACTGGAGTTTGAATATAAAATAGAAGTGCACTTTTCCACGTACCACTACTAGTGTTACATTTCATCACTAACACGTTCCAAATCATTTGTTAAAGTGATATTTGCCAAATGAGGAACAATTTTGTATAAAAATTAAAAATGGTTTTGTTTTTCTCTTGTATAATAAAGTGATCGTTTTGATTTAAAATCCATTTAGTATTATGCATGTAAACTTGAAATGTGTGAACATTATATGAATAAGTGAAAGCAAAGCAAAATGGCGGCCGAATTTGACCTGATGTCGTGTGATTTACATTGTTTATATAATACTCACACATTTCAAGTGCGTTTTTCTCGCTTTTACATGCGTAGTACTAAATGGATTTTAAATCAAAACAATTCCTTGTTTAATCAACGCAAAACCATTTTCAATGCCTATACAAAATTTTTTCCTGCATTCTGATTTGGTCACAATCATAATGTTCGCCTTTCTTGCCTTTTAAATAAAATAGGTTTTTTGGGGGTTTTTTCTTTTCTTTTTTTTTTTTCTTCATCAAATTTTAGATTTGAAATATTCACCTTTGGTAAAGTCAAATTTCTCAAAAAAAAAAAAAAAAAAAAAAATATTGCATTTCCCATCAAGACTCTTCAAGTATGTGAATAATATTTAAGAAATGCAATGCTATTGAGGGAAAGTGGGGAGGAGGAACATAAAGTTTGGAAAGTTCCTACTTTTTATATTAATGCTGATACCAAAGAATATATATTCAAATTTACGTAGACCAAATTTTGTTGGACATAAAAATAAAACCATTTGGCCAGAACTAAAACTAATTTTCATGTATTCAAATTGACAAACAACCATTTTGAAGTAGATCGTAATGTTTCTGTGTACATTGCAGCATTTGATGTCTCGTGTCAAATATGGCAAGTATTATTGCTTTGGAAGACAATTGTTTTAAAGCTTCCTGAAAAAAAAAAAAAAGAAACCCTTGACAGTAGATGTAAATAGTGCTTGAAATTGATTACGATGAATAATAACAAAGGTGCTTGAATTTACATTTGACTATAAATGAAACACAATATGTACCGCATTTTGCAATGGGGATTTTCGGTACTCATGAAATTGCTGGTCCAAAAAAATTCTAGGTCACATGCTATTTTTGCTGTACTTGCTAAAAAAAAAAAAAAGCATGTTTTCTTGTGAAACTGTCCGTGCAGCAGAATTTTTTTTTTTTTTTTTTTGTATTGCAGCCAGGACTTAGGCTTAGTGTTAGCATTAAAGAAAGTTACTTTTTATAACTTTTAATAGACATTATGGCATGAATATTCATGTGAATCACTTTACTATTAACATAAACAAGGAAGAAATTTAACTTTAGCTGAAGTTATAAAATTTTTTTGCACTGTTCATGAAACCGCAAAAAAAAAAAAAAAATCCCATATCCTACCTAGCATTTTTTGTCAGTGGTACCATGATTTTATGATTTTTACCCAAATACCAATTTTTCCATGAGGCCAGCAACTAAAACATTCCTGATGTTTTTTTATGTTATTTATCTGACTTGAAATATGAAGTTGCACTTTAATTATAGATCTGACATAATACTATATATATAAATGTTTATAAAATCCAAATTAGTTCATACTTTAACAAATATTGCTCCACCATTCAAGTTCATTTTCTATCTGGACATAACGCACACTATAGTCAGTTCAATTTTGTACTCATGAAATTCATATCAACAATGTCTGTTTGAGTGCCCTGTCTCGCCATTCAGTATTTTGTTGCGGGGGTGTTGTAGTACTTGGTGCTTCTGTTGGGTAAAAGAAAATTTTTTTTAATTGTCAATGCCCATTGGAGGAGATGGGTCTGAAAACCCCTTTCTCCCCTCACTTTATCCCCATCTCCTCCATTTATGTATTATCTCCCTGCTCAAAAGTGCAAATTTTATTAAGAGATGGCTTTTTTGGTTGTGGAAAACTTCATATCTTTAATATTTCATTTGCAGCATACTCTCGTTTCTATTCTTGGATATTCACATTACTGTTTTTTATTTTTTTTATTTTCAAATTGTTTCCACAGAACGACATAAATATTGTAGATTGCACTAATAAACAGTAGTTCAAGGTGACTAAACTAAGTTGAAATTATATATAAAAGTATAGCTACATTCCAAGTTTGAAATTTTTTTTTTTTTTTTTTTTTTTTTTACCAAACTCTTTCAGCATAAGATCTTTTCATGCACATACTCTTCAGTAAAAAATAGAATTTTTGCTTAGAAAGAATTATGCATAACCTAATGTTGGAAAACGTAATTCCATAGAAGATTCAGCATTGCGTGTTTACCTTGGCTGCCATATTGGAATATATATATATATATATATATATATATATATATATATATATATATTATAATTACATCATATGCTCCCTTGCATGATGTCATGATTGATTCATGTTGCTTCAATCATTATCAACAGATTTATTTAGAGTAATAATTTATTTTGTCAATTATAACGCCATTGATGGTTAGAAGATTAGTAAAAAATCCCTACTTTGTGTCGTAGGTGTTTTTGAACTTTAAAAAGAAATTTGTGCACAAGAAAGGCTTGTATTAACCATTTATTCCTATAAATGTTGTACATTATCCTTGAGTTCTTGTAAGGAAAAAAAAAAATGGAACCCATGTTCTAGGAAGCGTTGTTCTTTATCTAATCTTTCAGTTTAGTCTTGTCATTTGGATAAACTTGTATCATTTCCCTATTTTGTTTTAAAACTTGGGGAGTGATGTTTGAATCTTAGCTGGGTAGTGTAATAACCTGCTTTTTATTTGCTTTAATGTTTTATTATATTTATTTTCTATTCTCGTAAATATCTAGTGCATAAAATAAACATTCCGACTTTTCAAATGTCTGCCAATCGAACAATTTGGTGTGTCCTGACTAAATCTGAGATTACTGCACTACTTATTGCCACGAAAATCATAATGGATTTTTCTGTGGATTCTGATTCAAGAGAAACTTTCTTGCATTACTTTGCTTTGGAAAATTTTTATTTTTGTCTTTTTTAAATAATAGTTTTACAAAAACAAAAGTGATAAAACTAAGAAAGAACTGTTAAACACTTGTATGTTTGTGTGTATATTAGGTTAGCAACTAAGTTCTTGTCGTTTTTTAAATCTGTATTTTTAAAAGTAAAATAAGAAATAACTATTTAATCAATGATGTATTCTCCATTTGTGTTTACAACTTTTTCTCAACGTTCAACAAGATTCTCAATACTTTTTCGGTTGATTTTGACTCAAAAAAATATAAATAAATTTTCAAAACTCAATTTAAAAAAAAACAGCAAGAACCTAGTTGCCAAGTCATATATATATATATACACGTACATATACACACACACACACATGCACACATACAATTATTTAACAGTTCTTCCTTAACTCTATCATGTGTTTTTAACATAAATAGCAGAAAGTCTTTAGCAACTTGAGTTTTTATTAACTTGATTAGATAAACAAACAAAAAAGCTGATCTTTTAAATGAAACACTTAAACCTGATAATAAGGGACCAATGTTAATGTGGAAACAATTAATTTTATGAATAACAGAAAATTTATTTGTACATTTTTTTTTTATATACTCAAACCTTGTCACGACTGCTGCTGTGAATATATTCTTTTAATGTTGGTTGTCAACTCAAATTTACATTTCTCAATGCAAAACATTTTTTTTTTTTTTTTAAATTTATTAAACCCCTTCCTCCACTACTCGAAGCTTTTTTGTTAAAGCTTCATTTGTATATTCTATCCAGCTACATTGGCTGGTAAACAAATATTAAATAATAAAATAATTTGTAAAAAAAAAAAATTGTCTTGTCTTTTCTTTCACACACATCCGAAATGCCTTCAATAAGTTTAACTTTTTTTTTTTTTATGAGCACTTTTATTGATGGTATAGGCATAAAACTTTAGTTCCCTTCAAAGTAATCTCCTTCGATTGCAATGCACTTGTACCGTTCCAAAAACTTTAGGGAGGCCCCTATGAAAGTCTTGTCAGTGACGCTCATCATAGCCTTTTTCATCTCCTAAATTGTCTCATAACTACAGTCTAAGGTTTTTCTTGAGCTTAGGAAATAACCAAAAGTCAGTGTTACAGGGAAAGGCTGTCCCCTTTCCATGTAAATAAGAACATTGGATAAGTGAAAATGAGATTAGGATAATCCGAGATTCGAACCTTGTAAGCAAGGTTAAGAAATGGGATGTTAGAATTTAACAATAGACTAAATTCTATTAAAATAGATATTGTTTATATCGTAAAAAGAATTGATTGTTCATTCTTTTAGAAAACTAAATATTAAAAATGTCAGCTAAAGAATGAACAATACAAATTAAAAATATATTGTTAAAAATAGGTTAGAATTATATGTTGAGAATTCTTTTAAGTGTGTTTGGAAAAGCATGCATAGCTATGTGAATTAATCACGTTTGGGAAACACTTCTGACGTCATAGACGAAGGGGGATTCTCAATATAGGAGCTAGAGTTAATCAGATCAGAGAGTTAGCAGAAGAGTAGAGTCGAGAGCAGTTGGGTTGAGTTGGAGTCAGTCCTTTGGAAGCGAAAGGAAAACTATGTAGATCCTAAATTTGAATTATTGACGTCATCAGCATTCGACCGGTCCAATGAATAAAGAATCATCTTTGTGTTTTTGTAAAACTGTTGTCATGAGTCATCTTTCAACACTCAAAAGGTAACGCATTAATCATCTTGTAATGAACATTATGTAACCCTTAAAAGATTATGTATCTCTCTTCCTTTGTGTTAAGAACTTGTATACATCTCCAGTCAGTATCTATGCAAAGTCCCAAGCATCCCGTAAAATGTATGTCTCTCTCCCCCTCATCATTGTTATATATGTCCCCACCGTCTCTCTTTAATATGAGTCCCCTACTACACAACAGGGAGCAAGGTCTAAACTAGGAAGACTGAGGTACTGTCTTGGTCAAATAGTCTGTGACAAGGATGGAGCTTCCTTAGGACAAATTTTGCGCAAATCTTCTGCATCTTCAATTCCTCGCATATAATTGTGTGTACAGTTCCCACACTGACATCAAACTGTGCACTTAGTCTCTATAAACACACGACGATCCTTGCCCATGAAATTCTTTATTTGGCCAATCAACTCCGGTGTTCTCACTTCCTTACTCCTCCCACACCTCATCATCCCTCACAGACTCCCTGCCTTCTTTCAATCTGTTATGCCACTCAAAAACTGAAGCACAATTTATGCAAGATGGTCCAAAAGCAGTCTGAAGCATTCCATATGTTTCTGTGGCATTTTTTTCTAAGTTTAAAACAATTTTATTGCATATCGTTCTAAAGTGTCCTCATGCCCAGATTGCATTTTTTAAATTCACCAGTTGTGACAATAGGGCTTTAGTAGGATGTATTCCAAATCCTCTTGTAGCTGTTCATTTCAACCTGAAATTATAAAAATTGCTTGGTCATCTCATAAGATGTATCTCAATGGCATATTGAATTTTCAAGAGTTTTACAACAATTTTAAATGCCTGTATAAAAATCTTGGAAACTTATTGAAAGCACCTAATCCCTATATAATTATAAAACTCTGAAAATGTGTGTTTGTATGGGCATGGCTCAGAGATTAAGGAATGGGGGTGACGTTTTTGTTTTGATTATAACTGATGGCACCCAAGTCATCCATATATTGTTTTTAGCTTTGAATTCACTACTATATTATATTAAGTTCTATATAATTATTGATAGAGAATTGTCTCTGTAATAATAAATATGTAATTTGCATGAATTTTTTAAGCATATCTTACAACCAGGCAATGCCAGGTGCCCTGCTTGTGTGTGTTTGTATATATATATTTACATACTAGCAGAAGTACCCGTTGTTGACTGGGTTCAAAAACAGCCTACAGAAAATGGACTCTGGTTGGTTGTTTTTGTTTTACGGCATATCAACCTTTTTCAGGCTATTTAAAGCCGAATCTAGTTATTTTGAGGAACGATTTTTAATGGAGTATATTTGTTTTTTAAGTTGGATTCTATTTAACCCATAGTTGGGACCCTAACAGATACTACCACTCCGGGTCAGAGTGGACCTGGGAGCAATGGCAATTAAAGGGTGGCTCCACACTCCCCAAGGCCCGCAAGGTGGGGCCTCACCATCGGATATAGTTTTAGGTCATATCCAGGACTGAAAAAAATGGACTCTGATTTATGAAAGTATAAGTTATGAAAAGGAAAGGTTGTAAATTTGGGTTGAATTTGGGGGTATCAAAACCAAAGCAAAATATGATGAAAGTAAAAATAAAATAGATAAACCCCATAATTTATTATACCTTACCTGTTCACACTTATCACAATATTCTGTGGATCTATATTAAAAAATCTTGCTAAACTTTGTGACATATTTCCATTCTATGGAGGTCAGGTGCGAACGAACACCCCATAATTTTATTATACCATATTTCTTCAAACTGAAACAATTATCAAAGTATACTTGCGCAGATAGATATGAAAACTCTTTATTAAAGTTTGTGCCTATTTCCATTTTATGGAGGCCAGGCGTGAATGCAAACCCTACAATTTTATTATACCATTCCTATTTAAGTTAAAACATACTTATCAAAGTATCATTATGTACATCTATATCAAAAACACTTGTAAACTTTTTTTTTTTTTTTTTTTTTTTAATTTATTTCCATACTTTGTGGACCAGGCGCGAACACAGACCCCACAATTTTAATGAACCACCGTTCTGCCAGATCAAACATACCCATTTCTGTGTCTCGATACATCTTCTATCATATGTAATCAGTTTTTTAAAATAGTCAACCATATAGGAGCCTATTCGTGACCAGACACACACACACACACACAGACATTCAGCTTTATATTATAGATATATATATATATATATATATATATATATTAGTGATGGGACGATGTCAAAATTTTTCCCGATTCCGATTCCGTTCAAAATTTCCGATTCCGATCCGATTCCGATTCTTGTAAAATTTATACATATTTAATTAGAGATTTTTTTTGTTTGTTTTTTCGTAAATTTTCAAATTATTACATAAACCCCTGGTTAATGTCCGCGTATATTTTATCTCAAATGTTTGCCTTGTAATTGATTAAAAATTGTAACACAACGAAACATTTATTTTGATTTTAAAACAAAGCTATATTGTACCAGTTCGTATTTACTGTATAATATGCTACTTACATGAATAGTGGAAAATATTCGAAGATTGATAGGCAAAATAAGAAAACGATGTAAGAACAATATATTTAACAACGCCACTTAGCAAAGCCACATCTCATTGTTACGAACGAATTTCTAAATAATATTACTATTATAAAAACCATTTTTAACGTGAGATTGCGTGAGCTTTCTGTGCTTTCTCTCGCAGCTAAATCCCTATTCCAAAATGAAATATTACTTTTATAGATTACGTGTTAGAACATTTTTTTAATTGGCGGAAAGAAAAGCGATCATTTAGAATTTAGAGTGTAAGATCAGTTTCGAATATAAATTTAACGTAAAATGATCATCATTTCTGGCCATCCTAATTCTTTATGGATATTAACTAAAGTGTTTCCCACTAAATTAAGTTCGGTTTGCAACGTTGTAAAACCATGTGTAATCGCTTAAAAAGTAGACACCCTATCCCCAATAAGCGCACATAATTTAAAATTGGTAACACACTACAGCTCATGTTACGTTATATTTATTTGTGAAACTGACCGTCTATTTTAAATTCCTAATCGTTTTATATATATATATATATTTTATAATCATGAGTGTTTATAGGCAATCTTTTTATTTCATTTTTAAATAGTTACGTGTAAAACGGTACGTAGATGTAAATAATGTATTCTCGTGAAATTATCGGTGTTTTTATTCCGTTTTCATTTTTCGCCCATCGCAATTATAACTTTTTGTTGCGAAAAGAAAAGTTTGATTCTCCATTTTATAAAAGACACGGACCCTTCCTACTACTAACCTTCAGTCCGTGATAATACAAAAAAAAAGCGATTATTTGTGCTTTTATGATTTTGCCGATTGGGTTGTGAGTCAATGGTAAAAAAATTAGTTAACTGCTTTAAAACGATTCGAATGGCTGGGAAACGGGGGATCATTTTATATTAAATTTAGAAATTTAGGAAAAAGGGCCATTTTCGCCAGCTAGGAAAAAAGGGCAAATATCGATTGAAAATTAATTTGAGCCCGGTTCTTGTTCCGATCAAAAGTGCCCCTTTTGGGAGCTGGATATTCCCCACATTTAAAAACGACTTTGTGTCTAACTTTACTTTCGGGGGGGGGGGGGGGCAAGTAAATAGGAGCACTCAATATGAGAACAGTAGTACGAAGCATAAATTATAAAAATCGATTTTATTTCGTTTTAAAGAACCCTTAAAATTAAAAAAGAATTTGGTTAATTACAATGATTACAAGATAATAATTTAGTTATGTAATACACTTAAGTATCTCGTTGTTACTCATATTTAAGTCCTAAAATTCTTAAATTATAATGTAAAAACATTAACATTTCTCCAGTTTCGCCTTTCAGACGATTTCTACTTGGTGAATAAATGTTACCTCCAATACTAAATAATCGTTCACTTTCAACAGAAGATGGGGGTGCTGATAAATATTTCCTGGTTAAGGATGCCAGGATGGGAAATTCATATTTATTTGAATTCCACCATTGAAAAACATAATCATTGCATTTGATATTTTTTAATTTTTGATATTTTTCCATTTCTATCTTTAATGAATATATTTGCTTGTTTATTACACTGTCTAATTCATTCTTTACTGGTTCGACCTTTTCTTTGTCTTTTTTCTTTAATTCAGTGAGGCACTTTTCAAAACTAAAATTAAAGTCCTTATCATCATCACTTTTCTCCACAGATACGTCAGACACATCAGACTCCATAACTTTTGATACATTGGGTGACGTGTCTATTTTTTCTTTGGTTATAGCATAGATATCTTGTGTTAACCATTCTGTAATAGCCTTCTCGTGGGGCAGGCCAATGTAGTTATTTTCAAGGAAACCAGACTTGAATCTGGGATCGAGGTATGTTGCTAGAATAAGATTTTTATCCTGTAAATAATTATTAAACCTAGCATTAAAAGACGTTTTCCATGCTGAAAGTGTTGAATCTAACCCATGAAACAGTCCTCTATCTTCTCCCCTTTTAAAAAAATGATAAATAACTTTAATTTGTGGTATAATATAAGACGCAGTTGCTTCTCTGCTAGATAGAACATTTGTGCATTCATTAAATTGTTTTAGTATTTTTAATATTTTTTCTAACATCTTCCATTGGTTGGATTCCAAAGAATGTGGTTTTGCATTTTCACTGCAATATGCAATAAGAGCATTCTTTTGTTCGAATACTCTCGACAGCATAGCATACTGACTGTTCCATCTTGTATGAACTAATTTTCTAATTTGCTCAGTGGGGGAGCAAATAAATACCATCTTGTATTAACATCCTGAATGAATCGATGGTTGGGCAAATTAAAATTTTTCTGGTATTCCTGGTACTTTGCAAAAGCTGTTGGTGAATGGTTAAAGTGCCCAACTATTTGTTTACAAACAGATATGATGATCTTCACAAATCTCTGTGTAAAAATGGCATCATTAAGTGTCAACTGTAACGTGTGTAAAAAACATGGTAAAGCTGCATAATTCGTTTGAACAGTTGCTGCTGCCATATTAGCTGCATTGTCTCGTATAATAATATGGATTTTGCAAGAAATATCAAATTCTTCTACTGTGTTTTTAATAATTTCACTAATATTGACTGCAGTGTGTGATGCTGTAAATGGAGTTATTCTTAAAACTGCACTTTTTTGCTCAAAGTTTTCAGTGATCCAATGAGATGTCACACTTAGAAAAGATAAGTTCGCTATACCAACAGACCAACCATCACTGGTAAGAGATACATAACTAGCAGTGTTTATTTCCTCCTGTATTTTATTTCTGACCTTCCTATATATATCATGCACAATATTTTCTTTGATATACTTTCTAGAAGGTATTATATAATTTGGACAAATGTGCTTCAATAGTCTTTTGAAACCAAGGTCTTCTACAACAGAAAAAGGTTGTAAGTCAATTGCAACCATTTCGCCAATATATTTATGAATTCTTTGAGCTCTGCTATCATTTATATCCCAAGTTTTATTTTCAGCGACAATATCATGCAAGGTTTGTTGCTTAAAGGAATCTCTGACAATTTTGGCGCGTTTCATAGTTAAATCATCTCTTCTTTTCATCTCTTCTTTCCTTTTCTCGTCTTTTTCTTTTTGAAGTTCTTTGCGATGCTGTGTATGTAAGTGTTTCAACATGTTTGTTGTGGTAAAAGAAGAAGCGTGTGTTCCTCTAGTTATTTGCGTATTGCACAATTGGCATATTGATTTATTTTTATTATCATCAGAAATCTTAAAAAATTTCCAAACTATACTTTGCTGCTTAGCACTGGGTCTGCTTGCCATAATGTTTGTCTGAAAATAATAAACACCAGTTAATAATATTTTGATTTTATTTATGTGTAGATTTTATAAAGATTTAAACAATGTTTTATGAATTGTATAATAAACAAAAGTTATATTTTCGTCACTTATTTTAAGCTGACATGAGCAATTTCTCATACCATGCAAACGGTAAATTTGCGACGGAAACGGTTTTCATATTCGTTTTCAGCACACCGAAATCTACAAAAAAAAAATATATTTTTTTCTATACGAACGTGAGACGGGCCCTTAAGTAAAATAATGCCAAATTCTATTCGTTCAATTTTTAAGATATTCTCAGGTTTAATGTGAAATGTTATGCTCTTTCCAATAAGCCGAATACAATATTCTAGACAAACATTTTTTATCTATATTTTTGAATTTTGGTTTAAGTTAAAATTCGTCGAATTTCTTCAAAGAAAACCGATTTAAAAAAAAATATTGCATATTTTTCCATTAAACCTTGTATTATTTTAAATTTTGGTATTTGCTCGTTTTATTGAAGAAAATTAGGGTTTAAATTACATTTTTCAAGTAGTTATATGCTTTCAAAGTTAGAGAGTCTAATTTTTATCACTAATGTTTAATGACGATTTCTCAGAATTTTGACACTGCTAGAAGTTTGTCAAATTTAAAAAACAACGACGTTGATACATCTTTAATCTTACTGTAAAAAAAGAAAATTCTAAAAACAATTTATTTTTTAACTTTTCTGAATCATTTGTTTTTGTTTTGTTTTTGCGCCGGTGCCCCCCCCCTACTTTGTCTGTACAGTCGTTTTTTTTGCAGTGATCGGAACTTTTTTCAAACTCCAATTTTACTAACAACAAATATTACTAACAAAATTAAATTTGGCATTTTTTTTTTTTTTTTTTGGAAAATATCCGGAGGGTGGGTGTGGTGGGTGGGGCGGCCTCAAGCAGGAAAATGCGCGTTAAAAATGGCCGCCAAAATGGCCGCCAAACAATACAGTGAATAATGCATTTTTTTATAACTTGATAACTACTCATCTCTGCAACATTTCAATGCGATTTTCGTATTCAGCATAGTCGAAAACCTATATATGTCGTCATTTTAAAGGAAATTGTGGAGGTGGTCCTAAACGAAAAAAATACCTTTTTTTTTTATTTAAAATGATGGTAGTGTAAAAGCCTATTGAGTTAAAACGAAATCACAATGGTGGTCATATTCGAGTCTCGATAATAGCTCAGAAATCAAAGTACTGATAGAAACGCACCCAAGAAACGTTGCTATGTTTATCTGATGTCATGTGAGAACAAGAAAAAAAGGTCGACATACGACATTTAACTCTCGATAATGACTCAAAAATTAAAAATTAAACAATATACTAGTAGAAACCCACCCAATAAATGTTACCAAAGGCAAGATAAGTTATATGTCTACCTAGCAAAAGAATATATTTGACTTTTACAAAAAAAAAAAAAAAACAATTAGAACTTTCGCATTACATTAAAATAAATATTAAACAAAAATAAAGTAAAAATATGCTGGTAATTAATTTTCAAATCATGAAACACATTTTGAATATCTTTAAAAATACACTTACATTTTATGTTGCCAAATTGTCGAAGCCAAACGATATCGAAGATGCTCTTTCTGCTAGTGGTCTAGGAGGTGCCCGGAAAACTCGTCCCGGGAAAACTCGTCTCGGGAAAACTCGTCTCCGGAAAACTCGTCTCAGGAAAACTCGTCCCCTTTCGCTAGGTAGGAAAACTGGTCCCTTATTGAATAAATATCGATTGAAAACACATTTTATGATCGTTCTTGAAGGAGAAATTGTTTTTTTAAAATAGACTATAGCCCCCCCCCCCCATAATATTTAAAAAAAAAAAATTTTTTTACTTGCTTGATGTTTTTTTTTTTTTTTAAATAAAATCGATTTTCTAAGTGTCCGTTTTCTACCTAACTGGCTAAGTTCTTAGTGGTTTCACTTATTTTAAAGCGTTTATTATGTTCATAAACGAGACCGCATATTTTTTTATATTAATATAGAAAGAATTTACTTATTTACTGTTGTTATAAAAGGGTAAAATCGATTTGGGTTTGTATTACTGTACACATAGATTCGAAAAAATTGTTAAAAAACAAATATATAACAAATAAATGTTATCAAAGGCAAGATAAGTTACTTTCCTACCAAACTGGATATATTTTTCGTGTTTTTATTCAATGTAACATGTTTATTCAGCTCGAAAAACATACAGTGTTTACCGATGTATTGGACAATTCAAAATAGCGGCCGACTCTCTCTTAAACACAGTAAGTTCGGGAAAAGGTGTTATAAATAATAAACTAGACAAAATACTATTAAAAAAACACCGAATATATGTCAACCTATGTCACGGTAATATATATTGAGCGAATTTCTAACAGTATTTTGTCTAGTTTATTATTTTTCGAATCTATGTGTACAGTAATACAAACCAAAATTTTAATATTTTTTTAAATATAATTTAGAGAGGGGGGGGTTATATCTCCCTCGGAAAAACAACCAACAAAAAATGAAATTAAAAAGATTCTTGATAAACGATAATTGATTAATAAATTTATTTAGTGATTACTTTTTCTCTGAATGATTGATTTTAGAATTTTGAAGTAAAAATTAAAAAAATTAAAAATGAGTTAACGAGAGATTGTTAGCACATGGCATCTCTCGCGCCAAAAAAATATTTCGCTTTTGATTTATTAGTTAATTTTTGCAAAATTTGACAGGACGACAATAAATGTTGATAATTGATAGAATTATAATTTTAAATAACGCATGAGTGCATTGCATTTGGTATGAGAGAAAACGAAAACATAACAACAAAAAACTATCATAATTAAAAAACCAAAACAAAAAAGTAACGCTCCCAGTTTTTAATTTTTTTGTTTTGTTTTTTTATTATTGTTTTTATGACTCCAAAAAACATCGTTAAAATAAGAACCAAAAATTTTTTTAATTAACTTTGTATGAACATAATAAACGCTTCAAAATAAGTGAAACCACTAAGAACTTAGCCAGTTAGGTAGAAAAAAAAAACAAAAAAAACATTAAACAAATAAAAATATTTTTTTTAAATATTATGGGGGGGGCTATAGTCTATTTTAAAAAGCAATATCTCCTTCAAGAACGGTCATAAAATGTGTTTTCAATCGATATTTATTCAATACGGGACCAGTTTTCCTACCTAGCGAAAGGGGACGAGTTTTCCCGAGACGAGTTTTCCGGAGACGAGTTTTCCCGAGACGAGTTTTCCGGAGACGAGTTTTCCCGGGACGAGTTTTCCTAAATTCGGTCTAGGAGGTGCCGGGAAAACTCGTCCCGGGAAAACTCGTCTCGGGAAAACTCGTCCCCTTTCGCTAGGTAGGAAAACTGGTCCCTTATTGAATAAATATCGATTGAAAACACATTTTATGATCGTTCTTAAAGGAGATATTGTTTTTTAAAATAAACTATAGCCCCCCCCTAATATTTAAAAAAAGATATTTTTACTTGTTTAATGTTTTTTTGTGTTTTTAATAAAAGCGTTTATTATGTTCATAAACGAAACCGCATATTTTTTTTTATATTAATATAAAAAGAATTTACTTATATACTGTTGTTTATAAAAGGGTAAAATCGATTTTTCTACCTCGCCGCGCCGACTATGTTGTTTATTTAATTCATTTGGAATCGTTAATTTGGCAAAGAAAAAAAAAACCAGAAAACAAACAAAAAACATGTCGGTCGAGTGTTACGGGAGAACGAGAAATAATGCCCGGTATCTTAGGGGGTCTTGATAATCGTTAAAAAATAGAAAATTAAAGAAATTACTGAGGGAGATTTGGTTTTAAAAAGAAAATAATAAATTTTAATATTTTTTTTAATATAATTTAGAGAGAGAGGGGGGGGATAAAACCTATATCTCCCTTCGAAAAGCAACCAACAAAAAATGAAATTAAAAAGATTCTTGATAAATGATAGCGGAGTTTTCAATAAAATTGATTAATAAATTCATTTAGTGATTACTTTGATTACTTTCTCTCTTAATGATTGATTTTAGAATTTTGAAGTAAAAATTAAAAAAATTAAAAATGAGTTAACGAGAGATTGTTAGCACATGGCATCTCTCGCACCAAAAAATTATTTCGCTTTTAATTTATTAGTTAATTTTTGCAAAATTTGACAGGAGGACAATAACTGTTGATAATTGATAAAATCATAATTTTAAATAACGCATGAGTGCATTTGGTATGACAGAAAACAAAAACATAACAACAAAAAGCTATCATAATTAAAAAAACAAAACCAAAAGCGTAACGAAGAATCGAATCGCTCCGACGCTCCCTGTTTTTTAATTTTTGGGTTTTGTTTTTTTTTATTGTTTTTATGACTCCAAAAAATATCGTTAAAATAAGAACAAAAAAAATTTTGTAATTAACTTTGTATGAACATAATAAACGCTTTAAAATAAGTTAAATAATTAAGAACTTAGAAAATCACTTTTATTTAAAAAAAAAAAAAAAAAAAAACATTAAACAAGTAAAAATATTTTTTAAAAAAATATTATGGGGGGGGCTATAGTTTATCTCCTTCAAGAACGATCATAAAATGTGTTTTCAATCGATATTTATTCAATAAGGGACCAGTTTTCCTACCTAGAGAAAGGGGACGAGTTTTCCCGAGACGAGTTTTCCCGGGACGAGTTTTCCTAAATTCGGTCTAGGACCTAGGTTTTTGAGCTTGGTGGGATGTAGACGGCACTGGCGCCTCCCTAAGTATATGATACCGGCAGAATGAAAGAAAGTCACACGTAAACATGACATTCAATTCAAGGCTAAGCTTTTTCACACCTTTCGTCTATTTCTTGTCAGGCAGGATTGCTAACCTCCGCTACAGAAATTAAAATTGTCTCAGTTTTGTTTATCTAAAGGTTCCTATTTACTTACACCCCGCTAGAGCAAAGTTAGACATAGGTCGGTTTTTAATCTGGGGAATATCCAGCTCCCCAAAAAGGGGCACTTTTGATAGGAACAAAAACTTACAATTGCCTCAGTTTAGAAAGATTGTAATCTAAAGGTTCCTATTTACTTGCACCCCTCTAGGGCAAAGTTAGACGCAAGGTCGTTTTTTTTTTAATCTGGAGAATATCCAGCTCCCCCAAAAGGGGCACTTTTGATAAGAACAAAAAATTACAATTGCCTGAGTTTAGTAGGATTTCTCCTTCATTGAACAGGGAGAAAATAGATGAAATGTAGCATCAGCACAGATACTACACTTTCTTCCTAAGTGATAGTACGTAATACGACTTCCCTCGTGTACTCCGACTCCTATAAGTTTTTTTATTGCACATCAAAGAAAACTGTTTTTTTTTTAAGTTGAATGATAAATCTGTGGTGAAAGATGGAGGTCCCTAATGAAATTTCGAGAATATATCACGGAGGCCTCGCTGAAGCCCGCCAATCTCACTCAAAAGTTGAGTTGAAAGTATTATGGGGTAATTAACACCTTCGATGCCGTTGGTTTCGACAACAATACTTTTTCACACCCACTTGCCAAATTTCTCAAGGAGTTTAATATGAAAAGATTTCAAACGAATAGAGTTTTATTTTATTTTCCTGGAGCCACATTGTCTGACACCGTCGCATTTTTCTCGGGTTTCGGAAAAGTTAAAAATATACATGAATATCTCACAATGAATTTATCAAAGTCTGGATAAAATAGATAAAGAGAAAACATTTAGAAATTTTTCAGATTGAAAAAGAAATTATATTTACATTTAAAAATCCCCCCTCATTGAAATTCTACTTTTGGACGATATTTGTAAACCCACTAAAAACCAAATTATTTTTAGATCTAGGATGAAGCTCTAAACTGTCTTCACGTATTAAAAAAGGGTGCTTGTGCAGTTTACACTATGTTAAAAAACGAAAAATAAAAAAATATATATATTCTACGTACTCGTTATGGAATGAAGTTCTCATAAAAAAATCACGTAATTTCATCAAATAGTTTTTATTTTATGCCGTAAAAACGATTTGAGAAATTCGGAATCTTCCTAAAAAAACTGCGATAATTAGTCAAGGGAGCGTAAAACAAAAACTATTTAATGAAATTATGTGATTTTGTTATGAGAACATCATTCTATAACGAGTACGTAGATCTATAGAGTTTAGTTTTACTAATAGTTTAAAAGAAATAAATATTTATAATCGGTACAAGCAATTGAAAATTAACTTTTGAAAAATATTCAAAGAATCGATTTTGGAATCGGAAATTATACATAAATTTTTCCGATTCCGATTCCGATTCCCCGAAAATTACCGATTTAACCGATTCCGATTCCGATTCATCGGCACAACACTAATATATATATATATATATATATATATATATATATATATATATATATATATATATATATATATATATATATATATATATAATTTTTTTAAGATGCCCAAGCATCTTTGTAGGGAAGTCTCAAATTGGGAATATTTTCATTGCTAAATACGGAGATTGAATGAATACATTTTTTATTTTTTATATGGGATTATTATATAAATATTAATATTTATATCAGTTTTAAGTTTACACTTTCCTTTTATTGAGTAAACTTTTCATTCCTATTGCCTGAATTGATATTTATAATTATTGCTGCATTTACGATTCAGATACATTTATTTTTCTTATGTGTGTGTGTCTCTTTCTCTCTCTCTCTAATATATATTACAATTAGGATTCTCTAAAAATTAAAGAGTCGTTTTTTATATTTTCAGATTACCATAAAAACTCGTGGATTATGTACATATATTTCGCAAGTGTAAGAGTGCATCTGTGGGAACGATGGTCTATTGATTTTAATTTTACTGTTTGTTTTAAAATCAATAAATATTTATTTTTTTCATTAATTTCAATAATAGAAAATTAAGTTTAAAAAGAATTGAAAGAATCGTTTTTGGAGTATTGGGAAAATGGGTACACATTTTCCCAATGCTCCAAAAAGATCTGATTTTTTTCCGATTTCGATTAATCATCATAACACTATGAGGTGATAGGATTTATGAAAAAATCATTTACGTAGGTTCTAAGAATTCAAAATCAATAACCAATGTGTGTACGATCGTATTTCAGCATCAAATAAAAAAAATGTAAACACATGATTAATACTAAAGTGAGAATAGCTAACGTTTGTACAGCAAATCATAAAATTTATGGGCTAAATTGAGATAATTACAATATAACATAGCAAAATTTGCATAATGGCCATATCAAGGCAAGTAAACATTAAATAAGGGAAAAAAATTCTAGGATGTTTACATTTCATGCAGTCATAATAAAATAAAAAGCATTATGATGTTTTGTTGATTTGCAGATTATTTGTAGGGTAAAAATTCAAAGAATTTAAATTCCTCAATAATCAACACGAAGATGCTCACAGTTTATTGCTAAAGTATTATCTCTACTCCTATATAAAAGTCACTTTGTGTGTGTTCCTTCCTCATAGTTTCCAAAACGGCAGAGCCTATCTTTTGCAAATTTCACACAAAGCTAATTTATGTGTCTGGCAGTGTTCTTAGATATGTTTCATACAAAAAGTTATCCGATAATTATCGAAAATCGAAAAAATCCGATTTTAAAAGTAGCTTTTCTTTATTTTCTGATACCTACAAGATCTGACTATTCTAATTATTTATCTATGATAAAAGAGAATAATTTCTGCAGGGGGGAATATTTTATGTTACACCGGTCAAGGAAGATAAAATCTAAACAAATTATTTATTAAAAGAAAATAAAAAAGCAAATTTATTATAATCTGGAGATATGGCTTAGTGGTAAAGCATTACAGATCGAATGATCCCCTTCAAGCCCAATTATGGCTTACCATTTTATTTATTTATTTTTTATTTTATTAATGACTTCAATTTATGATAAAAGAAGTGGTACCATTTAAAATTGCTGTAAATCATTTCTTTGTTTGCATATTGTAAAACTAAAAATTAATCAGAAGTGACATTTCCAGGGCATTCATCACCAAAACCAAATATCAGCTGTTGTGATATTGTAAACAAACACAAACGGAATTTGATGAACGACATTATCATTTTTTTTTTTTTTTTTTTTAATATTTTATTTTATTTTATTTCAGTTATTTATTTATTTTTATGAATTAGTCCATCAGGCAAATTAATATATAATTACTAGGGCTATAACAACAGCATATTCTTGTCCTTGTTTTGATTCTCAGGTATATATCCATTGATATCTTATATATAGAATGATGTGGTTCTCGGTTGATTGTGTCTGTGTCGGATATATACTTGAGAGTCAAAACAATGAAAAGAATATGCTGTTGTCATAACCCCAATAATTACTAATAGAAGATTGATTCTATAATAATACATATGCAATCTGCATAAATTATCATGTTTAAGTGCATTGTACAACCAGGCAATGCCGGCTAATCTATAAATATAAAAGCGAAAATGTGTGTATGTATGTTCGCACTTTTTGTGTAGGCTTTTTTCGTGTGTATGTATGTTCGCATTTTTTGTATGTCTTTTTTCGTGTGTATGTATGTTCGCATTTTTTGTATCTCTTTTTTCGTGTGTATGTATATTCGCATTTTTTGTATGTCTTTTTTCATGTGTATGTATGTTCACTTTTTGTGTAGGCTTTTTTTGCTAGACTTCTTGGTGGACTCATTCCTTAAAACTTTTTATATGCTGTCTAAATGATAATATCTAAGAGTTACGAACAAGGGTCGCATGTGTATTTAATTAGCCCGACTTTCACGCGCTATTTTTTCCAGAATTTTAGATCGTCACGTGTATCTTTCGCTTTTCAGTATAAAAAAAAGCGAAACTACATTCGAATCAGCACTTCCCGGTGGTCTCCGGAAAGCGATGTAAACGTTTGGTCAATGTCGGCTTTTTTTTAGCGTTATATCAAACAATTGCTTTCATCTGGACTCTCCCCTAATAAACAGGGAGCTGGTTTTCCCCAAAGTTGGATAAAAACAAACAAACCGAGTTATTGACCTCGTTAAAAACTGTCCCGCAGAAAATGTTAACTGCTGAATAGCTATTGCTTACGTCGTTGTAACGCTCGCACAAAATGTTAACTCTACGACTTCCACTTGATGTCATTTAGTGTGGGCACTTGTCAATTCTCTTAATTAAATAAATTCAAACTTCTTTCAGTAACTCATTCTTACTGGCCGAGCGATTAATGTGTCATGTTTTTTTCAAATTTTATTTTCCAACTTCACCTCAGGGCTTCGGGTTCGATTCTACCTAATTACCAAAACATTTCCTCCCACGTTTCTTTTTGATTTAAGAGCACATACACCTCGAAACACCCGGGCAATGCTGAGTACCTCTGCTAGTATTATATAAAGTCGATAAAATTAGAAATTTGCTTAAACAGAACTGTTTTGCACCACTTTTCTGTTCCTTTACAAAGATTAAAATTAAAGTATACTAAATTCTATGTCAAGAATTCTTATTCTAATTTTGTTCAAAACCTATTACATCATCTAAAATTTAAAACTTAACATTGAAATTTGGGAAATCTTTCTTAATTGTCTAATGATTATGGATCAAATTTAATAGAAATATAAAATACTAGTAGGCCGCTCGGTCGTAAAATATGCATAAATATTATATTTTACTTAACACAGATTTCTTATTTATTATGAACAGAAATACCGTAGGTATTAAACGTAACATCAAATGTCTTAAAAAACCAAAAAAACCCCAGAAAGTATTGTTTTTTCTAAACAGTCCACTTCTTGTAAGTAAAAAAAAAAAAAAAAAAATACTTCAGCTGA
The DNA here is from genome assembly GCF_053919585.1 of Euprymna scolopes. NCBI lineage: Eukaryota > Metazoa > Mollusca > Cephalopoda > Sepiida > Sepiolidae > Euprymna > Euprymna scolopes. The sequence continues at coordinate 14,909,786 of NC_136497.1, forward strand.
GACCAAAACCTAAAGACAGTGAGTCAAGTACGATAACTATTAAGCCAGCTTGACACTATCTTTAAAATGTGTTTTCAAACCTATATTTTTAACATAAGGAATCTGTTTTGAACGATTCATGCATGCACATTTATGAAACAGATAAAAATCCAATGACTCTCACGTACCAAATTTTCAGTTTTAACCCCTTAGCAACCTTTTTTTTTCTGGATAGAAAACCAATTATAAAGTTTTCCGCATGTCTGAATATGCTATATACTACATTTTAAGTCTGTAGATCAAAAATTTGTTGAGTATATAGGTTGAGAAGTGTCTTCACACACATATTCTTACTTTTATAGATATATAGATAGATTTTAATTTTCAAATTGGAGGTTTTATTCCTTAAAAATACTCTGAAACTGACATTTGGGGAATATTTATTAATTGATATCAAATAGCTATTGCTAAAATTTAAAAAAAAAAAAAAAATCAGAGGAATTTGAATTTTCCACAAAATTGTCCCCTTTGCATTAAACTAAATATAGTTTACATTACAACCCCTTACACCTAACAGCTATGCATATAAATTCATAATTATCTGTCAATTAGTTTAGGTTTGTACATGCAAATATATAAACATAATTTTACATAAATAGATTAGACTGCTTCATTGAGATCTTGTGTAATACGAGAGTATTTTGAAATGAATACTTTAAATCACATCTACATATCATCTGAATTCTTGCTTGCAAATTAAGTCAAGGTCTTCTAATGCCGGCTGGCCTAAAAATGGAAAACGGACATTTATAATACAGACTCCTTTTGCTAGTAATGTTGTATCTATTCATATTAGACTGAAGGAATTTTAATTTTTGCCCCATTCCAGGGTGTTCCTTTTTTGGGAGTTGGCTTCTCCCTCCCCCTCTCATTAAAATCCAACCTTGTATCTAACTCTGTTCTCGTGGAGGAAGTAAATAGTGACATGTAGTTTGATAGTTAGTTCAGCTTGTATGTCACCATTCTTACTATTTATCTCCAATACTAAAAACAACCTGGATGAGAAACAAATAATCCAAATGTATTTGTTGGCTTTTAATTGCTCATCAACCTTTTTTTTATTTTTAGTTTATTTTTCTTATCTTCTTATTTTTCCTTTTTCTTTTCTTTTTCTTTTCTTTTTCTTTGTTTATTTTTCATTTTTTTCTTTTTCTTTTTCTTTTTTTCTATTCCTTTTATTTTTTTCCTTTCTTTTCTTTCAAGTTATTTTATTATTTTACTTCTTTTCGAGTTATGTTAGTAAGGTTTTATACTTAAAGTTCTTAATATTTTAAAATAATTATGCATGCTGTTTGGTTTAACTAGTTATTCACGGTGTATGTCTATGGCACTGGTTGCAAGGTAGTGGTGAAGTGGATAACTATGCAGACTGGTGACCTAGGTGTGCTAAGTTCGAATCCAGTCAATCCCATAGCACCACTTTCACTTATAGATATTGACAACCTTCATGTGGTCGATCTTAATTCCAGAATGAAACAAATGCCAATAACAGTATCAAGCCATGTCTGTAAAAAAAAAATTGTACTGTGCCAATTTATATAAATCTACTTTTAAACCATTTGACCCATAGACTGAACCTAGACTCGTACTACTGTTCCAAGTCAAGACATGACTTTGGAGTAATGGGCAATCTCATGTCCTCAAAACAAAAATATTAAATGAGGTTCAGACTTAGGAGGGATGATTGGCCTTCATGAGAGATGGAGTGTCAAAAATGGATGAAACCAACTAATTTTTTTTTGTATATATATATATGGAAATCGCTCCAGACATGGTGTGAAGCCACTTGATTTAAGGAGCTATTAAGAATGAAAGGTGATTATCACAACAACAGATACCTATTGACTAGTCTTGAAAAGACCAGGGCTACAGTTAGGACGAAAACAGTCAGCAGGAAGAGAGTTCCACAAGTCTGCAGTTCTTGGAAAGAAGCTACTGAAATAGGAAGCTGTACAGCAACCGAGTCTTGCTTTCTTGATAGTTGGAAAATTGTCTTCATGGTACCAGTATTCAAGAATTCTGGCGAAAAAACTGACCCACTCAATTATCGTTTCATCAGTCTCTTCCTCCATCTTTGCTAATGACATGTCCTAAGGTGGCCTATTATTCGGACAATCAAAGATAAAGTATTCCATGAAAGGAATAAATAAATTTACACTGTGGTTTGAATACTGAAACAGAAGTTTATTTACGTATTTATATAGAGACAAATAAAGCATGTTAATGTTCAGGGAGGAAGTCTCTGTTTTTTTTTTTACTAAGAGTCTAGTAACTCGGTTCCTTATGTAGAATGTTCCGGGTTGGTTACCTATCTCCACTTAACAGCTAAAATCTTTGAGGTTTTAATCAAGCAAGCGCTAGTCCACCATCTTGTAAATGCTAAGCTTCTTTCTGATCAACAGTATGGATTTAGGCAATACTATTCTAATGCAGATATTTTAACTGTTAACTGAACGCATATACCATGCATTGAATAAGGCTGTAGCTCTTGATATATCCAAAGCTTTTGACAAGCTCTGGCATGAAAGGTTCTGCATGAAAATTAAATCCGTTGCTATTTCTGGACAAATACTTAACATAGTCAGATGTTGTTTCTAGACACGAAAAAAAATCCAAGTTGTCCTCGATGGTCGTACATCTAAACAACATGATATTAATGCAGGTATGCTCTGTGGGTGGATCTTTAGGCCTTTATTATTCCTGATATTCATAAATGACCTCCTTTATAAAATTATGTCTGAGATAGGTATATTTGCTTATAACACTGTACTCTATAATACACATAAGAGGAATACAAATCAACACATATTCAAGGCAATGACAGAAAACCTAGAAAATGGCCTTCAATCGGTAGTGGAATGTAATATTTAATGCTACTAAGACTAGGCTCCTTTCCTTTAACAACTACAAAAAAAAAAAAAACTCAACCACTGATTACAATGACAATTAAGATGTTACCTGAGAGCACATCTTTCAAACTCCTTGGCTTAAGATTCACAGGCAACATGAACTGGAACAAATATTTAAATGTAAACTGCAGTCAAAAAGATATGAAAACTTGGAAATAGAAAATCTATTGTAATGTATTTTTCCCATCATTCATGCATACATAATTAATTACTTTATTTTTAGCCGCAAGAAACAAGAATATTGACATTCTTCTATACTGCTAACTTATGATGCAATTTCCTAACATTAGATCAAGTGTGGATTCCAGTTGTGTTGAGATCACGTTTAGCATGACACCAGAAACAAAACATGGCTTTTCAAATTGATTTGTTTGCAAAATGATTTTTTTTTCTATCAAGAAAACGGAAAACAATTTTTGTTTGGAGTGTGTTGGGTTAGAGTTAATGGATCCTCATTGTTGCGAAATTGATTAGCGGAGTTGTTGAATAATTTAGTAGTGCATACGTGTGTGTGAAACAGCATTAACCCTATTTGGGTTTAACCTGCTTCCTCCAAAGTAGTATGAAATTCGCAAGCGATCCACAGTCACATGTATATCCCCGTTATGGGAGATGCCGATGTTAGGTTTTTGCAACTCTTGCAGGGAGGTGTTGACGTCCTCCTACATACGGCACTTGGAGTTTCCAACTTAGTCACCCATTTTAGTAATGACCAGGCTCAACATTGCTTAACTTCAGTGATCTAATGGGAACCGGTGTGTGAACGTGATTATGCTGCATGTGTAGTTATACTTATTTTAAACTGGTGCAACTTCTTCCATACTAATCATACTTTAACATGTTATCCTGTTCCTAAACTAACACATAAACTATATCTAACCATACATTAACTCCTCCCCCTCTCTCTCTCTCTCTCTCTCTCTCTCTCTCCAAACCAATCATGCAAATTTAGTTTTTTTCCACTGCAGGAATTCTCACTTATCCCCTCTTCCATTAACAATGAAAATGAAATGCATAGTAATCTCCTTTTAATTACTTTGAGGAGTGTAACATTTCAGTAGATATATAACCTAAATAACCAATTAGCATTAACTACCCATGCAGGTCGCAGAAATACCTGGTTTAGGACCCAGGTGTGGGGCGAACCCTCTCGGTTCTGATGGACCTGTAGATCTTCCCAGGTCATCCGTTTAGGAGAAGGAAAACTCTGAAGCTAAATCTAGAAGAGGTAGGCCTCTTCAGTCCCGGACGACAACCTTCCTAGAACTAGTGACTTAAACAAATTACCGGTTGGCAAACCTAAACTGCTTAAGGAGAAGATAGGCTCTGTCTATCGCCCGGATTTCATACTCCTTCTTTGCCTATTAGCCAGATGTAGAGGTGCTATCACAGGGACTCAACAGAATCACCTAGTTGTCGACCTTGTTTCTTGACTAGGGCAATGAACGCAGTTTTCCCCACTCCCGCCACGTCCCATCCCCTAAACTGAACACTGGAGAGGTGCTTCAGTACAATATATGACTGTACGGTTGGATTGGGCTGACTTTTGTCTAATGCGTTGAGGGTACCGGATTGAGAGTTCCTGGCTGCTGTTTCCGACTGATAGTACAGGGAACCTAACTCTTTGGTAACGCTTAGAGCGGCTGCTCCATTAACAGTTGTATAATATCGGAATGTTTGTAGTGCCATGTTGTGCATGGAAAGGGACCCTGCACTCATTCCCGGTGGGCTTTCCTGAGGCCACAATCCTGTGGGTGAGGAGACAGCTTATGGTCTACTTGTATTGCATGTCTGATATTCTGCACAACCACTTGTTCAGCACCCCTAACTCACCCCAACTGAAACTTTTAAATTAAATGAAATGAAATGACATGACAGTTCAAGAAAAAATTATGTTTAAACCAGGACTAAACTCAAAGAAAACCAACCTGCCTCCTCCCTTGAGGCTTGCATTTACGAATATCCGTAGGCTTAGAACTAACTTAGATGATGTTGAATCATTTCTCCTAGTAAACACCCCGGATATCTTAGCATTAAGTGAAACTAACCTACACTCCTCCATTCCCTCTAACCACTTTAACATGCCTGGTTATCTCCCACTCTGCTGTAAAGACTCAGACAGACACATGCATGGGCTTGGAGTCTATATTCGTAACACCCTCCCCCTGACTAGAGAAACAAAGTTTGAATCAGACGACCAAGCCTTTATGTGCTTCAGACTAAACATGCATCATAATATTAACTACTTGTATTTTCTCTACCGCTCACCCTCAACCCAGGACTGTACCCTAATAAACAAAGTCTCTGACAGCATAGATATAGCACTCTCCCTCGATACTAGCACACGAGTGCATGTATTTGGTGGCTTCAATGTCCACCACAGTAACTGGCTTGGATTCTCTAATTACAGTAGCTGGTAGCACAACACATAGCTTTACTATATCTCATTTTCTATCACAGACGGTTACATTTCCGACACGTTTCCAAGACCAGCAAGATCAACATGTTTCACTTCGAGATTAATTTCTGACCACTGTTCCCGATGATTGTATAACAAATGCCCACAGCCCACTCAGGAATGCTGATCACGCTGTGATAATGGTAGAAATCGCCCTTAATTCTCGACCCAGAACTGAAGACCCACTGCTCAAAACAATGAGGTATTACAAAAAGGCTGACTGGGAAACCATCAGGGATCTCATTAGAGATGCCCCCTGGGGAAATATCTTTTCTCTTCCAGCTGAACAGTACGCAAATGTGACCAGTGAATGGTTCCAAACTGAAATTGAAGCACATGTTCCCACACAGAAATTCTATAGCAAGCCCCACTCTCCCCAATGGTTTACTTCTATTTCTGCAGTTGCCATTGCTCAAAGGCAGCATGCATACCGCAGATTCAATCGACATAAGTCCACTTCAAACAGACAGAAGGATATAGAAGCTAGAAGTAATTGTAAGAGAGAAATAGCGACAGCTAAGACTGAATACACTAAAACCATCAGAAAACGCATCGAAGCATAGAAATTAGGAACTTGTGATTTTTGGAAAATCTACAACAGTGTATTAAATAATGGGCAGTCAACGATTCCCCCACTATCAAACAATTGTGAGATTGTTTGCACAGCAACCGAGAAGGCTAACTTACTTGCCAGTTGGTTTTCCTCAAACTCCACATTGGACCCGGTACACCACTCCCTCCCTGCCTTTCTTTTACAGGCAGACGCCACACTAGATGATTTGAAAATCACGCCTTCTCAGGTGCATGGTATCATAAAAACCCTAGCCACCTCAAGAGCGTGTGGACCCAATCTCATCCCGGCTGTGCTATTAAAAAAATGATCCACTGAGGTTGCTCCAGTTCTCTCCAAACTTTTCAATAAATGTCTAAACGAATCTTGTTTTCCTGACTGCTGGAAAACCGCTTCTGTGGTACCAATTTTCCAGAATTCTGGCAAAAGAACTGACTCCTTAAATTATCGCCCCATTAGCCTTCTCCTGCTTTTCGCCAAAGTATTTGAGTCCTTAATTAATTATGCTCTAGTCCATCACCTTACAGTTGCTAAACTTCTGACCGACAATCAATATGGATTTAGGCAAGCCCATTCCACAGCAGATATCCTAACTGTAATCTCTGAATGTATATACCGTTCACTGGATAAAGCAGGGGAGGGTAGAGCAGTAGCCCTCAATATATCTGACTTTTGATAGGGTATGGCACGATGGTCTTCTAAGGAAAATTAGATCATATAGTATCACTGGAAGAATACATAATGTAATTAAATGCTTCTTAAGAAAAGAATCCAGGTTGTCCTCAACGGTCGTACATCTAAACAATATGATATGAATGTGGGAGTACCTCAGGGTTCTATCCTTAGACCTTTATTATTCCTGATATTCATAAATGACCTGCCTGATAAAATTGTTTCAAAGATGGGTATATTTGCTGATGACACCACTCTCTATAACAGGCACGACGGGAAAACAAATGAACACATATCCAAGGAAATGGCAGAAACACTAGAGGATGACCTCAAATCTGTAGTGGAATGGGGACAAAAATGGATGGTCACATTCAATGCTGCCAAGACTAAGCTTATCTCCTTCAATAATTACAAGAAACCTTCTCTACCACCAATAGCAATGGCCAAGAACACATTACCCGAAAGTACTTCCTTTAAACTCCTTGGCCTAACGTTTACGAGGAACATGAACTGGAATAGATACATTGAGAACATTGCCAAGGCTGCTGCAAGGAAGGTGGGCTCTCTCTACCGTGCAAGAAAACTACTACTACTAGAAAGTATCTAGTACGTCTATAAGGCCACCATTCGCCCATGTATGGAGTACTGTTGTCACATTTGGGTTGGTGTATCTGCTGCTTGTCTCTCACTCCTGGACAGGGTTCAGAAGAGAGTCGCCAACCTGATCGGTCCTGAACTGTCATCTAGGCTTCAGCCTCTGTCCCATCGATGAAATGTTGCATCACTCTGCCTGTTCTACAAGTACTTTAATGGTGAATGCTCTGATGGACTACAAGCACTTGTACCCCCTCGACGTGAATACCCCCGACAAGCAGCCAAATCCCACCCCTTCACAGTAGAGGTCCCTAGGTGTAAGAAGGCCTTCTACTCCAATAGTTTCTTCCTCAGAACTGCTAGACTTTGGAACTCCCTTCCGGGATTCTGCTTTCCCAACTGTACTGACATGCAGAAGTTCAAGTGTAATGTGAACAGACATCTTGCTACTCATCTCTCTTTATAATACCCCTGCAACTTATGTCCCCGATAGTAGCCCCCTACTTCAAAGAAGTGTAAGCCATGTTTAGTTTCAGAACAGTTTTCAATAGTTCGTTGTTCTAAACAAGTCCCGAGAGGTGACTGGTTTGCAGTAGACAGTTCTCGAGTTGTAATCCACACAGAGCAAAATATTCTTCCCGTTTTGAGACAGAAAAAGCATATACGAAATTGCTACAGAAAGGTTTAATGGAGCAATTCTGGTTTCTGATTGGTTGGTAGCAGAACGGGAATTAATTCGATTCATCAGTTCCCAGCAGCATCATTTATAAATAGAATCTCCCGACTATGCGGGATCATACCCGCATTATATTCCAAAATATTGTAATATCCCCCATATTTTTATAATGGGGGAAGTCCCTTGTGTTCATTCCGCTCAAAAATAAATATATATTTTTATATTCAATTATACATAACAAAATTAGAGATCATTTGGATCTTAAAATTTTAGCATGTAAAAAGGCGCCATTTTCAATTGTGTCCAAATGTCAGACATATATATGTATACAGAGAAGAGAAATAAAAAAGTGGAACATATTTTTACCTTAAAAAGGGATGGGTATGTCAAAAAGAAACCATTTCTTAAATTTGAGTATGCAGTTTTGTTCAAAAAACGCATGCATATATACATATAAATAAATATTGCAATTAGGAAGGGAAGACTTTTATGATTCATGATTAAAAGTAAATTTGTATATATATAAATATATATATATATTCCTTTAATCTTCTCTTCAAAAAGGGGGGAAAGAAGGGGAAACAGGAGAGGAAAGAAAAAGAAATGGGGAGCCAGCTGACCGGTTTTGAACCTCGCTTCTCAAAGCTGTATCGAGGGAATTTTTAAAACAAAGAATGAAAAATAAAATTGCGTTTTATTCAATTTACGGGGAGAAAAAAAAAGTGGGAAAACGATTAAAATAAAACAGCGTCATGGTCGAATAGCCTAGAGATTAATTACGTTCAAACCCAGGAGGCATTCCCTTTGCTTGCAAAGGGAAGGTTTTCTAAGTCGAACATGAATAGTCTCCAAGATCTTAAGGTGATATAATGAATGAGCACGACTAAGAATAGAAAAAGAGTCCGTGCTAAAGTTCGCTGCACAAGACGAGTTTATAAGTAAATGATCAGTAATTGAGGACCCGTTCGCTGCACAAGACGAGTTTATAAGCAAATGATCAGTAATTGAGGATGCGTATGTGTTAGTAACAAAGTTGTTGTCCAATCAGCCAAAGAAAAATGCTTCCCTTATTTAAGAGACCCCCTCCCCCCAAAAAAACCGAACACTTTATCTTGTGCTGAATCTTTGAACGTTGTTATTTTTTCCTAATCATAGACAGAAATGACTGATTACCTAATATAAAGAAAATCAAATTTCTTATTTTTTATTTTTGTTTTAAAAAAAAATTACATTGACGGTTTAAATACTTCAAAATCTACTTCAAAAAAGTTTTCTATTTTCATTTTTTTATGTACGTTAATTATTATGCGCCCCAAATTATACCTTGCAAAATGAACCTACAGAATAGTAAAAAAAAATAAAATAAAATAAAAATAAATTAAACTTTAATCATTGACGGTTTAAATACTTCAAAATCTCCTTCAAAAAGTTTTAATCATCCTGACGCTGACTGATTACCTAAAATAAAGAAAAACAAATTTCTTTTTTTGTGTAATAATTTTTTTGTTTTTTTTGTTTAACATTCTTTCATTGTTCTACTGATTATTTCAGCGTCCTAAATTATATCTTGCAAAATATGCTTATTTTTGCTTTGTTTATGCTGGTTATCTCCGTTAGATTTGATGATCCGTTGACATAAGCGCCCACTTTACTTCACCGTAGGGAGCCATGTCGGCTAAATATTTTTTAGTTGCTAGGAGGGTATCAGATTTGTTCTGTAAAATGTAAACCATTATTAAACCTGAATGATCATCTACGAAATCAACACATACCTAGAATGTTTTCTGGCCATCGGTTCCACGGGACCGTTCAAGTCACAATGCACCATTGATAGGAATTTTTTGGCCTTCTTGTCTGGTATCTTACTTTGATAGTTTGTCATTTTCCCCTGCGTATAGACGTCGCAGTTGAAGTTTTTTGATGTTTGCATTTTCATTCCATCAACTACAATCGGCAACTTTTTGATATCAGGAATATTGCAGTGTCCAAGAATTTTATGCCATCTGTAGATCATGGCAGACGGTTTTTGATGGGACTACACTATTTAAATAATATAGTCTTCCATTTTCTTTAATGTCGAATATAGTTCCATTCGGGTACACCAGTTTTGATTTATTGGGGCTAAAGTTTATATTTGCACCTTGTTTAGTGGCAGCTTGTACAGAAAATATATTTTGTTTAAATTTTGGGATTAGAAAAGTGTTTTCTAGAATACAGAAACATAATTCACCTTTATTGTTCTTTAGCGAGATTTTAGCATTGCCTCTTTTCAAAACGATATTATTTACTCAACTCCCGTCAGCCAGTTCTACAAAATGATTTTTTGGCTTAAAGTTGGGATCAAAATTGATAAAATCAGATTCCTTTGTAATCACATGTGTTATTGCACCACTATCGACAAGAAAATTATTGTTTGTTGACGCATTAAACGTACATGAAAATAAGAATGTATGTTCGCTAACGGAGCTCTCCACATTTTTAATGGAGTCGCCATTTTGAGTCCTGTATCTACATTGAAAACTCTTGTGATTAGGTCGTCCACAATTATAGCAAATAATTTTTGTACTTTTCTTAGGAGAAAAATTGTTTTTGGCAAAGTTGTGATTTTTATTCTCGGCATGGGTATAATTTAACTTTGGTGTTTTTATGTGTGCATTTTTAAATTTCATGATATTTGTAGATTCGTTTTTTTCTGTGATCATTTTTTCAGTTTCCTCGTAACTTCTGAGTGCTACCTTGAAATGGCTAAAAGTCATGGGTTTTTCTTTCTGGGTTATGACGGTAGTAAATGGCTTGAAATCACTCGGTAATCCCTTAAGGACCATGGAAATTAACAGACTTATAACTTCACCAGACATTTTTAAAGAATTTGCAGTCGTTTCAGCTCTTATAATATAGTCAGTAATGGTTTTGGCTTCCATTCGTTTTAGAGAGGTCAGTTCAGTATATAAAGAAATAATTTTGGGTTTTCCTGTCGATAAATAATGCTCTCTCAATATGTTCAATGCTTTGCAGCCATCATCCAGGGCTTCTCTCATTACCAATGATAGACTTTGGTCATCTAAGCACTGTATTAATTTCGCAAAGACACTTGGTTCTTTTCAATGAAGTCGGGGTCGTTTCTGTTTTCAGGTTGTGTTTGAAGTACTTTGTGTAGTTTTTGAATTCGTAGATATCCTAGAAATTTTACTTGCCACAATTCGAATTTTGATTATCAAAATAAAAATGCATGCTGGGCCCATAACCTCTAGAAGTGTAAGCCATGTTTAGTTTCAGAACAGTTTCCGATGGTTCTTTGTTCTACACAAGTCCTGAGAGGTGACTGGTTTGCAGTAGACAGAGCGTAGTTTCCGATGATTCGTTTTTCTACAAGTCCTGGGAGTTGACTGGTTTGCAGTAGACAGTTCTCAAGTTGTAATCCACAGAGCAAAAGATTCTTCCCGATGGAAAAATACAAAATTCCTACAGAAAGGTTTAATATTTATGGAGCAATTCTGGTTTCTGATTGGTTGGTAGCAAAATGGGAATTAATTCGATTCTTCAGTTCCCAGCAGCATCGTTTATAAATAGAATCTCCCGACTATGTGGGATCATACCCCCATTATATTCCAAAATATTGTAACAGCCCCTTACTTCAAAGTGGCACTGTGCCTTGTTTGAGGTGAAAATTGAATTAAAAATAAAGAAATACTGTTTTCAGTTATGATTTTGTTTGTTTTTATACTCGACAAACGGAAAGTTTGGTTGTTATACCCTGATGGAGATTGTGGTTTTTGAAGGATGATATTGATGTTTGCTTAACCTGACTTTTAAGCAAAAGTATTAAATCAAAAACTGTAGGCACCTCCGAATTAAATAAATAATTGTTAAACACGAAGCACTGAATAAAGAAACAAAACCTCTTTTATAAACGAAACAGCGGAACGATTTATTCAGATTCCTTTGAATATTTTAACCTGTAGTATTAGGTTAAAATATTCAAAAGAATAGAATGTTCAGCTGTGTGGAGTCAAGCAGATTCCCTCGAGGTTGGTATTTGGCAGTTATTTCTGGTGAAATTGTTGATGCAAGAAGATGAGGGAAGAGAGAGAGAGAGAGAGTGTGTTCGTCTTGATGGTTGAGATCTGTTGAGTCTCAAGAGAGAAGTTGGATACAGGTCCATTCCACATGGAGTTGTTGTCAGTCCAAGATCTAGGAAAAGAGAGAGACTGTTGCTGGTTTAATCTTTTATAAACTAGGTCATGTGACTGAGAGCTGACTTCTGATTGGACAAGTGTATTTAAAATCTCCAGCCGTAAGAATTCGTTCTGGCTTGGTAATTTCATCTGCTACAGGGTCAGGCAGTCCCCAATTGGATCCCTGTAGCATCCTTAACTGGTCTCCATGCACCCAGTAATATGCGATTTTGTTTAACAGTTGCAATTTGCGACAGTCTCACCATTGTGAATGACTGTCTGTGCATGGCAAAGAGTCACGCCCTTGAAAGGGTAACCCTATTGATATGCATGAGAATAAACAGAATATGGCGGATCATAAACTATCTTGCTATCCCTATAGGTAGCAGTAGTTCTTGAGGCATCCAACAGAAGTGTACTAGCAGCTTAGAGAGCAATATGATTGTGCAGATGACCATCTTCTTGACTATGGACAAATACATTGCTCCAATTAGCAAAGAACTATAATGAGACGGTTTCAACAAAATACGTTCTTCGAGGGGTTGTTATTAGAAAGGGCATCCAGCTGTAAAAATTTGCTTCAATATGTCACATGTGGCAGAACATCCACCTCTCAGACATGGGGAAGAAAGGGAATTTAATCCAAGTAAGAAAAAGAATTGTCACTCGTTTTGGCTGTGATGGAAGTTTCTTTATTTGGGGTTTGAAAAGCTTTCAGCATAGACTTGAGCACAGTCATTTCAACCTTTGACTCTTGTAAATTATTGCAATTTGTTGAGGGTTCAAATATGATGTCAGCCATAATAATAGCTTGGGAAGGTGAGAGAAAAATAAAAAGATAATTTTTTTTCTCTATTATTTATTTTTTTAATCCTTTGTGATGAGGCTTCATAATTTGTGTATTCATATTTTGTCGATTGTTATCCTCATCTCACCATGTTTCGGCCAACTCATCCTCTGGCCTTCTTCAGGTGATTAACAATGAGGGGATAGGAATGCTGAGTCTTGTAACGGTATCCTCAGTAATTACTGCCTTCCATAGTTGCCTCACCACGTTTTGACCAACTTAGATGCAGTGGATAGAGGCGTTGAGTCGCTACGATTCCAGGTGAGCATTGTCTGAAGATAGCGGTTTCAATCCTACCCGTCGGCCAGAAGATTAGTTGTCCAAATGCTGGTGAAACAAGTATGGAATGCAGTAATTACTGAAGATACAGTTACAAGACTCAGCACTCCTATCTCATCGAAATTAACTACCTGAAAAAGGTCAGAGGAATAGTTGGTCGAAATGCCGTGAAACAATAACATAAAGATGGGGATAACAGTCAGCAAAATATGAATACACATAATTTTTTTCATTTTTTTCTTAAGTCATTATTTGTATTTGTTGTTTTTTTTTTTTGCTTTGCTTTTTTTCTTAATATCTTGATTCTACAAACCATTTGGTTACAAAAAAAAATTAGATAACTGAATGTTTATTTTTCTTTTTAACAATCTAATTTAGCAAGCCGAATGGAAACATGACACCATGTTTAAAATTCGGTAACTGTTCATTTATGTGTCGGAGAATCGAATAACAGAATAGTAAATTTCTAGATCTCAGCCAATCAGAATGGGTGGACTTCACTAAGAGAGATATTATTATTTATGAATAGGAAAATATAAAGTATATCTTATGTCTATCTATTATTCAGTTAATAGCAGTGCAATCACAGTATCATAGGAAAATTGAGAATTGGTCTCGGTGTCAACTGGTAGTGGTAGGAGCACTAAGTAATGAGAGAGACAAATAGGAATTACTTCCTCTGTAGATGTTGCGATTGTGATGATGTTGCTTACCAGATGCAATCTAGCAATTTAATATAATGCCTGAATGTGTCTGCAATGGTGTTCGAAAGATACATAAGATAGTGACTAATAGCCTAGATGTATTTAATTTGTATGTGGCATCTGTTGTTGCAAACTTACAATACTTTAGTCTAGAGGGGAATTTCTGAAGTCATTTTATTATATAGGAGAAGGATATATATATATATATATATATATATATATATATATATATATCGATTCACAATATAAACATGTACTAATGAAAGCAAAGTAACAAGTTGAAGAAAATATAATTCTAGTAAATTTCTAGATCTCAGCCAATCAGAATGGGCGGACTTCAGTAAGAGAGACATTATTATTTATGAATAGGAAAATGTAAAGATTATGCTATGGTCCCCCCTCACCAAACTTTCACAAGAAACATCCGTCTAGCAGAAAACACTATCACTAATTTCCCCCACTCTTTATCTGTGCCTAAACCTAAATGTAAATTCCATGAGCAAAGCTTCATTCTTAGAACTGTATGCCTATGGAATTGTCTTCCGTTTTTCTGCTTTCCAGCTGACTACAATATGGTTGTCTTCAAGTCTAAATGTAAACAAGTTTTTGATGAGCTGTTCCATATAAGTTAACAAATTTACCGAATTTCTATTACTAACGATTACTATATTGTCCAATTTCTACTGTACACTGTTTAACTGTTATCCTCGAGTGGCTCCTTGGCCTTGATAAGTAGTGATGCCTATGTAAAAAAAAAAATTCAATAAAACATTTATTGTATGTAGAACTGACTATGAAATAGTGTTCATTAAAATATATGCAAAGTAAATGCAGGTGGAATGATGCATGTTTTAACCACCTGACAAAGACAAGAAAAAAAACAACATTATTTTAGAATGCCGATTGGGGCCTTTAACATCAGAGCAGCAGTCAAGGAGAACAATGGCCACATACTCTATCCAATATTGATGATCAGAGGTTAAATGTAATGATGCATTTAACTGTCAATAAAAGTGCTAGATCATTCCATAAAAAGCTGGGTAATAACTAGTAGTTCTAGCAAGTTTAATACCTTGTATTTTGGATAGTTCTTGGAAGAAGCAGGATTCGAACTGCCTACTGTGATCAGTGGTAATTGTTGCTGGGACACCATAATGTAAAACCCAACATGATATAAGGCCACATGCATCAGTTTCAGCAGAAATATTATTTAGTAGGTTGGCTTCAGGCCATCATGAAAAACGATCAATACAGGTCAGTAAATAGGAATAGCGTCAGGTTGATCAATCAATCAATGTCGATGTGGTTGAATAAGTATCATTTGTTATTAAAATTCTTTTCTGGATGCAATAAATTTGAATTTTAAAATAAACAAAACCGCTCATTCTACTGGAACATTGAAACTGCTGCCGTCCCTTTTCACACCGTTGTCGTCTCTCTCCAGAGAAGTTAATAGCAGCTGGACATGAATTTAATCATATGCTCGAGCTAAGTATTATTTGTCCTTCATCTAGTCCTTGTGTATCTCCTTTACATATGGTTCTGAAGCATTCTGTAGATTGATGTACTAGCGCATATGTGAGACTTTCAGCAAATATCCATTTCTGCCCACCTCGTTGGCAGGAAGAGACAAAATCACTTCCTGTTAGACACGTGTGATAAGAAGTGAAGAAAATGGCAAGGTGAGTGCGAGCTCCAGAACTCAATATTTTGTCTTTAGCCAAAGTCTGCCATTTTTTTAAAAATTTGTGTTCACCCAAAATAAGGTATATTATAACTTGGACGTGAGTGGCTACTATTTGGGACCATGTCTACAGGAACTATGTAAGGAGATGAGCAAGATATTGATTGTTTGTTTACATTACATTTAAACTTCTGCGTGTCAGTACAGTCAGAGAAGCAGAAATTAGGAAGGGCATTCCAAAATTTAGCAGTCAAATTGAAGAAACTATAAGTAGAAAGCTTTCTGGCATCTACGGACCTCTACAGTAAAGGGGTGGGATTTTGCTGCTAAACGGATTTGTTGGGAGTATGTACATCAAGGGGTACAAGTTTAGTGAGTTCACCAGAGCACATTTCATTAAATACTTGTAAAACAGGCATAGGGGGGGCACATTAATGGGACAGAAGTTGGAGTTTGGTTGATAGAGCGGGACCTATTAGATTGGAGACTCTTTTTTGGATCCTGTTTAAGATGGAAAGTCTAATGGTGGTGCATTCTGCAGAGAACCACGACTGGCTGTAAGATTTTTGCTGGAAATTTTGGAGGGTATGAAGCGATCTATACCTACAATCAACCATTCTATTAAGTCTGATACTATAGAGGACACATTCTTTTTGAACATGGAACTACATCGGGTATAAATGTATGGAAGTTATCCCAGTCAGCCATTTTTTTTTATTATAAGGTAGTCACCACTTATCAAGGCCCGGAAGCCACTCGGGGATAAGGGTTATGGTGTGTACAGTACGTTAGTGTTTGTAGAGGACTAGGATATATAAATCCTAATCCCATTACAAAAGAAAATAATGAAACAAATGGAATGAAGGAAACAAAAACTCAATTGCTGGAATAGATAAACGTGTCATTTATTTACTGTTGAGAGAATGAATGTTTTAGATATAACACGTGTTCATGTCTGCGCAGGTGTAACCATCATTTGTTGCGGAACTGGTAGCATAGAAGGATAAAATATGTATATCTGTTTTGACTCTTCAATAAATGCTATTTTTGAAAAAGTTGTGGAAATGAAACGAAATATCGAAATGAAATCTGTATGCTTTTGTGTTAATCCTTTTGTTCTATATAGTTCGTTCTTTGCTTATTTATTTTTTGTTTAAATATCTTGTCAGATATTTATCCATTAAACATACTTTTCAAGCCCATGTATCCCACCTAAACAAACGTACTGATTTTTTTTTTTTTCATCTCACGATCAGGTCACTATCGTTTGTTCGCGCGTGGAAAGAGAAGTGAGTAATGTAGTGAAAAATGGGAATGATAGTCCAGCGTGTAGACAAAGAAAAGGATAGAGGGTTGACATCAGTTAAACTGCACGCCATGTTAGCAGTCAGCTACGCGAAGGTATTCTCAGGGACATGTTGTATATATAGAGAGAGAAAGAGTGAGAATGTCAATCCAGTTCACGGAGAGAAAAAGCGTATAAAGAGTATGTACGGTCTGTTCTTTTTGTCCCACATAGTAGCAAGTGGCGTGAGGCATGCCTGTCGAAAAGGCAGTGGCTGGTGCGCCGACCACTCACCTCGGAAGCTGGTCCGAAACGGAAGATGCTGCTTATTGCTCTTGCTTTTATACTTGTTTCCGGTGGTCTTTTGCGCATGTGTGGGCTTCCTTTGAAAGGGGAAGTGACGTTGTCCATGTGTGCGTTCATGTATGTACATGTGAGTACATGTGTGCACGTTAGCTTGTGTGTGTATACACGTGAATGTGAGTGTATGCACGCGAACGTGAATATATGTACGTGTGTGGACGTGCACACGTATGTTTGTGTGCGCGTATGTATATGACAAGTAATATGGCTTCAAATGTGAACGCGTGTTTTTGTGTGAAACTAGAAAAAGCTTGCGCATGTTGGAGATTCGATAAAGCATCTTAATTAAGGGGACGGTTCATCAGGAAATTGTTTACATTGGACTTGAAGACATTCAGGTTGTAATCAGGTGGGAAACAGGCAACCGGAACAGAGTTCCACAGGTGTGCACTTCTAAGAAAGAAGCCTTGTTCATGGAATCTACATTTTGATTTTGGGACAGATAAGGAGTGGGGAAAATTTTTGACAGTGGTTTCAGCTAGACGGGTGTTTATCGTGAAAGATTGGTGAGGGGGGGGGACCAGAGATTGGAGTTCAGACGAGCACCTGCCGTGGTAGCAACAATAAAACAAAGACAGACTCGCAACGTCTCTCCTGTGGGAGAGAGGTTGCAGGGAAGAGAAAAAGGCATCACCCACTAGGCCACAAAGCCTATTTTGTACTCTGTCAAGGGAGGATAGGCTGTTTTTAGCAGCTCCTGCCCAGATGTGGCAGCAGTACTCCATCCTTGGACGTACTTGCCTTTTATACAGATGGAGAATTGCATCAGGGGTGAGATATCTTCTGGAGCGGTAGAAGGATCCTACCATTTTTCAAGCTACCTTGGCAACTGACTTGATGTACGTGTTCCATTTCAGGTCAGGAGTAAAGGTCAAGCCCAGAAGCTTATCAGAACATGGAGCTTCCCCTAGACGAGAACCACCCATTTCAATTGATGCCAGATGGGGATCAGAGCGTTGATGATGTAAAGATAGAGGCTTGGTTTTGGATGCATTAAAAGTAACCAGCCACCTTCTCCCCCACTGTACCATGCACTCAAGATCAGAGGAGAGAGAATCTGAGAGAACTTTGTCATTTGTGGCCTCTGATGCGTTGCCATAGATGGTCGTGTCATCAGCATAGATGTCAACGAATGATTTAAGTGTGTGTTTTGGGAGATCATTGATGTATATCAGGAAAAGAGTTGGGCTTAGGATGGACCCTTGAGGGACTCCAGCATTAATATTGAGGGCCTCTGATTTCTGCCCATCAACCACTACTCTTATGAGACTATTGGAGAGAAATGATTTAATTATTGAGAAAACATTTCCAGTTATACCGTAGCTGGAAATCTTGTGAAGTAGGCCTTTATGCCCTACCTTATCGAAGGCCTTTGATATGTCAAGAGCAATTGCCCTAGAAAGGAAACCTTTGTCAAGAGATTCACTAATCCTATGAGATATAACAGCTAGCACATCTGCTCTAGATCTGGCAGAATGGAAACCATATTGCATGTCACTAAGAAGGTTGTTTTTGCTGAGGTGGTTGACTACTTATTGGTCTGTACTGAGAGGGAGATGACTTATCACCTGAATTCTGATGAGGTTTTCCAGGGTGTTGGGAAGCACTTCTCTTTAAGGCAACGCTTAAAGAGTTTTGTAAGTATGGGGGCAAGTTCTGGTTGAATCTTTTTCAGCACAATGATTGGAATGCCGTCAGGGCCAGTTGCTTTACTGGAATCAAGGTTCTTGATTAGCTTGGCAACCTCACGCACAGTTATTTGTATGTTGCATAGCGTGTTGTCTGTTATAGGAGGAAATATGGGGAGTTGATGGCGTTCGTCGCATAGGGTAGAATTAGCTGAAAAATTCTTGGCAAATAGTCTGGCCTTATCTGATGCTGACGAGATGACCTCAGGTCCATTGATGATGGTTGGGATAGAACGAACGCACGTTCAGGATCCTGTTTGCTATTTGCCAGAACTGGTGGGAACCAAGCCGCTGCTCAGCTACTTTGGATTTAATGAACTGAGCATATAGCTCTCTTGCATTTATTATTACTCTTTTACAGTGGTTGCTGGCAGTGCTGAAAGCAGCTTTAGTCTCAGTACATCTATTACGTTGGTAGCTATGGAAAAAGTGATTTCTGTGCGCGATGGCAGCAGCACATTCTGGGGAGAACCATGGCTGGCTGTTAGGATTTTGTTGGAATTTTTTAGAGGGTATGAATCGGTCTATGCCTACAATTAACCATTCGGTCAGGTCTGATACTATAGAGGACACTTCCTTTTTAAACATGGAATGCAGAGGTAGATCAAATATAAATGTGCGGAAGCTATCCCAGTCAGCCGTAGAGTATCGATATACAGTACGGCGGAGAGGTACGTATGAAGACTTATTACATTTTGTTTTTATCTTAACTGATACAACCGAGTGGTCGGAGGATCCCAGAGGAGATAGAACGGAACATGAACATAGCTCAGGGGAAATTGTGAGGAAAAGATCTAGAAGGCTTGCATACTGACCGGAAATATCGAGCACTCGGGTGGGTTTGTGAATAATCT
The DNA here is from genome assembly GCF_053919585.1 of Euprymna scolopes. Classification (NCBI taxonomy): domain Eukaryota; kingdom Metazoa; phylum Mollusca; class Cephalopoda; order Sepiida; family Sepiolidae; genus Euprymna; species Euprymna scolopes. The sequence goes on from NC_136497.1 coordinate 14,929,584, forward strand.
GGGTGAGGTCATAGGCAGTGGCAAAATCATGACAGAACCTCCCATCGTCATCGGTTTTATTTGAGTGGGTCAGCCATTCCACATTATGGACATTGAAGTCACCACAAATATGAATGTTAGCCGAAGGATGAGCAGACAGGATATGGTCAATTTTATCAGATATGCTCTTAAAGATAGTAACCCCACTGTTGTGGGGGCGATAGAGGGCAAATATAAATGCAGTGGTGTAAGCTAGTGCAACCCGGAAGCACATATGAGGTAAATTAGAGTCTTCTCTGGAGATATCCCTACCACATGGAAAGCCATCTTTAATGTAGGCACATATTCCATGGCCATGGCGATCTTGGGGGTCAGATTTAGATGTTAAGTTAGAATATCCTTTAATTATGAATTCGTCTAGGGAAGTGGTTGGCCCTATGCCAGTTTCACTTTGAAAGAGTATGTCCGGTTTCGTCTCCTGTAATTGTGTTTCAACCTCTGGAAGTTGGAACGTAGACCCCTGATGTTGGAGAAGGAGACGTGGTAGTAGGGGTTTATGGAGGATGGGGTTCTAGGTTTATTCGGTTTTTTTTTTGAGATTTGTCATGTTGAGGTTTTTGGGATTTGTGGAGCAGGTCAATAGATTTGGTTGGAGCAGGACAGAGAGGGAAAGTAAGATAGACAAAGACAAGAAATTTTTTTTTTTTTGTAGCACATGATAAGGTAAAACCGTACCAATTACCCACTAGTATGGCATCGAGAGGCCCTACCAGAAACTACTGTATGGTGTAGAATCCATTCACCAAATGGAAATACAGCACAGCAGCCCCGGTACTTTGCACCTGCTGATAGGACAGCCTCCTTAGTGGTTAATCTAAGGTTCGGGTCCCTGACTATCAGGCGGATAACGTCAGCCCAGATGAAACGTTTACCTCCAGCACCCTTACTAGTGACATGACCACAACGATAGACATAGAGACAGAAATTTTCCGACATCTCAGGCTACTGTTCACAAAGTACTACCGAAAGCAGCTTTTTCTTCACCCTTTGTCAGAAAAATCACTCATTGGAAATGAGGACTGAAGGACAAAAAAAGGAGAAGCGAGAGTTACTGGAGCTGCCGATAACACATCCACATGCATTATCTACTCTCCATTAAAAAAAAAAGGTGAAAGGGGCTTATTAACATCTACTTCGTATAAGTCCATTGCCCCATTCCCAGCTTAGGATAGTACTTGAAGATAGTCTCGCCTCCCATGTTAATGCATGGATACTTTTTGCCTTTATCTACCTCCAGCTAGAATGTTCGACCATTCCAGCTCCACCCCATAATAAATATGCTATAATGGAACTTTTATCAAATTGGAAGTCTGGTTATTTTAACTTGTTTAAAAAACTGGTTAAGAAGTAATACCTTTAGGGTTACGTATTAAGTTTAGACTAGAAGTAATGCATACTTTAGAGAGAAAAAAAAAGCCGCATGTTTTTGAGTTCAGATAATATGCAGGTATAATTTGGGAAATGTTCAATTTCGTGGGAGACTTTTTTTTTCTCTCGTTTTAAATATAAAAAAAAAGGTATTGGTTAATAATAGTATATTTGACAAAAAAGATTAAGGGAAAAAAGATAAATAAAAAGAAAACAAGACAAAAATATTCAGGATTAAAGTCAAAGCTGGAATAAGGAAAAAATAAAACAAAAGTTTGCAATACACAGATGTTAGTGTTTTTAGATTAGTAGACTTCAAAAGTTACGGATAGAAAAGTTTCTTAGCTTTGGGTCTGCGGAGTTTGACTTAGCTTTCGTGAGTTCACAGCGTAAAAAGAGGAAATGCTAGCCAATCAGTCTGGTTTTATGCCGATATTTAAAGGGTATGTATCTATAGACTGTTTTTATCTTTGAATATCCTGGGCTGACACATATTCTTCCAATGTTCCTGTTTTCCACATGCATAACATTTAGATCACTTCGCTAGACACTTTGGTTTTCGAGGGTGATTACCTCCACAGATCAGACACACTGTTTTGATAGTGCTAGTCTTGACTGTGGTGTTTTCAGTGCTTATGTTAATGGAGTTTTTCTGTGGAGTTTGGAAAATTATGGACCACTGCACTAAAACTCTGTGCAAAGGGAACATTTTTTTCTTGATTACAATTTTGTTGCATATGCATGCGCATCTCTTGCTGATGGAGGTTTACTCATCAAGCGTGAGCGAAAAACTGACTTCATTTCCTTAGAGTTTGGCTATTTATGTTTTGCAACTCTCGCCATTTCTCTTTTCTCACCCCCTCCATAAAGCATTCCACACCTCTTACATCTTCTTCCACTGATTTTCCTGCGCTGGTAGCAAAGAAAGCATTCCTTTTGCTTTTTTGAGGTGAGGCTGTTTGTAATGTTACTACTATAGGATTTAAATTGTTGTAGGCCTTTTTTTGTTGCCTCGTAGCTGCAACCCGACTTTAAAGTGTTTTCGACTGTGTATCCTTTAGCTTTGTTCAAAAGTTCTTTCTGGAAGCCTAAGATGGGCTGTGGTGTAGCCGTTGTGAACACTGGTAGTTTTTCATCAGCCAGAAACAACTCGCAACACAAAATTCATTTGTTATAAAAATATGAAAATATTTTATTTCTAGCCTCAAGTGCGCATGTCCAAGCTGTAGATGGAAAGGGAAAAGTAGGAACGGGTGGATTCAACAGCGAGCTCGTCTAATGTTGCTTTCTGATTGTTTGCTTTTCTTCCCTTCTTGCATATACATGACCTGTTCTCTAACAGGTGTTCCAACCCTGGCAGTTGTGTGTAGGTCAATTAGTTGACTTATTCACCTCCAGTGACATCAGTTTTGACAGCTTCCCTTCATCGTTCAACACATTTTTGACTACCGACTGTCATGCGTGTGTGTACAGTTTCAACATGAGACAGACATAGATGCAATAATTTGCTCAAGAATTCTTTTGTTCATTTCGTCAGCACTAAAATAAGATTTCTGAGCTTGCTGTCAGCATCTAGTTACACATTCGTCAAGGCTTTCACTGGTTTGTTTCTAGTAGAGGAAATGCATCTTCAGATTTGTGATCCTGTAATTCTGAATTGGATTCATCTGTTCTTTAAATCTTGATCAAATATATTTGATATTCACTGTTTCCTCCTTATATAGTGTCTACGAGTTGTATCTTCAGAGGCCCCTATCATCTATAGCACTAAGATCTAGCGCACTTCCTTTCATTCTTTACGTGTTTAATACAATACAATATACGATGAGAAGGAACACATGCCTATACACTAAAGATTATAATCCCTCAATACACATCATCTCTAGATTTGTAGTCCAAACGAAGCGGGGGTTCTTCTAATGTTTGTCTAGTCTGGCTTTGAAGGTATTGAGTGGCTCTGCAGGTACCATTTCTTCCGGCAGCTGGTTTCACAAGTTCAGCACACGTTGAGAAGAAGTTTGCTTGAACAGACCCAGCTGCCCCGTTCCGATGTTGCTGCTTAACCAAACACAAGGAATGCTCATGGGTCCTACAATCTTGTTTCAAAGGAAGCATCTTGAGACAGTCCATACTGTATTCCCCATACAGATATTTAAAGACTTTGATGGCATCCCCTCTCGTTCGACAGAACACCAGTTGGAAGATCCAGTTTCTTGAGTCATTCCTCGTAGGGAAGATCATGCAGATTTGGGACCAATTTTACAGCCTTTCTCTGCACCACTTCTAATAATAAAGAATATTTCTATTTTCTGTTTAAAAAGATGAAATGCCTTGTATAAATTATTGCTATCCCATTTCATTATAAGAATAATATGGTGAGCATCTCTGGATGTGTTAGTTGATTATCGTATAATAATTAAGCAGGTGAAATTTTGCTGCTTTTTTTTTCTCAAGAAAAGCTGTGTTAGATACTGGAAAATTTATTGTAGTAAGAAAATGCTTATCATCGATTTTTTTCTCGCTGCACAATTACATAAAGTATCTCATAGAATCTTTGTTTTCCTGTAGAAAAGGAAAATAAGTTTGTCTTACAGCCATTGATTAAAAATTTATTAGCGTTCTTTTTCCTGCTATTTGTTGCATTATTAAAAAGATTGATGTTTGGTCGTACATTTTTTTTCTCCACCGCTCTGCAACCATGAATAAGATTCCAAGATACTAGCATAGTTTTATATTACTTTTATTGATAGAATATAAGGTTATAATACATACTATTATCGCATTAAAACCAGCCACACAGTCCTGCTTTGTGAGCAAGCTAACAGAGTCTTCCGGTTAACAATTATTACTTATATAATAGGCCTTCATGAAAAAGATTCCTGCTGGAACCTACTACAACTGTGACATTTGTTTAATTTTCGGTTTTTAAGCGATTATCGAAACTCCCCCAAATAACCGTTTCATGGCGGCTATTTTTTCTTGTTCTAACTTAAAAATCGCCACTATCTGTATTTCAGATTAAATAAACGTTTTAAAATAAGTTCAAACATAAAAGACTTATCCAGGTAGGTAGAAGAGTAACTTATCTTGTCTTTGGTAACATTTATGTGTCATATATTTGTTTTTGAATACTTTTTCGTTTTATTGTCTATACTGCAAAATACACATTGAAGTCTTAAAATTAAAAAAAAAAGTAAATAAATAAATAAGTTAATAATGGTCAGGGTGTAAAAAGATATCTGTATCCTAATTAATCCCTGACAACGTCGGATCTTTCTGCAAGTGTTATTTATAAAAGGAAAAATAACCTTTTTTTGTTTTCAAGTCAAAGAAAACCCCAACCAAAAATGAAAACTTATTTTTTAAAACCTGTTGTTTGTTATTATGACTAATATATATATATATATATATATATATATATATATATATATATATATATATATATATATATATATATATATATATATATATATATATATATAAATTTTACCGAGATTAATTGTTTATTATGAAATATTCTGTTTCGTATATTTTATCAGAATATTTTGATTTTTACAAATTTTGGCTAAACTTATTTTAAAATTTTATTTTTTTTTTACTTGCACTATTTTTCTTCAAGCGATTGATGTTAATTATGTATTCCTGCGCCATGTCTGAACTATATTGAAATAACCCTCGTTTGACCCTTCTCTGACGTAGAAGAAAAATCTTTCAGTTTGAAGTAATCGCACGTGTTACGCACAAAGCTTTCTTTTAAAATGGCACGGTGAGTTGTTATTGTATATATATTTTTTAAATACATATGTAATATATTTACTTTTATATTATTTCAGTCAGAATTTAGAAGAAAGATAAATATTTTATTCTTAATCAATTGTTTATCTTAATAGACACCTGTTTTTTTTTTTTCTGGTAGACAGCGAGTCGAGTAAAATTGTTTAGTTTGTTTACCTTGAAATACATTATTTATTGACAGAAAATAAATGTATTTAATTCTTTTTCTTCGAAATATATGACCAGACTTAAATTTAATTTAGTCATTTCTTTTATAAAAACACTTTATAAACGTAACGTATCTGCATCCCTTGGACGTGTAAGAAATGCCTTCTTTGCATTTTTTTCTTTTTTTTTTTTTTTTTTTTTTTGTGGCGGGAATGTTCCATTATTTATATATATAAAATATATACATTACTTAAAAGCTTTTAATATAAAAAAAAAAAAAAAAAAAAAAAAAATGTACTCTTTGTATGTTTGTTTATTTTTTTTAAATAAACAAAAGGGAAAACCTAGCCACAGGTGTCTTATATATATATATATATATATATATATATAACCGAACCTGTAAAAAGATTTAATCTTTGCAATTTTTTTTTTTTCTTTTCTAAAAAAAAATTCGTGCTGTTTATCTTCCACGTTTCATAAACATCCAACTCCATAAAACCTAATCTTTATTAAATATATCGTGCCCAAGTGTCCGGAAAGTAGATATGAAAATATTTATTCCAAAATTAAAATAACTTAAAAAAACTCCTTGGATTTTCTGTTCGTTCTGTGATTATTTTTAGTGTTCATCCCCGCTGACGACCTTGTCTTCCTTATGGAAAAAAGTTTTCCTTACCACAAATTATCCCACTTTCAGCTCCTTGGATACATCTCGTGTTCGCTTTAAAAAAACAAAAACTAAACTTATGTGTGTGTGTGTTTCTCACTGTTTTAGTTGTTTATATCGGCTAATATATACACGATGATAAACAAAATTCAGTTCTAATGTACTATACGGCCTTGTTTGCTTGTCGCCTCCCATGGCGGGAAGATAAAGAAACAATGTTAAAATACACAAGTGTCAATATCTTTTTCGGATGATAAAGCCTGTCAGGGCAGACCCTCTAGAACTGCACAGGAGGACTATCTCAAGCTGACAGATACCTCCCTAACACAGCGTGCTCAAGATGCTCGGTCTGATTTTTGTATGAAATAACCACTCCGGATGAGTGACCACTGGATGTACCCTCCCCCATTAGACGACCCGTGATTATATAATATATATATATATATATATATATATATATATAATTTTTTTTTTTTTTTTTTTTGTCATTTATTACGTAAAAAGAATCCACGATGTTTTCAACATTGTAACGTCATCCAGTCATGCATGCACTGCACTGAGAAAAATATAAAAGCAACATCCAGTTTTTATTTTTTTTATATACCGTATACAAGCCTGAGGGCAACGTGAAGATAAGGGTTAATAATGGGACAATATCATAGTTATATAAATTTGGTAAATTAATTAAAATTTAAGGTACTTAAGGGGACAGACTTTCAAGTTAAATTGGTCTCTTTAAATTAATTTATTAAATTGTTTGGTGAAATCTCTCCCCATTTTCAGAATTGGTTTCTAAATAACGTGGGCAATTTTGCAATATAGACAACAAAAACGAAAAAAAAAAAAAGTGGGTAAAACTACAAATGTATAACAAATGTTACTGATATCGTGGTTGGTGACATTTATAGGATGGGTTTCTACCAGTATTTTATTCTTCGATTTGAGCGATTATCGAAACTCCCTTAAATAATCGTCTGTCTACCATTTTGTTGTTTTAAGACTACATTTTTTTTTTTTTTTTTTTTTTTTTCAAACTAAATAAACGCTTTAGCACGTAGGTAGAAGAGTAACTTATCTTGCCTTTGATAACAATTGTTTGTTATATATTTTGACGAATTTTTATTGCAAAAGGTCCAGTAACATTATTCCTGTCCGTATTTTATATAAGTAACGCAACATATTATATAAGGAAAATTAAAACGAATTTTTAATCTTTAAGTAATATGTAAACGGACAAGAAGCACCTGATAAAAAAGTTTGTTTTTTAGCCTTCCTCCTCTATTTAATTTTTGTTTTTTATAAGTTTACATAGGCTCGCGCATTTCTCGCCTCAATCGGATAGTTTTAATGGAGATTATGTAAACGGCAAAAATGAAAAGGATCATGTCATAGGTGGGTGATGACAAAAATAAAAAAATACACATGTCAAATATTATTGGTGTATTTTTGCTCTTCAAGCAAAATTTGGTGCTTGTGCACTTTTGCCACCGCGCTATTATTTAGTTTAAGGTTAAATTCAAGCTTCACGATATATTTATTAAATTGTTAGCAGGAAGCACAGAATATTTTAAAAAAAAAAAAAAAAAACGCCCTCCCCATGTTAAGAATGGCTTTCAAAATAACGTTATTTCAGCACGGTGGCAAAAGTGCACAAGTACCCCAAATTTTACTGTCTTCAGCAAAAATACACGTTAACAAAAAAACAAACGTCAAGTATTATTTTCCTTTCGTCGTAAATTCGAAACTCCTTAAGTGGATAGAAATTCATGGCGATAAGTTTAATATAGACTAAAAGAAAGTATATGTATTCCTGTTCCGAAACCAAAGATTATTTCTATGAACCAGTTGAACCACTTATCTATAAAAGAACCTTTATACAATTTAATTTCCAGGAATTCGAGTTTCCTTCGGCCACGGATACCATTTTGTTTTAAATTCGTTAGGGAGGAGGCGATTTTTTAGGTCATAAATCTGAAAATTTCGAGTTCGAATGAAATTTTATAGGAAAAAATGTTTAAAAGATAAATGGTTCTTTCTCTCCACAGCGGAAAACTTTCCCCTCGTCTCTTGTTTGCACCAATTTTAGGTTATCCCCCAAGTTTCGCGTGTTTTTTTTTTTATACTTCCGGTTTTTGTTAATCGTTCTGCTTTACGAAAATGCCCTGGAAAAGTCCTATCTGATTAATGTTTATCAGTTTTAAAAATAAGCAAACAAATCTGATTTTAAGAATACAAAAATATTTAAAACTGGGAAACCTTAATGAGAAACTTTTTCCGGACATTCGTTGTGAGAAGCAGAAACCGAAAGTGTAAAAAAGAAAAAAAAAAAATAATAATGCACGGAACTTGGGGATTACCCTATTTTATTTAAAGTTAACCACAGAACAATAGTTTGATTTCTTCAAATTCTAGTAAAATCAGGCGTTCTTTATTAATCGTCTGGATATCCTGTTCACAGAAAACCTTATTTTAAATTTTTTAACCTAAATTTAACGATAGCGTTTCAAAACTTAAGTTTAACAACCCCCGCCTGTATTTTTTTTCTTCGTCTTTTAATTTTTCTGGAGATAATTATCAATTGGACAATAATCTACCAGATTATCTTTAAAAAAAAAAAAAAAAAAATTCAACAATTCGAGACTTTTAAAATGTGTCCTGCTTCTAATACAACATTCTGGTAAGTCGATGCCCCATATTGAAACAAGTCGACGTTTGGAGGCCAAACTGCTTTTAAAAAAGGCCAATCTGGCAACCATGTTCACAACGTTGTTTAAAAAGAAAAAATAATTAAAGTATATTTATTTCCCACAAATTTTCATACATTTCTTATAAGTTTTGGTGATGCAGAAGAATAAGCGACTCGCACTCGGTCCGCAACATACAGTGTAAGAAGAAAAAATCGGTACTTGTACATTTTTGGTACCGTGCTAAGCACGGTACCAAAAATGCACAAGTACCGATTTTTTCACGGTCCGTGCTTAAATAACGTTATTTTCATAGCCTTTCTTAACCTGAAAAGAGGGGTGGTTTGTCATTATTCTGTGCTTTCACCTAACAGTTTAATATAAATTTAACCTGAAAAAAAAAAGTATTTAAAAATAGCGCGGTACTAAAAATGCATAAGCACTAAAAAATCACTTTTTTGCATAAAATAACAAATTCTTATTGTTTTAGTATTATAAAACTGTCAAAGTGCGCTAAAGTACCAAATAAAGACTTGCCTTTAAAATTTTTTTTTTTTTTTTTTATATATAAATTGGTGTCTGTAGAGGAGAGGACCTCATAACCATATTACCATTTTTAATTTGATATTTTAGTTAAAATTTTAAGGGTGGCATGCAAATATATACTTGGTATTACCACTTGGGATTAGTGTTAAAAGAATTTCTCTATGTAGATGTGTATATACTATCAGTACTTCTCGTTAGATTTAATAAAACTAAATTTTGTTTGCACTTTTAATAATTTTAAAACTTTTTTTCTCATAAAAAAAATTAGCAAAAATGGAAACTATGAAAATCTGAAATTGAAAATTTTTCTCTATTTTCCGTTAAGCTGAATATATGCCAACCAGTTTTATTGCTTACTAAGCAGTTCAGCCCGGCTTTGTTCGGCCCTATGTACTGTTCATAACTTTCCGTACGTGTGTGAATACACTTTATGTAACATTTCAAATGTTGAGACCAAAATTTGTCCGAGTAATTTCGTAGAGACTACAGAGGTCAATTTAAAAAAAAATTTGACCCCCCCCCTCCCTTAACATTTATTATTTTGGTCTCAAATCAAAATACAAAGTTTTACCCATGTCCAAGTTACTTGCATCTAAAATTTTAAGTATTTGGACCCAAAATTGACGGAGGAATTTGGTAAAATCTACAAAGGTCAACGCTTTCATCTTTAACCTTTTGCCAGCCAAATTTTTCACCCCCAAAACTGATTAAAATGCTTGCCGCATCTGATTACCCGTTATGTATAAATTTTAAATGTAAATTTTTTTAAACAGAATTGGTTGAGTAGTTTGCTAGACACCGCAAAGGTTAAATCTTTGAACTTTAAACTCCTTGGCAGCTCAAATTTTCGACCCAAACCGATTAAAAAGCTTGCCCTATCTCTGAATACCCTTTAAGTAAAATTTCAGATGTTAGACCAGAAATTAGCTGAGTAATTTGGTAGACTGCAGAGGTAAAAATTTTTTAACTTTGACCACTTAACATTTATTGTTTTGGGCTCAAATTAAATTAAAATGTTTGACACATGTTCAAGTAACCTACATCTAAAATTTTAAGTGTTTATAGACCAAAAATTGGCAGAGTTTTACAGTCTGTAAAGGTCAACTCTGGAAACTTTGACCTCTTGACAGCCAAATTTTCGCCCAAAAACTGATTGAAAAGCTTGCATGTCTGAATACCCTGTATGTAAAATTTCAAATGTTTAGACCCAAAATTGACTGAGTAATTTGGTAGAGTGCAGATCCATTTTTTTAAACTTTGAATCCTTAACATTTATTGTTTTGGGCTCAAATCAAATTATAAAGTTAGATCCATGTCCAAAGACCCAAAATTGGTGGAGGAGTTTGGTAGAGTTTTCAAAGGTCAAATTGTTGAAGTTTGACCCCTTAACAGCCAAATTTCTGTCCGAAAACCGATTGAAGATTTTCCCAAATCTCAATACCCCATAAGTCAAATCTCGAGTCTGTAGATCGAAAATTGACCGTTATCTGGTAGGGGCGTGCGCGCGCGTACACACACACACATTTTCACTTTTATAGATGTGTAGATAGATTTTGCGAATTCAGTCGGATGTAATGTTCACTTTCAGACTAAAATGCACTGAGTCGGTGGGAGGGAGGCATTTTAAGAACTCTAATCTTTTTCTGGATTAGATAAGAACCATAGTCTCGGATCAGCAAGTAGGCCAATATAAAGATGGTTTGCTAATTGTGACAAATACAGTGAAGGAGGATTCTGTCCATCTGAAGTTGGGAATAGGTTTGTATTAGTATGCACATATTCAAAAAAAGTTGTCAAAAAACAAATATATAACAAATATATAACAAATAAATGATATCAAAGGCAAGATAAGTTACTTTTCTACCTAACTGGATAATTTTTTAGTGTTTTTATTTAATGTAACATGTTTATTCAGCTCGAAAAACCGTTTACCAATGTATTGGAAAATTTAAAATGGCATTGGACTTTCTATTGAACACAGTAAGTTTGGAAAAATGAGTTAAAAATAAAAAACTACATAAAATACTGTTAAAAACCCACCAAATATGTCAGCCCATGTCATGGTAACATATATTGAGCAAGTTTCTAACAGTATTTTGTGTAGTTTTTTATTTTTAACTCATTTTCTCAAACTTACAGTGTTCAGCAGAGAATCTGGTGCCATTTTAAATTTTCCAATACATCGGTAAACACTGTTTTTCGAACTGTTACATTAAATAAAAACGCTAAATATTATCCAGTTAGGTAGAAAAGTAACTTATCTTGCCTTTGATAACATTTATTTATATATTTGTTGACAACTTTTTCGAATCTGTGTATAGTAATATAAACCCTTGGGAACATATACACCATACACTGGACAAAGCAGGGGAGAGGAGGGCAGTAGCCTTAGATATATCTAACGCTTTTGACAGGGCATGGCATGATGGTCTTCTCAGGAAAATCAGATCATATTGTATCACTGGATGAATACTTAACATAATTAAATCCTTAAATAAGAGAAGAATCTAGGTTGTCCTCCATGGTCATACATCTACATTGATATAAATGCAGGTGGGGGGGGGGTCGATCCTTGGACCTGTATTATTTTCATATTCATAAATGACCTCCCTGATAAAATTGTCTCGGAGATGGGTATATTTGCTGATGACACCACTCTATAACAGGTACAAAGGGGAAAATGAAAGAACATATAGTCAAGGCAATTACGGAAACCATAGACCTCCAGTCTGTAGTGGAATAGGGACAAAAATGAATGGTAACATTCAGTGCTTCCAAGACTAAGATTTTTTTCTTTTAATAATTACAAGAAACCTCAACCACCGATAACTATGGCTAATGATATTACCTGAAAGTATTCAAACTCCTCGGCTTAATGTTCACAGGGAACATGTTGGAACAGATACATCGAAGGCATTGCCGCAGAGGTAGGTGGTCACTCTCTACCGTGCCAGGAAGTTACTTACACCTGAAAGTATCTGGTACTTCTACAAGGCCACCATTCGCCCATGTATGGAGTAATGTCGTCACATCTGGGCAGGTACATCTGTTACTAGTCTCTCCCTTCTATACAGGGTTTAAGAGTTGATAACTTAATTGGTCCTGAACTGTCAGCTAGGCTTCAACCTCTGTCTCATCGACAAAATGTTGTATCCCTCTGCCTGTTTTACAAGTATTTTAATGGTAGATGCTCTGCGCCTTTGTACCCCCTTCAATGTAAATACCCCTCCCTTCTACAAGCAGCAAAATCCCACCCCTACACAGATCCCCAGATGCAAGAAAGCCTTCTACTCTTATAGTTTCTTCCCCCAAAACTACCATACTTTGGAAATCCTTTCCAGGTTCCTGTTTTCCTGACTGTACTGACTTGCAAAATTCAAGTGTAATGTAAACAAACATCTTGCTGCTCAACTCCCTATATAGTATCTATGCAATTGTCTTAGATGGTAGCTCCCTACACCAAAGTGGCACTGTGCCTTGTTTGGGTTGAAAATGCAATAAAAAAAAAAAATTTTTTTTTAAAATGGCGTATGCTTTCATGTGAATGGATCATTTGCTTTGACTCAAGTTCACTGTTCAATCATTTGACATGGGATTTTTTTAACGTTGGTTTTGTAACTTTATTTTTTTTTAATTTTTTTTTTTTTTATTTTTTTTTTGTACAATAATCAATGCAAATGATTCTGTTGTGAGACTGGCGTCCATATAATTATAACTTAATGCATAATAATAGTGCCTAACTCAATTTTAAGATTAGTTTTGTATTAATTCATAGCTGAACATTTTTTTTATATACTGGGAACTAGCAGTGCATCTAGCGTTGCCTGGTCATAAAATATGCTTAATGATATTTTAATTTATACACTTTTAATATTTATTTTTGTCCCAATACTCTATTGCTATTTATTATATTGTACCTAATATAAAGCGGTGATTTTAAAAGGAAAAAAAATGATTTGGATGTTATCAGTTAAAATCGAAACAAAAACATTTAATGCTTCAGCCTTTGTCACTACTGTTTTAGCTATAGTCAGATGGATAAGAAATAGTTTAAAAAAAAAAAAAAAAAGCTTTAATATATATACTGTGTATGCATACAAGAACACTATTAAGTTGAATTATGCCTGCCAAGTTTCAATTTGACCCCTTAGTATCTATTTTTATCACCTGAACAGTTCGTAAAAATGTTATTTGATGTGTCGCTCTGTGACCTTGTGTCTGAGAAGATGCAATTTGAAAATTTGCAATTTGACTGGGATAGCTTCCGTACATTTATATCTGATCTACCTCTGCATTCCATGTTTAAAAAGGATGTGTCCTCTATAGTATTAGACCTAACTGAATGGTTAATTGTAGGTATTGACCATTTCATACCCTCTAAAAAATTTCAGCAAAAACCTAACAGCCAGCCATGGTTCTCTCCAGAATGTGCTGCTGCCATTGCGCACAGAAATCACTTTTTCCACTGCTTCAAACGTAATAGATGTATGGAAACTAAAGCCGTTTTCAGGACTGCCAGCAACCATTGTAAGAAAGTAATAAGGAACGCAAGAGAGTTGTATGCTCAATCTGTTAAGTCCAAAGTAGCTGAGCAGCGGCTTGGTTCCCACCAGTTTTGGCAAATAGCAAACAGAATCCTGAACAGAAGAGTGTGCTCCATCCCAACTATTATCAATGGATCTGAGGTAATCTCGTCAGCATCAGACAAAGCCAAACTCTTTGTCAAGAACTTTGCAGCTAATTCTACCCTTTGCGACCAAGACCGCCAACCCCCAATATTTCCTCTTGTATCAGAAAACACGCTATGTGATATACGTATATCTGTACGTGATGTTGCCAAGCTAATCAAAAACCTTGATTCCAGTAAAGCAACTGGCCCTGATGGTATTCCAATTATAGTACTCAAAAAACTTCAACCTGAACTAGCGCCCATACTTACAAAACTGTTTAAACGTTGTCTTAAGGAGAATAGTTTCCCATCTCCCTGGAAAATCTCATCAGTATGCCCTGTATTTAAGAATTCAGGTGATCGCTCATCCCCCTCTCAGTACAGGCCAATAAGTCTCCTGTGCGTCATGAGTAAGTTGCTAGAATCTGTATTAAATACAGAAGTAATCAAACATCTCAACAAAAATAACCTTCTTAGTGACACTCAATATGGTTTCCGTTCTGCTAGATCTACAGCAGATGTCCTTACAGTTATATCGCATAGGATTAGCAAATCTCTCGACGGTGGCAATCTTTCTAGGGCAATTGCTCTTGACATATCTAAAGCCTTTGATAGGGTATGGCATAAAGGTTTACTTCATAAGATCGCTAGCTATGGTATAGCTGGAAAAGTCTTCTCAATTATTAAATCATTTCTTTCTGATAGATTCATAAGAGTAGTAGTTGAGGGGCAAAAATCAGAAGCTCACAATATTAATGCCGGTGTCCCTCAGGGATCCATCCTGGGCCCAACTCTTTTCCTGATCTACATTAATGATCTTCCAAATCATATCCTTACATCATTTGTAGACATTTATGCTGACGACACTACCATTTATGGTACCACATCTAAGACAGTAAACGAGCAAGTTCTCTCCAATTCTCTCTCCTCTGATCTTGAGCACGTAGTACAATGGGGAAAGGAGTGGCTGGTTACTTTTAATGCATCTAAAACCAAGCTTCTCTCTTTACATCATCAACATTCTAATCCACATTTGTCATCAATTGAAATGAATGGCTCTCGTCTTCAGGAGGCCTCAAGTTTTGACAAGCTTCTGGGCTTGACCATTACTCCTGATCTTAAATGGAACACGTATATCAAATCTGTTGCCAAGGCCGCTGGAAAAATGGTGGGATCTTTCTATCGATCCAGTAGATATCTCACTGCTGATGCTATTCTCTATCTATATAAGAGCCAGGTACGTCCAAGGATGGAATACTGTTGCCACATCTGGGCAGGAGCTGCTAGAAAGAACTTGTCCTGCCTTGATAGAGTTCAAAATAGACTTCGTAGCCTCGTAGGAGATGTCCTTTTCTCCTCCTTGCAACCTCTATCTCACAGAAGAGATGTTGCGAGTTTGTCTCTGATGTATCGTTATTTTCATGGAAAGTGTTCAACTGAGCTTCAATCTATGGTCCCCCCTCGCCAAACTTTCACAAGAAACACTCGTCTAGCTGTAAACACTATCAATAATTTCCCCCACTCTTTATCTGTGCCTAAACCTAAACGTAGATTCCATGAACAAAGCTTCTTTCTTAGAACTGCACGCCTGTGGAATTGTCTTCCGTTTTCCTGCTTTCCGGCTGACTACAATATGGTTTTGTTCAAGTCTAAAGTAAATAAGTTCTTGATGAGCCGTTCCATATAAGTTATTAAATTTACCAAATTCTCATTACTAATGATTACTATATTGACCAACTTCTACTGTACACTCTTTAACCCTTATCCTTGAGTGGCCTCTGGGCCTTGATAATGTGGTGATGCCTTTGTGTAAAAAAAAAAAAAAAAAAAAATATGAAGACAATGACACTCACAGTGAGTTTTATAAATTTGATTATTACTTACCACTCGAGAGTTAATGAAAATCTAGTAGACTGAGACGCCATGATTGGTAATGGCATAAATTGAGTAAGCTTTGATTTAGAGCAGCTCAAAAAGAACTTGTTTACATTAGATTTGAAAGCGACCATATGATGAACAGTTTTAGGAAAAACTTTGCTCATAGAATTTTCATTTAGTTATTTTGCTAATACAAAGTAGAAATTTGTTTACATTATGCTATAACGTGTGGATCTCCCCTTATCCTAAATAGAACAATATGGCACCAGTTTTGCCTCCTTAAGAAATATTTAATATAAAGATATGATGATACTAAATCCCATGTCTAGAATACTTATTCTAATTTTAATCACAATCTTCTGATTTTTTTTTTCTAGATTTCTAAAATTTAAAACTAAAGGTTTTTAAGAAATTAAGGTTTAGGGAATTTTGCTTAATTCCTATTTAACGACTGTGGATCAAATTTAATGCAAATTTGATTAAAATTTTCCAATCAACATTATTGCCACTATTATGCTTTTTAAATCCATTTTAAAACTTAAAAAAAAAAAAAAAAAAACCCCTGAAATATTGTGTTCATATTTCAGAAATGAGAAATATCCGAATTTTCACTAGTAGCTTCTACTCTTTATATAAAACTATAGCCCACATTTGGACTCTTCTTAAACCTAGCAGCTATGGTCCAAATTGCATACTAATTGATTAATTAGTTAAAGAGAAAAACTAGCATGCTTCCCAGCTTTACCTGGTTGTAAAATTCGGTTAATTATATTTTGATTTATGTAGATTTCGTATTTATGATTATTAATTATATTGTACCTGATATATAATAATTTCAAAAATTAAGACTTTAATGCCATCAGCTAGAATCGAAACTAAAATATTTAACTCTCCAGTGGTATTTGCTACCATCTGACCTAAGAATGCATGCATATGAAAACTTGACAAATTAATGCACTTAAACTTATCATTCGAACCATGTTTGAATATATAATTAAGTGACAGTTTTAGTCATTTAGAACTGCATTAAAGCTTCACTACTCGCTCATTTTTTGACCAAATTTCAAATAATTATTACAGTTTAAAGATCCCATTCTCAGCTATATTGTGAAAAAAAAATCTTCAATTTTCGTTCAGTAAAACAAGTTATGATTAATTTATTGGTGTTCAAAATCGTAAAAAAAACATAAGGAAGTGAGCGACATTTTTTATGACTGGTTTCTGTAGCAACCATGTCGCTTCAGTGACTTGTTACTAATTCACTGCTCTTGCGAAAAGAGAAGTAATAAGTGAAACAATGAAACCAGACGAGTGCTGTACTGCTGTACATCGTTTTACATTTATGTTATGTTTATTGGGGTAAAAAAAATAAGACTGAAATTAAACAAAGAACAAGTGAATTTATTGGACGCCTGTAAAAATTATGAATTACAATAGAAAAATGCGAGCAATGAAAAGTAATATGGTTAAGCTTAAACATGGAAAAGAAAAGGACAAGATATTCTAGTAAAAAATATATTTATAACTTAAAATATTGCAGCATTAATAATTTGTTTTTAAAATTCAATTTATAACATAATCAATTCTTAATGCTGCAATATTTTAAGTTATAAATTTATATTTTTTACTAGAATATCTTGTCCATGTTTAAGCTTGACCATATTACTTTTCATGCTCATTTTTTATTGTAATAAATGTATGCGTAAGTATGACCAGAATAAACGCAGAATTTTCACACACACAAGTCAAAACTTGTAAAATAAAATTGATTCATTGTCATTTTTACAGTATTCTCAAGAAAGATTCTAAATTTTTTGTTAATTATTTTTTTTTACATTCTGTAAAAGTGGTGAATTTTCCAAAAATTCCTCAAAAAGCTAAAAATAGGAAAATTGGAACTGCATATTTTGACATAAACTATGAAAACCACGCAACTTTTAAAATTCTCTCAAATTAAATAATTGATAAATTTAATTTCTTTTATTTAAAAAAAAAAAGGGGGGGGAGGTGAACTATATATAAACTGAAATATGAGAATATACCAAAAATAATTCTCACATCTCCTTAACACAATCTAATCAGAATTTTTTTTTTTTTTTTTTTTTTTTTGAGGCATATTTGTCTTAGATTTTTTACACATTAAAATATATTAGAATGATGAAATAAAATATTTATAATAAACTTATGAATGAACAGACAAGCTTTACTGTTAATAATTTTAAAAATAAATTTTTTAAAAAATCTATACCGTTTTTGAATACTAAATAAAATTTATATTTAGATAACGTGAATAATTTTTTCTATGGACGGCCAATGACAATAATCTGTTCACACATCGCTGATAAGAATTGTAGGGTTACTCGTTTCTTGTCAGAACAAAAATGTTTCTAAGTCAAGAAATTGAAACGATTATAATTTAAGAGTTAATTAAATTTTTTTTTGTGCACATATTTTACAATCTGATAAAAATGTGACTTTTAGTCCATACAAAAATTTTGTATGGATATAAGTTTCTGATAAAGTTAATTTAGTTAAAATTGAGAAAAAAAAAAGCTTAGTTCTAGGAATGTTTTATTTCCTAGAATAAAGAGGAATTTAATAAAAATAATTTAATTATTCGGTCTGCAAATTACGATATTGAAAATTCACATTAAAGGAAATTCTCTCAATTAACAGGTTCCGTATCAAACCGGGAGTTAATTGTTTAGGGGTTGTCTGCTTAAAATGAGTTTTTTCTGGGTATCCTATCTATGTACGTCTTTTTTATATTTCAAGCCAAAGGTAAGACTTTTACTGTTATATTTCATTTGAATAATGATTGAACAAAAGCTTTAAAAAGATATGTTTGTACCAAGTTCTTTTTTTTTTTTCTTTCTTTTTTCCCCTATATTTTTAATGTTTCATAAGGCCTGTTCTTAATGTGATCCCCTGTTAATTTCTCATTTTTGTATGTTCTGATTATTTATTTTATCATGTTCAAATCAAATTTTATCCTTTTTCAGTGTAAAATGTTTACATGCAATTTAAACCCTGATCCTTCCTCTTCAATATAAAATAAAAATTACGACACCTAACATCAATGCTTCTTGTTTTCTACTTCCTTTTGTAAAACTTAATCATGTTCTGCAAAATCCAAAACAACCCACCTTCCCCCTTTTCCTTTCTTTTTCTATCTCCCCCACTTTCTGACTGGTTTCCCAACTTAAATGTACCAAACGTTAATGTAACACTTTTCCCTCTCCCATTGCAAAACTCATGTTCTGTGCAGAACAAAAATGATAAAATCTACTATAAAACAACCAAATCAAACACTACAAACTAGCAATTAAAGATATCTTGAAGAATAAAAACCTACAAAATAACTGGATGCAACATGAATACTATTTCCAAAATAACTGGATTTGGCATTAACCCAAAAACGGTTGATATGCTGTAAAACATAACCAAAAAACAATGAATTCATTTTACTAGTTTTTACTTGTATTTTTGTTATGGTGTCAAAAATTTATGTCATACCTAATATTTGTGCATGTGTAGAGGATATACATTAAGTTGACTTATACCTGCCAAGTTCCAATTTTTAGATATTGATCCCTTAGCAGCTAATTTCTCCTGCTAAAAACCAAATCTAATTTGTTCCACAGGTTCAAATATTAAGTTTCAAGTCTGTAGACCAAATATTGACAGTAATTTGGTTGACTGTTCTACATAAGTTCACTTTATAATATATAAGATGGGTAATTTTAATCTATTATTTAAAGGAATGTTTGAAAATATAAACCTTATCAGATTTTGTGTTGACTTGAGCAAGTTACCTTATTTAAAAAATATTTAATTTTCAAATGCTGATAGTTATACAAACTACTCGTTATTCAATTGTTATACTCTTCTAAATATAAGATTTGGATCAAATTCGCTTGGTGCCAGTGTTAAAAGAAAAATCTATTTCTTGTATTGGAGGAATCATAAAAATATTGTCTGGTTGCTCCTAGATAAAAGATAATTTGTAGAAGAAAAGTTTTAAAAGAAATTTGACTTTTTATTTTTTACTTGTTGGGAGGATCCATATCTATCAAATGGAAATGTTGCAAATTCCTGTGATATTGAGCTAAATCCTGTGTTAATGAGAGTACAATATTATGGGGGGGGGGGGGCTACGTCCATAAAAGGACTTATTTGATTTATTACTTTGGTTATAGAAAGTAAAAATGATTGAAATGGTAATATGGTCTTCATGGTTTAAAGCAGGGTAACATTTCTGGGAAATGCTTAGTATCCAAAAATTGTACTTTTTAAAATGGAAAATCTATATTAAATAGTTTGAATTGTCATCAATAGCTTTGTTCCTACAAAATCTGTTTTGATTTTTTTTTCTCTAAAAATTTCATGTCTAGTAAAGAATTTCATATATGAATAGCATCTAGATAGCAGCAGTAGGAGAGGCCTGAACACATTTAAAATGCTTAGAATAAGAATAAAAAAACAAACGTCAACCAGGATAACTTAAATTTTTAGTTTAGATTGAAAATCTAAAACTGTCTGTTTTAATGTCATTGTATCTGCTTTTCTATAATTCTTTCTCAGGATCCTTACCAATGTCGGGTATCCCTGCTCATTATTAAACAATGGAAAATGGCTGACCTCGGTTTACATTGTGACTCTACAAGGAAATAACTTTTGGCTTTAAAGTTTACATGCAAAAAGTATTATGGTTGATTTGTGCTTCTGAATGAAAGTGTAAAAAAAACAAAACAAAACTCTTGCATCCCTGTCATATCAAAGAACAAAATTTTCATCAAAGTTCAGGATGAGATTTGTCTTATTGAGATCAAATGACAGCAGTTTTTAATAATTTTCTTTCATATGACACGAGACTGTCGCAGCTGCAATAGATCTTTTTTAGCATCTGTAATGTTATACCTTCAATTAACCTCAATTGTATAGGACTTTTTTTGAGACTGTTTAGTTATAAAAACCTGTTAAAATATTAACTACCTAATACTACTTAATAAGTTAAAGACCTAGTATAGAGAGACAACTAATTTTTAAATCTAATTTTGCCTTTATCCTGTTGAATATTGTGCATTGTTTTTTTTTGTTTTTTTTTCTGTTGCAAAGAATGGTATTAACAGTGCATGACAACAACCGATATGAATTGCTTAAAAATCTCGTATATTTGTCATATTTTGATGACTTGTGCAATGTGCTTTTCAACTGCTGTTTCTTATAAATAGGTTAATCTATAATCAATGCTCATTTCCAGTGCTAATCTTATAAATATAGTCATTACGTAACAAAAAAACAAAACTTTCTTTGGAAAGTAAAATTCTAGATGAAAAAATCTAAATCTTTCACGCTCCTCCCCCATTTTTATTTGTTTCTCTCGCTTTTCATTATTTAAGTTTAGTAGACTTAACTTAAATTTATTTACCAGTTAGAAACTTGGTTAGCGCTTGATATATTTCAAGCAAAGGTTATAGTCAGCTAACGTACTTCCTAACTTATTACATAACGCTACTAGCTTTACGTTGTGAGTTTTCCAGGTGGCAACTAGAAATAACCCCCCCCCCCCCTCTTTTGGCGGTCTTTTTTTTTCCTGGCAATCTTCTAAAGCTTATTTATAAATAAAAAATGCTTTTTCAATCTTTGCTAGTTTTCTAAAAAAAAAAAAAAAAAAAAGTCAAATTATTTAAACAAGAAAAGTTTAATAGAACAATATACTTTTTTTTTTTTTTTTTTTTTTTTTTAACGAAGCTTTAAAAAAAAAAAATTGAATGTTTATACCGTCAAGTCTCAACATAAAATTCTGTGCATATTTAGAATTATTTAAAAATACTGAAAAATCTTATATGTACTCATCATGAAACAAAAGATGTCGTATTCCAAAAATCATGTCAACTTTGCTAGTAAATTTTCTATTTGTCTAGTAAACAAAAATATTTATTTGTCAAAGGTGAACAAAGATACATTTCTCTATAGAGCCCTGTACTAAAACTGGTGACAAGGAAAATCACTGTTTTTTGGTATTTCTATGGTGAAGTGATTTATTGAAATATAAGTAAAGTACATTGAAAAATATGCACTAAAAATTAACAAAATTATACAGATAAAAATAACACAAATTAGTCTTTATTAAATAGTTCATTACTTAAAAAGATTTTAAAGTATTTTCAACGATTTTAAAAACTAATTTCAGTAATTTTTAATTAAAATAAGACTAAAAAAACTTTAATGATTACTAAGTGGAAAAAAAAATGAGTAAAAATTAAAGAATACATACACGGGGGGGGGGGGTATAGGTGTAAGAAAAAAACCCCAAAAAAACGAGGATATCGATTTCCATTGTCACTGCTTTTGGTGTTATGCCAGAAGTGAGTCAGCATGTTAGCTAAGTAAATATCTTAAGATTTCTAAACTGATGTTTAGAAATGGCAGAACTTTCCTAAACTTGCTCCATCCACTGCAATCATTAGCACTTCTCTCCATCCTGTGCTCCAATGATATGAAGACAACAATACAACTGATCATCATTTTTTTTATTTTTTTTATAATATTCACTTGATATTTGATGCATAAAGTGATTTAAAAAAAAAAAAAAAAAAAAAAAAATCTAAGATTTGAAAATCTAATAAAATAGTTCTTATTTAATTTTTTTTATTCAGAAGAAAACAATGTGAATCCCCAAGGAGTCATGTAACCAGAACTTATAAATGTATATTCTAAAAAAAATGGTTGATCTTAAAAGGCTGTTCAATGTTCAGATAATAGCCTGTCCCAGCAAGGCTGAGTTATGGCTTCTGAGCAGTGAACCCTTGTTTACAATCAAGATGGTGAAAGTTGAATAAGAATACCAATGTTAGAGCAGTGTTTTAGCTCACATTTTGTCACCGTCGCTCAATTTCCACATACTTTCTCTGAAATAGTGCTTTTTGTGAAACTGCATATTCATTTAGTGATTTTTTTTTTCATCCTCAATCAATTTGAATTTATATCCATAGTGGGAATTTAAAATTTCAATTCCTTCTTTCCATAAATGTTTTTACTTGGTGATAAAGCTGATGGATGGAGACTGGACACAAAATAAGTTAAATACAATAGTTTTCCAGATTAAATGTTGCCTTTGTGATATGAGCCTCTTATAGATTGTTCTGGATATCTCTGGCTGATACTGTCAAGTTGTGAGATATCAGTTTATAATTTATTTTTTCCCCAGAGTGTTTATAATTATCTAATTTCATTTATATTAAGCCCAAATCTGCATTTATCAGTTTGCGGGAACTGGTATAAGATGGTAATAGGAGTTATAACCTTCAACATGGGAACAACATAAAATTGTTTCATAGTAACTGCTGTATATTCAAAGTTATCCTTGCATATACAATCACTTTGTTGAATTGAACTTCAGACATCTGTTGGGTATTAATAGTTCAAGAGATACCTGTAAAAATTCTATTGTAACAATTTCACTTTTCCAGACTCTGTATACCACAAAAGTTCAATAAAAATATTGATTCAATAGATAAAAACATACAAATTTATTTATTTATTTATTTTTTTTTTTTTTTTTTCATACATGGTAGTCACCACTTATCCCTGAGTGGCCTCCGGGCCTTGATAAGGGTTATTGTATGTACAGTAATCAATGGGATAATATCGTGATAATTAGTAATGGAAATTTGATAGTGTCTTAAGGGGGCGATTTATCAAGAATTTGTTAGATTTCAAGACATCCAAGTTGTAGTCGGGAGGGGGATACAGCAAAATGGAAGAGAGTTCCACAGGCGTGCACTTCTAAGAAAGCTTTTGTTCATAGAATCTGTTTTGATTTAGGCACAGAAAAAGATTGGGGAAAAATTATTGACTGTTGTTTCAGCTAGAAGGGTGTTTTTTTTTTTTTTTTTTTTTTTTTTTTTTTTTTTTTTTTTTTTTTTGTGAAAGATTGGAGGGGGGCAGAGATTGGACCTCAGACAAGCACTTGCCATGGAAATAATGATAAAACAACAGGCTTGCAACGTCTCTTCTATGGGAGAGGGGTTGCAGGGAAGAGAAAAGGGCATCCCCCACTAAACCACAGTCTATTTTGTACTCTGTCAAGGCAGGATAGGCTGTTTTTTAGCAGCTCCAGCCCAGATGTGGCAGCAGTACTTCATCCTTGGACGTACTTGACTTTTATATAGATAGAAAATTGCGTCAACAGTGAAATCTCTTCTGGAGCGGTAGAAGGATCCTACCATTTTTCCAGCGATCTTGGCAACAGACTTGATGTACGTGTTCTATTTCAGGTCAGGAGTAAACGTCAATCCCAGAAGCTTATCAAAACATGGAGCCTCCCCTACACGAGAGCTAAGCTATCCATTTCAATTGATGCCAGATGGGGATCAGATCATTGATGATGTAAAGATAGGAGCTTGGTTTTAGATGCATTAAAAGTAACCATCCACATCTTCCCCCACTGTACCACGCGCTCAAGATCAGAGGAGAGAGAATCAGAACTTTGTCATTTACGGCCTTTGATGTGTTGCCATAGATGGTCGTGTCCTCAGCATAGCTGTCAACGAATGATTTAAGTATGCGTTTTGGGAGATCATTGATGTAGATCAGGAAGAGAGTTGGGCCCAGGATGGACCTATGAGGAACTCCAGCATTAATACTGTGGGCTTCTGATTTCTGCCCATCAACCACTACTCTTATGAGCCTATCAGAGAAATGATTTAATAATTGAGGAAACCTTTCCAGTTATACCGTAGCTGGAAATCTTGAAGTAGACCTTTATGCCATACCTTATCGAAGGCCTTTGATATGTCAAGAACAATTGCCTCTAGAAAGGAAGCCTTTTCACTAATCCTATGAGATATACAGCAGATGTGCTAACGGTTATATCTGGCAGAACGGAAATCATATTGCATATCACTAAGGAGGTTGTTTCTGCTGAGGTGGTTGACTACTTCTTTATTTAATATGGATTCCAGCAACTTACTCATAACACACAGGAGACTTATTGGTCTGTACTGAGAGGGAGGTGACTTATCACCTGAATTCTTAAATACAGGGCATACTGATGAGGCTTTCCAGGGTGTTGGAAAGTACTTCTCCTTAAGATAACGCTTAAACAGTTTTGTAAGTATGGAAGCAAGTTCTGGTTGAAGCTTTTTCAACACTATAATTGGGATGCCGTCAAGGCCAGTTGCTTTACTGGAATCAAGGTTTTTGATTAGCTTGGCGACCTCACGCACAGATATTTGTATGTTGTATAGCAGATTGTCTGTTATAGGAGGAAATATGGGGAGTTGGTGTCCTTCGTCGCATAGGGTAGAATTAGCTGCAAAGATCTTTTTTTTTTTTCCAACTGTGAATATTATTAGAATTTAAATATGCTATAAATTGCAAGTTGTATGGATTAAGGTGAGAATTTGATTTTCACCATTATGCGCAATTGATTCCGGCAGATTAGCAAGACAACAGATTATCACATGGCCTTGTTGCTGTTGTCAAGTATAAGACATAAGAGCTGCAGGTGGAGAAAACCTTCCTGTTGAAATCCTCAAATGTAGGCACGGCCAAGACGGAAGGAGGAAGTAAGTATTTTTTGATGGAGTCTATTTTTAAAAATCTACCAAAAATCAAGTAATTATCCAACTAAGACAAAATTTTCAACAATTATGAAGTGGAGAATGAAATTTATAATGTACTTTTTATTTTTTTTTTTTTTTATTTTTTTTTATAATCGATATATATATATATATATATATATATATATTCACCTACAGACCCCACCCCTTTATTTGTGGTTACAAATATGCTTAAAATAATCAGCCGAAACTGAACAAAATATATTGTATTGTGGAGAGGGTGATGATTGTAGATAAAAAAAAAATTAAAAATGCGCACGTATCAGATTTTAGGGTTAAAAATCCGAACTTTGAGTGTTTAATTTTTCATCGTTTGTTTTGAAGTGCAAAATTTATTTAATGTTATCCCTATATATATATATATATATATATATATATATATATATATATATATATAAAATGAACTCATTTTTTCCCCTATGATTTTGACCTTAATAGGATTAAAAGTAGACATTTCATTTGAATGCAATATGCACAAACTGCAGCACAATATCTGAGGTGCGTTATAGGCATATTACCTCTCCACTTCCTCGATAATCATAGATTCCTGTATTTTTTCTGCTGAGAGTTAACCGCCACAATCGGTTAAAATCAATGGAAGTAGTAAAATAGTTTCTAATTCCTGCTTCCTCCGTCACCATACTTTCGGTATCGTTCACAAGGGACAGTTATGAAGGAACACCAGTTTGGGTTTTCTTTACTTCGTAGTTGCTTAAAAAAAAAAAACTGGAATGGAATTTTAACGTTCCTTTTCGTTCTATGTTTTCTACTGGGGGAAACACACCATGGACTTAACCGAATCGAAGGGTTATTTATGCTTTTTTTTTTCTTCGCTTTTGGCTATGCTTTTTTTGTTTTTCTGAACACGTTTATCATTTCTTTCCCTTGTTTTTATTTCGTTTATTCTTTACTTTAAACCCCCCCCCCCTACAAACACACCTCCAAACACCCAGGCAATGCCGGGCACCTCCGCTAGTTAATAGCTATCTTTCAGATAAGCAAAAAAAAAAAAATTTTTTTTTTTTTTTTTTTTTTTTTTTTTTTTAGAAAAACACTACGTTTAAATCTTCTGAAAAATAAATTAATTTCCTTTTAGTGAGCTAATATACCATTAAATAGGAAATGCTTTGAAGAATTGATACCAAATAAGAAAAATTGATAAATAACTGCGTATTTTGCTAAAAATACGATAATTTCTTTTGTGAATTTCTTAATTCACCTAATGTAGACCAAACGTGATATTAGATGCTGGAGTTATTTTCAACACCTACGATGCCTAGCATTCCAAAAATGGTCACCCATCTGGTATTGGTTAGCCTCATCGTTGCTTAACTTCAGGGTTTATGTAGGCAACATATATCTCGCTTATGAAAATAGAATTAAACTCTTCACTTAATCATCAAATCAAACATTCAAAATACATGGCTAAATAGTTTCAGCCCTATCAAGGCCTCCATAGTTTATTTTAAACCATCATTAAATTTTTTTTTTTTTTCTGTGTTACTTAAATGCAATGCAATCAATTGGATTTGAGAAACTGCAATTCACCATAAATGAAATATTAATACCATTCTTGAAGGTGATAAGCTCTGTTACAGCAACTACCATGGGATCAGCCTGATTGATGTATCTGCTAAAATATTTGCTTAGATTTTTGAGACCATTCCAATCGAAATGCAATTCCAGAACGAGACCAAAGAATGTAGTTTTCATTCAGGCCGTGGCAACATCGATCAATTTTTTATCCTTAGGCAATTCCCGATATCATTAATGCTCCTATTTTATTGATTTTGCTGCATTTGATTGTCGACTGCAGTGCTCTGGAAGTTTATGCAAGCAGTCTTAGTTTTAAAGTATACTATTGCTCAACAGAATCTCATGTGCATATACGATGCAGTTTCAGAACATCCTCTAAGTACGGTTTGATGTTCAGCAAGGATGTATATTTTCTCGAACACTTGAATTACTGAGTCCCCTCCAAGTTTCCTAGTGTCACAAGTTTTCTATCAAAGATTTGAACTACTGATGTTATGCTACTCGGTAAAACAATTGCTGATGTGTAGTTTACTATTAATAAGCATGCTGCATCATAGACTTAAAAAATAAATGCCTCAAGACAAAAACTGTTGGCATTGTCCTAAATCGTGATGTTCTTGAAAAGCTTGAAATATTCAAATGTCTTTATGCCGTCATTACAGCCACAAGTCAAGATGGAGCTGACATCAAAGTGTGAATTGACCTTGCATGTCGTGTCTTCTCCTGGCACAGTTCTCGACTTTAGTCAAATTCTAAGGCACAGTACTAACGATCTACCAAAGGTTGATGTGAACAATCAACAATCCTCCTCTAGTGAATCCTGATGAGTGGAAAAAGGTTAAGCGATTGGAAACTTTCAATCACCACTGCCAGTGTCTGATGGTAGCATTTCTCAAATAACATTGTAAGTTTCTGCTTTGAAATTAACAAATCAAAAAATGTCTGCATTGTTTGTCCACCAGGAGAGTTCATTTTTTGCAAAGCAATTGCTTCAGTTGACGTACACGATTGAAAAGGTTTGATGAACAAGAAAAAATCTAGCTGATGACTGTTAAAGCTGACCTGGCCTCTATACTTATGAAGGTACCACAAGAACAGTGAGTGATTGGTGATCATTCAGTCGTCTAATTGAAGTCATCAAGCTTAGTTTGTGTTGAGGAATGCAGTTGCAAGATGAAATTGATTCCATGTTCAAGCAATAAATAACGCTCAATAATTTGTTTCCTTTCGCTATAAACGTCTTAAGCTTTCATAAACCTTATTAATGGAAGAGCACAATTTCAGTCGGGATTGTATGTTTTCTTCATAGTATACATGTACACACATGATACTCCAAACCCATCCTTCATGGAAAAGGAGTTAAGCAGATACAATGAAAAGAAGAAAATTCTTTTACAATGTTGTGCTAGTGACTGTCTGTGACAGAATTGCTGGAACATGTATTTGTTCCCATTCTAATGGAAAATTACATTCTTTACTTTGCATGGAAATATCCTGTTTTAATTTCCATTGATAAGGTCAGGTGAAGAGTTCTTTATCTTGGATATTTAATCCTTTTAAGATGGTGTTTCAATAAAAACAGATCCACTTAACTAGATTGACATCAGAAATGGCATTCAGCCTATAAAAATCTCACCTCAACTAATGAAATGACTTCTAAAGAAAAAACTAACAATTTGTTATGTAGTTTAACTTAGTGTTTTAAACTTTGGGGGGGGGTAACTTTTGTATTTTTATGTGCTTTTTCTATGAATCATATCAAAGGAAAGCTTAAAAATTTTTATTTTATTTTTTTAAATTGTAGTGATTGACTTGTCACTTGTGAAATGCTGATGACTTCAATCAAGGCAAAATTTGTGAGCATGGGAGTAGGGTTTGTTTGCACAACTTGTGGAAATCTCTCAAAAATAGTTGTCAACAAGTGATATTTTATGTGGTAAAAAGGATTTTACATCCACAACAACAATAAGAAAGTATGCAAAGTAGTGAGTAAAAAATTTTGCATGATCTAGAGTTGCATTAAATTTTGTCTTTCTTAAAATCAAACTAAATCCTGAGTAACGATAAAATTTTTAATTTCCTAATTTCCAGCTCTGCAATTAGTTTATTGACATTAAAAATTTTTTCTTATTTTATGAAATACTGATATTTACAAATTTAGAATGCCCATTGTTATAATAAGATTGAATAAAGCTAAATGTTTTTAATTGAAAAAATGAAGAGTGTAACCCAGTATGTTGATATTGAATTTAATTTTTCTTTTTCCAGTGGACGAGGACGAGGCCTTGCATTTTTAGAATTTAATAACCCTAATACTAAAAGCAATAATGATCATGAAATACAACGGCCATCTTTTACACCACCAGTTTCATCTAATCAATTTGAAGATTGTTGGGATGATTGTTCGGCTTCCGAGTTGACAACAAATGACAACGACAGAGCCACACCAGACCATTTCTCTCAAAGTCTTCGAGAAACAGATTCTTCTTCACCATTCAATGATTACAGCTCCTCGCAAGCCAGCAGCAGTTCTTTCCACAATTCAAATGGTAAATTTTATCAACATATAAAACTAGTGTTACTTCAAGTTGGGCATTGAAGATTCTTTAGAAAATATGAAATGTTAAAATATATTTTTTCTAAATTTGGAGGGTGTTCAATTTCTTATAGCATCTTCACACACATTTGTATTGCACAAAATAATTCAAGTTTTTTTTTTTTTTTTTTTTTTTTTTTTTCAAAATTTAAAGTTTGAAAAGTTTTAGCATTGAAGCATTAAAATAGTGTGTATGTTTATATAATTGAAATAATTTTGATTTCTATTCAGCTTTTTAAAATTTTATTTCTGACATAAGTTAAAGAATTTCTGTAAACATTCAGTGAATGTTATTGTAATATGCCAAAATGCTTCAATTTACTTGGGAAATTTGCTTTAATGTTCTGAAACTTGATGATACTTTCATTTTCAATGTTAATTTGTCTTTTTAGGTGGTGTTAATGGAAATTGCTTCAAATGTGGTGAATCTGGACACTTCTCCAGAGAGTGCCCTTCAGGACGTTCACGAGGTAAGATTTAAATTCTTTCGACAATGTATTAACTGTTATGTGTGTCATGGTTTGTCTGTGTTGCCCAACATAAAAGTAGCAGTATACATGGATGATAAAACGCTTTGGATAATCAGATTTCAAGAGGGTTCTGCTAAAATCGTCATATTTTAAAAAGCAAAGCACCTTAAGTCCTCAAAATACCACCATTTTATTTGGAAATGAACATCCTTTCAAATGAATTAATAAATAGCATACGTTATATATTAAGAGTTTTAAACAAATAAAATAAAAATATTAGCATCATAAAACAGCCTTTTCGGTAAGATTTTGTATATAAAAAAAACAAAACCCGTATTTGTAAATGGTCGTACCACGTTTGTGTTAACAATATTTTTATGAAATTTGGAAACTAACTACAGATGTCACTTTTAATAGATTCGGGTGTCCAAAATTCTTTTGACAGCTCATTTTTTTGTTGTTTATGTTAAAGACTTCAACATGACGAGTATTGAAAATTTTCTTCAGATACTCACTGTTAAATAAATCGGTCTTTTTCTTAATTTAATTTGTTAAAAGTAAAATTGTAAGCTGCTTTCTCTTGTACTGAGCAATTTAAAATCATGATACTTGGAAAATTTTCTATTTTAAAGAAGTATCTAACTACTATCTGTAGTAGCAGCAGCATTATTATCAGACAAACGTTTTTTGTTTGTTTTCCAGAACGAATTTAAAAAATGAATATATAAAAAAAAATGTTCTTACGTATTTAGTTGGAGATATTCGGTTATCAGAATATTTAATTAAACAATCCCAACAAGTCCGGCATTATTTATGGTCAAATTTTAAAAATATTTATAGTGTTGAAAAGACAAGAAAATAAGCTTTGTAAATATGTAACTTTCGTGCACTTTTATCCATTGCATTAGTTTTTAACAGTGAATTGTTTTGCTTTTTAAAAAATGAAAATGTGAATATTTTTTTTTTTTTTTTTTTTTTTTTTTTTTTTTTTTTTTTTTTGCTTTGCGTGTGCGAGCAATACCCTCACCCTCAATATATATTTTTTCCGTTCTCATTTACAATTTTTTTTCAGCAGATTATAATCGAATAGACACTAATCGATCCAATTATTTAAAAAAAAAAATAAATGCAAAATCAATATTTAAATATTAGGGGATGCTCAGTTTTTAGTTAAGTTCCTATTTACGTGCCTCCCAACGAGGACAGTGTTAGACACAAGGTCGGTTTTAAAAAAAAAAAATCCAGCTCCCAAAAAGGGGCAATCGTTCATGAAGGATTTCTCCTTCACCAACAGAGGACAGAAAAAGCAAAATGTATCGATCTTGATCCAGGTAGAGAAAAGTTTTAAACTAGAAAGTTTAACGAAATAATGTCACTCGGACAAGAAACATAATTGAAAATTTGTGAACAATTTGTCGGCTTTAGCAAAGTATTTTTTGATATTTAAATAGGTGGGCAAAAAATACTAAAGTTTTCTAAACGTCACGTTTTCTGTTAGTGACGTCACTTGTTTAAAATGAAATTTTTGTCTGTTGTAATTCTTGTAAAGTTTCACACCCCCATTTATGTAAGTTTACATATTTAAAATTTGATGTTCAAATTCTAAGGCATAACATTTTCAAAAGCCAATAATTATGACCCACTAACTGTAAATATGGATGTCAAACGCTTTCTTAAAAAACAAAAACTCCCTAACCCTACCTCTAACCTTAGGTACGAATGGCAAGCCTCCTCTTCCTCCTCCTAAAACCTTCTTTAGCCCTAACAATAACGTTAAGTCCAAGTGACAAGCTCCTCACCAAACAAAATTCCTCAGTAAGCTACATATAAGTATCTAAAAAAAACAACAAAAAGATCCTTCCTTAAAAGTGCACAATTTACCTCCCATAAAAATAAATTGGTTAACTGTCCTAAAATGTTAGAATGGTCTCGAAATGGTGAATTATTTTACATTAAATTTGTGAAACCAAGCCCCACTCTAAATTCTAAAATTGTTTATATCAAGTCTTCAGGATGTTCGCATATAATTTCCTTCGGCTCTATCATTAATCCAAAGACCGTGGCAACCTCTCCAATCTATCATAATTGTGCAAAGACCCTCTTAAAACCACACATAATTGTCTTTAGGAAAAAAAAGGGGGGGCACACAGGATTTATCTTCTATAGAAAAGAAAAAATGGTTAACTGCTCTAAAATGCTAGACTGGCTCAAAATGGAGCATCATTTTACATTAAATTCTAAAATACTTGTTTATCTTTTAAAATTTTTCAAGGTGTTCACACGTAATTGCCTACAAAGGTAAAATCACATGTTTTGGAGAGGTGGTCAGATGGGGAGGGGGTAACTGAAGGTATTGATCTGCAATAATGCCAAACAAATATTGCAATTCATTTTTAAACAGTCCTAGATTTCAATTTCCGTTTTTTGTACATAAAATGCATTACAATTCTAACTTTGAGTTATTTAACTTTTCTTTTAATGGATACATGGCATTTTTAAGGAATCGCAGCATATTTATGTGCATTTACTGCAGAATATTTGAAAACCATTAATTTCTGGAGATTTTCAGTAGCATATTCTAATTCCTAGCACAAAAATACATTCATATGGTAAATTTCATTGCGTAATCTCCTGTTTTAACTAAGATACTACATTTTTACTGAAAATGTAGTGTAAAAAAAAAAAAAATGACAAAACGCATATGGTCTTAAAGAGGGAAAAAATACCCAAACGTGGTGAGGCACAAAAATAGTCATAACTTCCTTAATTTTAATTGGATTTAAAAAAATTTAAAGATTTTCTTAGCTCACCAAGCTCTTTCTCTCTCTCTTTCTCTCTCTATATATATATTTTGAAATATTTTAAGTCATTTCAATTTTTTTCATGTGTATTGCTAATAAAAGAATATTTATCATGGTCATGTCTTAATTTTAAGTAAGAAAATTCTATTTTTAATATTTCTTTCCTGTCAAAATTGAACATATTCAACATTAAATGGAGAAGTATTCTAAGAAAGTTGCACTTCTGTGATTTACTTTGTCATACAAGGAGACTGAAAAAATATTTGACTAACTGCAATAAGTGTACCAAACCTCTATGCTTTTTTTGTGTATCTACCTTTCAAGTAGGTCCTGGATATGACCTTCAACTATATCCGATGGTGAGACCCCAGCTTGCAGGGAGTGTGGAGCCACCTTTCAATTGTCATTGCTTCCAGGTCCATTCTGACATGGAGTGGTAGTACCTGTTAGGGTTCCAACTATGGGTTAAATAGATACCAACTTGGAAAAAACAAATATGTTCTATTAATAGTTTTTCAAAATCACTGGTTTCAGCATTGGTGGTTGTCCATCGGCTCCAAAGATGATGTTTGTGTTCTGCATCTCATCTGTGCACACAGAGGTGGCTCTGCAGCCCCAGTCTAGACGCACATAGTCTAGAACATTGGGGGCACTGGAAGTCGGTTGTTGTGATCACCGCTGAAGCTGCTCTGTGGTGTCTCTCTCTGGCAGCAGTGAGTTTCTGGCTACGAGCCTCTTCAAAGTTGGCAACAGCCTTGTGAGTTATCCTCGCCATTTTGGTCTGTCCATAGCATGTCCCTCTAGGTCTCCCGGTTTGATACGACACCATTGCAGATTGGCTTTAACAATATCTTTATATCGCAGTTTTGGTCGACCTTGGTTTCTTTTGCCGGCCTGGAGCTCTCCAACATCAGGCATTTAGGCATCCGACATGCATCCATTCGAATCACGTGTCCAACCCAACGAAGTTGAGTCTTGATGATGGTGACCTCTATACTGGTGGACTTAGCTTTGTCAAGGACCTTCAGATTGGTGATGCAATCCTGCCATTTGATTCCCAGGATGGAGCGAAGAGCTCGCATGTGGAAGAGCTCCGGTTTCTTTATATGCCTGCGGTACAGTGTCCACGTCTCACAACCATAGAGCAGGGAGGGAAGGACCACAGCATTGTAGAGCTTCAGCTTCATAGATAGGCGGATGTTGTGTTCTTTGAGCACTAGATTGTATAATCTTCCCAGTACCTGACTTGCCTTGCTGATTCTGGTGTCAATCTCTCTGTCCAAGTATCCATCACAAGATATGGTGCTTCCCAGATATTTGAAGTGATTAACGTTCGTAAGTGGTGTGTCGTCAATGGTGATGGTGGGAGGCGGATAGTACAGGTTGGTGGAGCACCTCCATCTTTCCAAGACTGATTGTCAAGCCGAAGAGCTTGGATGCCCCAAAGAAGCGATCCAGCATCTGCTGCAAGTCTTGTTCTGTATGGGCCACTAGTGCACAGTCATCGGCAAAGAGAACCTCTTGGATGAGTTTTCAAGCTTTTTGTCTTTGCTGTGAGTCTCTGTAAGTTGAAGAGGGAGCCATCCAAGCGATAACGAATGTAGACGCCCCTCTGCAAATCCTAGACAGCATACAGGTGAAAAAGATAGGGGCTAATATGTAACCATGCTTCACACCGTGGCTGATGGTTGTCTGTGATATTACCATTTGAGAGGACCTGACCAGTCATGCCATCGTAGAAGAACCTGATCATTGACACAAACTTTGGAGGCCATTCGATGCGCTCAAAGACCGTCTAAAGTGCCTCTCTGTTGGTGTCAAAAGTAGAGGTTTTTCTGTTCAATGCACTTCTCTTGAAGCTGTCTTAAAGCAAAGATCATGTCCACAGTACTTCTGCCAGGCCTGAAGCCGCACTGTACCTCAGGGAGTGTCTGTTCAGAAACTGTAACGAGTCTATTAAGAATGACCCATGCAAAGATCTTTCCAGCAATTGAGAGGAGGGAGATGTCCCTGCAGTTTCCACAGTCCGACTTGCATCCTTTGTTCTTATAGAGGGAGACGATTAGGGCGTCGCGAAAATCGTCTGGCATTATCTCCTCTTCCCAGACAGGACGTCACAGAAGGCCTCAAGAGCATTGGGGCCCACTGCCTTGTAGATCTTGGCAGGGATGCCATCCTTTCCCGATGCTCTACCAGAGGTTGTATGGTGGATCGCTTTCTTGATTTTCTCTATGGTAGGGAGGTTTACGAGTGAATCCTGTATGGGTTGTTGGGGGATCTGATTTAGGGCCTCTGAATCAACTGATGAGGGCCTGTTCAGCAAAGTGCTGAAATACTCCTGCCAGTGTCTAAGACCCTCCTGGTCCTTGATGAGCATCTTCCTGTCTGACGACAGTAGTAGAACACTACCTGGTGCAGAAGGGCCGAAAACAGATTTCAATGAGCTGAAAAATATTTTGATGTTATTAGTATCAGCATAGTGCTGGACTTCAGCTGCTTTGTTCTGCCACCACTGATCTTGCATTGCTCAGAGATAGGTCTGAACTTTTCATGCTTGGAGATGGATGACGGGTCATTTAGCCATTCTATGTGAGCCTTGTTCTTGGTACGTATGGCTTCTCTGATCACTTTGTCGTTCTAATCGAACCAGTCTTCATAGATTCTGGTCTTTGCTCCAAGGACTTCCTTCGCAGTCTCATTTACTGCTTTCTTGAAAGAGGCCCATTTCTCTGTGCTGCCTTCAGTGGTCACACGATCTTGAAGTTTCTCATCTAGCACTTGCTGGAATCGTGCCTGATAGGATGGGTCGTTAAGCCTGGCAACATTGTTGGAGGGCCTAACAGTTTTGGGTCGGTTTCCATGGGGTGGCGCAATGTGTAGTGTCAGTACAGCTCTGACCAATCTGGTCAGTCCAGCACTCGGCGCCTCTCATGGCATGGGTCACATGGATGCCATTGATGTCTTGTTGGCAGACGATGAAGTCCATCATTTGCCAGTGTCTTGACCTTGGGTGCATCCGGTGGTCTTATACTTGTCTGAAATTCTGAACAAGGTGTTGGTGATGCAAAGACTGTGCTCTGCACACTTGTAGAGAAGGAGCCGACCATTGTCATTGATCTTGCCTACTCTGTGTCTGCCCAGAATGCCTTCCCAGCTGCTGTAGTCTCTCTCCACCCTTGCATTTAAGTCTCCAAGGGTGACTAGTTTGTCACTTGGTGGGGTTGACCTGATGACTTGGTCAAACTGTTCGTAAAACTTCTCCTTTGGTATCATCTGGGCTTGTGAGTGTAGAGGCATAAGCGCTGATGATTGTGAGATGTCTGATCCTGCTGAGAGGGATGCACAGTTTCATGAGGCGCTCGTTGATTCCAACTGGTAGCGCAGGCATGCTCTTCAGCAAAGCTGTCCTGATGGCAAACCAGACACCATGAATCTGGTCTTCTGTTTGCGGCTTTTCTTTCTAGAAGATGTATCCACCTCCCTCTTCTCTCGGAGATCCCTTGTCAGCAATCCGGGTCTCGCTAAGTACGACTATATCTATATGGCAACGCTGGACTTCCCTTGCGATGAGCGCTGTTCTTCCTTCAGGTCTTGAGGAAGTAGCTCTATCCAACAAAGTTTGAACATTCCATGTGCCGATGATGATTTTTTTTTTCTGTGTTTTTGTTGTTTGACTGCTATGTGGATGAGTCCGTCAACCGCGGTAAGCTGACCAGACACTAGAAGGACAAGCATTTCTTTGGGGTACCTTGTCTGACCTCCTCCCTCATGTGAGGGTGGGCAGTGCTATCCTAAAGAGGCTGCCCAGTCGCTCACAGGTGCTGCCAAACTCTCCTGTTGCTTTTCAGGGAAAAGAGCGACCACTTGCCCATGGACCGCCTATATGTAGGTTTGTGACTACAGCTGCCAGTGTTCACCCACACCTGTTGCTTTTGCCACGTGCCCATCGCCGCAGGACTTGAAGAGTGTAGCTTAGACCGATCGGTAATCGATGAGTTGCAAAACACACCTGTGCGTGAAGGTTTTATAGTAAGAAGGCTGGTGCACAGGGGCAATCCCACTGTCGGCCTGGGAAGTCTTGATCCAGTGGCACGGAGAACCGTTACGACGGGAGACTGCCAGACTGCAGTGGATAACCAGGATGACTTTAGGTGTCACATCCTGCTCTAGGTGCTGCAGCGACACTTGCTGCCACCGCCTTCACCACCGTTGGTTCTTCATATAAACTCTTCTGCTTGTTCCACTGGAGTCAGGCTTTGCATGCAGTAGGGCTGACACAGCCCGATCCTAGTTCACCGAGGATTTGTGACGCGTCGGCTACTCTCACCTGGTTTAGCAAGCTTGCCAAAGCCAGTATCCAGGGTGTGGCTGCTGTTGCATGCATCAGTTATGGGGAGCCACAGGTGAGTGCTGAGTGCCAGGTGAGGTCCAGTGGCAGATGGGCTGTCCTACGAAGAGAACATGGCGAGCCCCCTACCAAAGGTACTAACCACTCCCTGAACACCCCATACACGCCAGTTTCAGCATTAAATGACCTGAAAAGGGTTGATATGACATAAAACAGCCAACCTTTCAAATAATAAACCTGAAAAAAAAAATCTCTTCCAGCGCCAATAGGATTAATGTGGTAGAACAAAACGGTCTCAATCCAATCTTCTCTCTTAGGTGGTGGTGGTGGTGATGGCAGCTGCTTCAAATGTGGTGAATCTGGACATTTTGCAAGAGAATGTCCTTCAGAAAATGGTTCACAAGGTAAGTTTTAAAGTTCTAATTATTTTTCATATTTAAATTCTTTTGCCAGATTAATTTTTTATCACATTTCTCAAACTATTTTATCCAATACAATGGTGTTTCCACTTTAACTGGTTGGAAGAAAAATAAAACTTTCTGGTTGTATTTTCATGTTTTTAATTATGAGTTCAAGAAGATTAAGATTGGCTGAAAAACCTGTGTATTTTGGCAGTAAATAGAAATAAGTGATTGATAGTTTTATGCAAATATATTTCACATTTAAAAAAAATTCGGAAAAAAGTTTTTTTTTTTTTTTTTTTTTTTTTTTTTAACCCCAAATTGTTAAACCAGTGTGAATATATGTTCTATTTATTAGCAACAATTTAAATACAATTCTTTTTTTTCTATTTATGTAAAGTTTTAATGACAATTTTCTATTTTTTGTTGTAGCTATTTTAAAGAATTTTTCTAAGAATCTCAATCCATCTTTTCTATTTCATTTGAAAGATGAAAATGTTTAATTTTTAAAAATTCCAATTTAGATTTTAACCTTTTTTTTTTTTTTTTTTAAGTGTAATTCTAAATAATCCCCCACCAAAAAAGGCCAAAATTTATTTTCTGTCAGCTAGAAATCAAGGGAAATCAATGTTTTTAAATATAAAGAAAAATGTCTTGGATCTGGATTTATAAATTTTATAAATTTTGCAAACGTACAGGATTTAAATTATTTTGTGACATCCTATCAACTTTTTAATGAAATATATGCTTATCCCATGAAAGAATATATATATTTCTTTTTTTTTTTTTTTTTTTTTTACTATAATAATTAAATACCTACGGACACTAGTGTTTCGTCCTCTCTGGAATCTTCAGTGCAGGATGTCACAATTAACACGTGTGTGTATATATATATATATATATATATATATATATATATCTGATAAGAAATTAAGAGAAAAGAGTTTAAACCAAAAATGGAGGATACTTTGCCAAATTCTTCAAAGTCTGACCTACTGTAATTGTCTGTATTTTTGAGATGAGGTGTTTTCATTCATGTCCTAGTGACATATGGCCGAGTGGTCCTAGACGTATCAAAGTTTAGTTACCCAAAGGTGCGGAGTTCAATTCTGAACGAAGGCAATGAAAAAATAACATTCAAAACAGAATCGGCAACTATGTCCCAAAGCCTAGCTGGAGTCCGAACACGGTACCCCCGTAATAATAATAAAGGGTTGGGTTCGAGACTCCTAACAAACGGTTCCCCAGTTCGATACAAAACACCTGACGAAGGCCGGAGGGCAAAACGGCCGAAACGTTGTGTCAATAACAACCAAGATGAGGAAGTCGGTCCGACAATCTCAATCAATGAAGTCTGACCTACTATTAAAAATTATCAATTTTGAATTTAATTTCATCAAAATTCAAGAATTTTTACACTTAAGCATTCAAATTATAGAATTTGAACATGTTTGCAAAATCTTTATAACCTTTTAAGATTAGATTAAATTGTTTGACTGGAGGGAAGTTTGCAAAACCAGTTAATTTATAATAAAAACAAAACTCTAAATTTAGTTTTTTCTTTCCAACTATAAATCAAATGTGATCTTTTTGGTTATAACTGGTTATATCTTTTTGGTAAATTTTGTTAATATTTTATTTCCTATTAACACTAGAGTAATATGAACTTAGAGATTGTTTGTATTAAATTCTATTTTAATAGTTTGAAGTTATAAATGATTTTATTTTTCTCCCAGGATATACCGGGAGACCTGATTCAAGAACAAGGTAAACTTTTTTTTTCTTTAACTACATATATTAAAACTTTAACCTATACTAATTTATAAGTAGATAATCTGTGGACATGGATATGTCAATTAGCTTTCGAATGTTGTGTTCTATGTGGTTCTACTTATAATTGTTTGCAGATGAGCTGTCTGGCAAGGTTAAAAGGTTAGGTTAGAAAACAAGGTAACAGAATGAAAAAAATCTGGTTGGAGAAAGAATTAGAAACTATACATATATAAGTATATACTTGTGTATAAGTTGATGTTGTATATAAGTCGATGTGAATTTTAAGACCAAAAATCGTTATTTTAGGTATTACCTGCATATAAGTAGACTAGATTCTAGACAAGTTAAATGGTCTGTCTCGTGGCTCTTCCTTGCACAGATCATTTTTTTTTTTTTTTTTTTTTTTTTTTTTTTTTTTTAAACGTAGATTGTTTCTTGGCATCCGCGAGAGATAATGTGTATTTACACAAGTGTGGTCTCTTTAGTTTTCATGGTACTTGTACAGTTTAGTCAAGACATTAAAAAAAAAAAAAAAAAAAAAGTTTGTACGTATTCGTTATGGAACAAAGTTCTCAAAAAAAAAAAAAATTTCACTTAATTTCGAGTTTTATTTTTTTTTTTTTTTTTTTTTCTACAACGAAAAAACAATTCATGAGACTGAGCAACAGGTTCGCCCCCCCCCCCTTTTTTTTTTTTTTTTTTTTTTTTTTTATATATAGGAAGAAAAGCTAGAATAAAGATGGGGCGGGAGTATTGGCGCTTTACATGGAGTTATCTCCCCGTGGCATGTTCAACAAATTTGTCAATGGCTCCCTTCAACGCGCTCTCATAAGAACGTGTTTTTCCACTCTAAAAAAAAAAAAAAACTACTCCATGAAATGGAATTTTTTTTTTTTCTCGGTGATCTTCAGTCCAAAACAGATACGTACAATATAATCTTTTTGTCGATATTTTTATTTTTTTAATGTCTTGACTAAACTGTACAAGTACCGTTTTCATATATATAAAATGAATGCAAATGTTGCTAATCAGACATTCTGATCAATGAAATGCTGTAGATTCCAGGCGCAGTTAGTTTTTAGACATAATTTGTCACATAACGTAAATGCATATATTTCAAAAACCGTAATATACCGTAATCTGAATGCATGCATTCAGTACCATTAAATGGCTTCATTAAATAGTTGTCATTAAATTGTTAAAACTTGGAGAAACGCTACATTTCTCAATCTACTAAAAAAAACGTTATATCACTGTATACATTATATTGAACTTAGGCCTATATCATCACCATATTATATATTATATCGAACTCGGGCGTCTAGAGACACATTGCGAGAGCTATTCCAATTATTATTAAGCCTCCCACTGAAAAACTGCATGTGCTTACATGTTGGCAAACCCACTACAGTGGGGTTTGGAAGGAGTGCGATTAATTACTAGGATTACTGGTATACACCAAGTGCACAAACAAAATGGCATTTTCTATGTTATGATTGAGTGCTGACTTGCTCTTTAACATTTCCAAAAACATTACCTATATTTAAGTTGACCCACAAAAAATAACCTTAAAATTGTCTCTCATAAGTTCGTATGGTAAAGAAATTAAACATTGGACATCTGTGGTGGTGAGTCCCCAGGTTAAAAAAAAAAATTCATCTTGATTTCAAAATTTTTCTTTTGTCCATTTACATTCCTGAAGTCTCTTATTTTTCCCCTCTGCTTTGTGGGAATCACCTTTTCAATAATTAATCTTGGAGTTTAATTTCAACCATAGTATTTTTTTAATTGAGTTAGAAAAGTTTCCTACAAATGATTCAATATTTCTTAGCATTTCTTATACTTATAGATGATTATGTAATGCCCATCATTAGGACAATATGAAGTTGCCTGATTCTCAGATTTTTCACTTTGAATAAAAGATTTAAAAAAAAAAAAAATTCTAAAACTAGAAACAAATGTAATGACAAATGATTTTATGAGATTTGATCCAGTCAACTGGTTAACAATTGATGGTTGCCTCTGAATGTATGAAAACTTTTTTTTTTTTTTTTAATTTGTAGGTTATATCTGAGAAATCACATTTGAAGAATATGTAAAATAAGTATTTATTCCAATTAAAAAAATAGTGTAGTTTATATTTTAAGATAACAGGTTTTAAAATGGATTTTCTGATTAGTTTTTTTTTCTTTTTATATATAGTAATGGTTTTCACAGAAAAGATAGGAATGGTAATGATGGTGCCAATCGAACAGGTTTGTCTTGAATTTTATTCAATGAAACATTTACTGAATAAGAACTTTGATAGTTCAACATTACTGATTTTTTTTTTTTTTTTTTTTTTTTTTTTTTTTTTTTTTTTTTTTTTTATGTGCTAAAGATGCTTCAGTTTATAAGCATTAAAACAGACATGAAAAGTTTTTATAATTTTTAAAATACTTATAGATGAAATCAATTGCTTACACAATAGCAAACTCTGCTGTTAATAAAATAACATTAAAAGAATATAGTATGCTTTTCATCTTTTTAATACTTCAAAACTAGAAGCTAAAATTTAATCAATATTATTAATTAATAATAAAAAAAAAACCTTAACTCTGCAAAAAGTTAGTTCATATTATTTCTTAAGATGTGCATAAAAAATTTCTTAAAAGCTATTTCATTTTGTAAGATGCCAAAATGCTTCAGTTTATATGCAAACTGATTAATGTTCTCCATAAATTTGAAATTAAACTTTGTTTCATTATTGATTTCACTTTCTAGGTGGTGGTAATGGAAATTGTTTTAAATGTGGTGAATCTGGACACTTCTCTAGAGAGTGTCCTTCAGGACGTTCACAAGGTAAGATTGAAATTTAAACGATATATTAGCTAATCTCTCTCATGTGTGTGTGTGTGTGTGTATATATATAATCGATATTAAGGGACACAGTATCCAACATATTATTTAGAACCAGGTGTGATCTCTTGGAAAGATGAATTCACTCCATGGTACAGATATAAAATGCATATGATTGATACTGAATTATAGCAGCCATTTTTTTGATGGTATAAATATAAACTTCAATACTTGTATCTTGTCTGGAAAAAAAAAGGTACTAAAAACAAAACCCTTCTTTATATGTATTAGTTAAAATGCACAAAAACCAGATGGTGCTGGTTTTGTTTCCTCCAAAATATGCCTCACAAAACCTTTAAGTAAAATATATCTAAAGCTTTTCAATTAATTTCCATTAAAGAAATGCTATAGTAATATAGGCCTATTTTGGATGATAATTCTAATCCAGTAAAAGAATTGTATAAATGCTCATAAAAAGGCTAAATCAATTGTAACATTATTTTATTAATTTATATACAAAAATACTACATAAGGAACTCCTCAAAAAAATTAATAATACTATCGATTTTTTTTTTTTTCTTTTTTCTTGGGTTGGCAGGTAAATATGTAGACATTTTCAAAATCTGGTGTGAAACAAAGAATGGTAAGATTAGCGTTTCCAAAACTAGTTATAAGTCATCTTATTAAAAACTGATTTTCAAATAGGAAATAAAATAAAAAAAATAAGGATTTCAATGGGTTTAGATCCTGTACTCTTTTGAATGTGTATATGTCATCATTAATTAAATGTTTAGAACTTGTAATTATCATGGATGCAGGTGATTTCTTGAAAACCTTGTCTGTATTAATGAGAACAAGGAATTTGAAAATGCTAGACCTTTGATATTAGGTATCCCAAACTAGCCTAGTTTAGGATGCGAAAACTGGTAAAAATAAAGTTAAATTTCTCTTAACTTCAACTTGCGATATCTCATTTATTTTTGGGTTATTTTCATAAAGTTTTGATTTAAATAAAATTTAATCTTTTTGCTTTATAGATAGAATTCTTTTTCTTGGGTTTTTAATAGGTTTTTTTTCTTTTCAAATTTAGTGGGCGTGATACTGTGAGTCTCTAGGTATAAAAAAAAAAAATAGTACCATTTTAAAGAAAAAGGGTCACTTATCAATATGGTGAGCTTAAAAAAGGGGTTTAATTTTTCACAAAAAAAAAGAAATCCAACTTGATTTTTTTTTTTTTTTTTTTTTCACAAAAAAAAGAAATCCAACTTGAAAACTTCCGTGAAAGAAATATCACTGAAATTCAGTTGAAAATATTCTGAAAATTGCACCGTTTTGTAGAAAAATTTCTCTTTAATAATCTGTTGGTGTCCTATTACTACACTCATAAATCAAGGAGCACCACTAATAAAAATGAGTGTACCTACACATCGAGATTTACAACTTAATCTCGAGTGACCAAAGAAGTATCATCATGAAAATCAACTGTCAGCAAGAAACCACGCAATCGAGCGAAAATGTAAACTAATGTAGATGAGTTTGTTTAATTAAAAGTTGTAGAAAGTTTAAAATATTTTTAGTGCGTTAATAAAAGAAATGAAAATTGACAATTTAAAAAATGTCAGTTTATTTTCTATATCTTTCAAACTTTCATGTTCTTTGCTTTCTTCTTTCAGTTGGATAAACTTCAGTATTGTTAAATTATCTCTTAAAGATTAAACTGGGTACATTTTAAACCAAAAACCATTTTTAGTGACTGCGACGGGAATTTTTTTTTTTTTTTTTTTTTTTAAATGTGCCTTATTTTTTGCTTACTTATTTAATTCACTTATGTTCTGTCGGGCGTTTTTGATATATCTAACATTTTGTTAAATTTTTTTTTTTTTTTTTTCTTTATTAGACTGTACATTTACATTACTTTAAAAAAAAAGTTACAAATAACGGAAAATATTAAGTTATGTGCCTGTGGCATGTAAATGAAAAACTTAATTTCACTGTAAATTTTTTTTTTTTTTTTTCCAAACAAATAATTTTAATGATACAATACAATTTTTGAATTAAAGCAACTTTAAAAGGTCAACAAAAAATTAATTTAAATGAAACCGAAAAATCATCTTTAATTTTTTGTTATGCTTTGGTCATAGTTAAAAATACTAGTTTCTCCCTCGCGTTTTAATGACAGGTGCGCGGAAAAAAAAAATGGCGTCTGCATTTTTTTTTTAAATTAAAAAAAAAATTTTATTGCATTTTCACCCCAAACAAGGCATATTGCAACTTTGTTGTAGGGGGCTACTATCAGGTACATAAGCATCAGGGGTACTGTGTAGGGAGTTCGGCAGCAAGATGTCGGTTCACATTACACTTGAACTTCTGCATGTCAGTACAGTTGGGGAAGCAGGGACCCGG
This sequence comes from Euprymna scolopes, assembly GCF_053919585.1. Classification (NCBI taxonomy): domain Eukaryota; kingdom Metazoa; phylum Mollusca; class Cephalopoda; order Sepiida; family Sepiolidae; genus Euprymna; species Euprymna scolopes. The sequence goes on from NC_136497.1 coordinate 14,974,172, forward strand.
AAGGGAATTCCAAAGTCTAAAGTTTCTGGGGAAGAAGCTACTGGAGTAAAAGGCTCTCTTACATCTTGGGATATTTACTGTGAAGGGGTGGGATTTTGCTGCTTGTTGGGTTTGTCAGGGGTATTTATGTCGGGGGGGGGGAGCACAAGTGCTTGTAAGAGCATTCACCATTAAAGTACTTGTAAAACGGGCAGAGGGATGCAACATTTTGTCGATGGGACAGAGGCTGATGGTGGTTCAGGCCTATCAGATTAGCAACTCTGTTTTGAACCTTGTCTAGAAGCTAGTGACAGATGCACCAGCCCAAATATGACAACAGTACTCCATGCATGGGTGAATGGTGACCTTTATAGAGGTATAGGATACTTTCGGGCGTTAATAGCTTTCTAGCACGGTAGAGAGAACCAACCTTCTTCGCAGCGGTCCTGGCAATGTTTTTAATGTAATTGTTCCAACTCGTGTTTCCTGTGAACATTAGGCTGAGTAGTTTAAAAGATATACTTTCAGATAAAGAGTCATTAGTCATTGCTATGGATGGTAGAGAAGGTTTCTTGTAATTATTGAAGGAAACAAGTTTAGTCTTGGCAGCATTGAATGTGACCATTCATTTTTGTCCCCATTCCACTATAGATTGGAGGTCATCCTATAGTGTTTCTGCCATTTCTTTAGATATGTGTTCATTTGTTTTCCTGTTGTGTCCGTTATAGAGCATGGTGTCGGCAGCATATATACCCACTTCACAGACAATTTTGTCAGGGAGGTCCTTTATGAATATCAGGATAGACCCTTGAGGCACTCCTGCATTTATATCATTATTTAGATGTACGACCGTCAAGGGCAACCTGGATTTTTCTCTTATCTAAGAAGGATTTAACTATGTTAAGTATTCTTCCAGTGATGCTGTATGATCTGATTTTCTTGAAGACCCTCATGCCATACCCTGTCAAAAGCCTTAGATATATCTAGAGCTACCGTTCTACCCTTCCCCCGTTTGTCCAGTGACTGGTATATATGTTCTGAGATTACAGTTAGGATGTCTGCTGTGGAACGGGCTTGCCTAAATCCATATTGTTGGTCAGTAAGAAGTTTAGCATCTGTAAGGTGATGAACTAGAGCTTGGTTAATTATGGTCTCAAATATTTTTGTGAAAAGTGGGAGGAGGCTAATGCGGCGGTAATTTACTGGGTCAGTTCTTTTGCCAGAATTCTTGAAAACTGGTACTACAGAAGCAGTTTTCCAGCAGGCAGTAAAGCAAGATTCACTAAGGCATTTGTTGTAGAGTTTGGAGAGAACTGGAGCTACTTCGGCGGCACATTTTTAATAGCACAGCCGAGATGAGATTAGGTCCACATGCTTTTGCGGTGTCAAGATTTCTTATGATAGCATGCACCTGAGAAGGGATGATTTTTAGATCTAGTTTGGCATCTGTCCGCAAAGGAAAGTCATGTAGGTTTTTTTTTTTTTTAGCAGGGTCCAGTTTGGAGTTGAAAGCAAACCATCTGGCAAGCATGTTAGCCTTCTCAGTTGCAGAACAAACAACCTCATGATTGTTGGATAGTGGAGTAAGTGTTGATTGCCCATTATTTACTACACTGTTGTAGATTTTCCAGAAGTCACGGGTTCCTAATTTCTGTGCTTCAATGCGTTTTTTAGTGGTTTCGGTAAATTCTCCCTTAGCTGTCGCTATTTCTTTGTTAGTTATTTCTGGCTTCTCTATACTTCTGTTTGATCTGGACTTATGTCGGTTAAATTTGCGGTACGCATGCTGCCTTTGCGCTATTGCAGCTGCACAAGTAATAGTAAACCATTGGGGAGAGTGCGGCTTGCTATAGAATTTCCGCATGGGTACATGTGCTTCAATTGCCGTTTCGAACCATTCAGTGGTCTCATTTGCGCAATGTTCAGCAGGAAGTGAAAAAATATTTTGCCATGGAGCGTCCCTGATGGCGTCCCAGTCAGTCTTTTTATAATATCTTGTTTTTAGCACTGACTCTTCAGTTTTGGCTCTAAAGTTTAGGGCGATTTCACCCATTACCACTGCATGATCGGCGTTCCCTAGAGGGCTGTGGTCATTCGTTACAGTCATCGGGAACTGTGGTCATTCGTTACAGTCATCGGGAACTGTGGTCAGAAACGGATCTAAAAGTGATGCGTGTTCTTGCTGGTCTGGGAAACTGGTTGGAAACGTAACCATCTGTGATAGGGAATGAGATGTAGAGAAGTTATGTGTTATGGTACCAGCTGCGTCTGTGTAAGTAGAAAATCCAAGTCAGTTCCTGTGGTGGACATTGAAGTCACCAAATACATGCATTTGTGTGCTAGTGTTGAGGGAAAGTGCTATATATCTGCTGGCAGAGACTTTGTTTATTAGGGTACAGTCCTGGTTTAAGGGAGAGCGGTAGAGAAAATAAAAGTAGCTAATGTTATGTTGCATGTTAAGTCTAAAGCACATAAAGGCTTGATCGTCCGATTCTAGTTTAGTTTCTCTAGTCGAGGGGAGGATGTTTCGAATAGACTCCAAGTCCATGCATATGTCTGTCAGTCCTTACGGCAGAGTGGAAGATATCCAGCCATGTTAAAGTAATTGGAGGGGATGGAGAATTGTAGGTTAGTCTCACTTAGTGCTAAGATATCTGGGGTGTTTGTTAAGAGAAATGCTTCAACATCATTTAAATTAGTTCTAAGCCCACGGATGTTCGTAAATGCAATCCTCAAGGGAGATTGGTTTTGTTTGAGTTTAAGCCTGGTTTAGCGTCATTTTTTAATGTACTTTCATTTTTATTTTTAAGAGTTTCAGTTTAGGTAAGATGTGCTGAGCAAGTGGTTATGCAGAATACCAGACATGCAACACAAGCAGACCATCAGCTATCCCTCCATCTACTAGGATTGTGGCCTCAGGATAGCCCACCGGGAATGAGTGCAGGGTCCCTTTCCATGCGCAACCTGGCACTACAAACATCCCGATATTATACAACTGTTGGAGCAGCTGCTCTAAGCGCTACCAAAGAGTTAGGGCACCTGTACTAGCAGTCGGGAACAGCAACCAGGAACTGTCAATCCGGTACCCTCAACCCATCAGATGATGGTCAACCCAATTTACTTGCACTGGCATTATGGCATTCAAGCACTCCCAAGTGCCCAGTTTAAGGGATGAGATGTGTCTGGAGTGGGGAAAAACGGCGTTTATTGCCCTAGTCAAGAAACAAGGTCGACCACTGGATGATTCTGTGGACTCCGTGATTCGACCTGGCTAATAGTCAAAGGAGTATGGAAGCCGGGCGATAGACAGTGCCTATCTACTCCTTAAGCAGTTTAGGTTTGCAGACTGGTAATTTGTTTGTCACCAGCTCTAGGAAGGTTGTCATCCAAGACTTGAGAGGCCTTCCTCCCCTTAGGTTTAGCTTTAGAGTTTTCCTTTTCCTAGACGGATGACCTGGGAAGATCTATGGGTCCATCAGCACCGAGAGAGTTTGCCCCGCACCTGGGTCCTAATCCAGGTATTCCCACGTAGGTGGTTAGTGTTGTTACTGGGTTAGTTTATAAAGGTTATATATCTGAGAAATTATGCTCCTCAAAGTGATTATGGGACATTGCTATTTCATTGTTACTGGAGGAGGGGTTGAGTAAGAGTTCATGCAGTGGACGCAGCTATATTTGCAAACTGATCTGTTGGAAGGAGTTAATATGGCTTAATGTTTTTTTTTTTTTTTTTTCCTTTAAATTTATAATTAAAAGAAAAATTTTTATTTTTATGTTGGCTTAGGAATGTGTTACAGAATGGCTTGATATTACGAATTAACTGAAATTGTTGTACAAGCTCTGGATATTTTAGATGGCAGAAGGGTTAATATCTATATTCAATAGATACAAGTAACGTCATTTTTGATAAGTGGAAGTAAATTGTATGCTATGGCGTCCGCATAATGTATAATACAGTAAATAGATATATGGGCAGATTTCCAGTAGATGCGAATATATGGAGGTTGTAGATATTAAGTATGTTTCTATTTCTAGTGAGGATATCTTCAGCTTTCGGTTATAAATCAGGAAGTTGTATTCTGCGTTAGAGTATCAGTTTTTGTATTCAACATTGCAAAGCTAAGGAAGACAGCTATTGCTATGTAATATAGATGGCTGTAAATCTAAGTACTGACTGTAGTTTCGACAATAAACTGTAGAAGTACCCCCCATGATCTATCAGGTGTTTTTGATAAACTTGAACGGAGATATCTCAAGGTTGTGTTAGGTGTCAAAATCAACACCAGTGGAAATCAAGTTCAACTGGAAGTTGCTTTCTCTGACTACTTGAAGAAATCCTGTTAATTCATTTTCACTTCCAAAGCAACAAAAAAAAGTCCGTTAGTGAATCTGAACATTCAGATAACTCCTGCAGTTGTGATGAAGAACCATCTCAGAATATCTTCAGTTATGAGCATCAAGGACAATGGTTGCTGTCTACTATGACACCAACTTTTACATTTCAAGTCATTGAGGTTATATTTGCATCCAGTGCTGTAATAAAATTTTTATCGCAAACCAAAGGTAGAAAAGATTTTTTTTGATGGCCTTTGTCAGATGACATTGCATAGGTAGAGTCAGCATTTGTTTACAGATGGGGTTTTGAGGTAATGCCAGTTACAAGTGATGGTAGGATTTGGGATGTTCTTGATATATCTACCGTAGAAGCTTATGAAAGAATTCTGAGAGAAAATCTAAGGAATTGTAGTAAGACCTCTGCCTATAAAATATCTTGTTTACTTTTTAAGTTGAAAGTTTTCAATGCTTGAAAAAAAATGACATGTGACTTTTTAACAAATTTCTAAATCTTATTGTTGTCAGCCCTTTTTTGGTAAGTTTAAATTCTTCAAAGTAAAAATATTTCTGTGGCAAAAAGTTATTAGAAACAAGGCAAACATTTTTTTTTTTTTTTTAATTCGTCACCCAAAATTATTAAAGTTGCAAAGTTTTAAGGTTCTACCTCCAATGGTTACATTTTTACAGCAATTTCAGTAACGTATACTTTTTTTTTTTTTTTTTTTTTTTCTTGCCCTTTTTACCAAATTGTCTGTTCAACTGCTTTTACATGGTCTACAATTGAGTGGTTTTATCAATTTATAATTAAAAGAAAAAATATCTTGATCTGTAATGTGTTATGAATCATACTAAGAAGATTCAATACATTAGTCATTGAAATGAAATTGATATGAACAGTCAAAGTTGCACGTGTCATATTTGCATTTTTTTTCTCATAGGTAGTGGGATTTTGCCTAGTGTTTAAATTGGTTTCAACTAATAATTATTGCTTTCATTAGTATTACTTTTCATTTACCACAAGATGACATTACATTTATAAGGATTCACTTGTTAGCATACATTTTTAGTTATATACTATGAAATTTGGCTTCTGGACCATGATAGCAAATTTTCAACTTTCCGACAAACTTTGAACAATCATAACTCTAGCTACCAAAAATAAATTTGGTACTTTTGTTTATGGTGAACAAAAATCTATATGACCACATTAATTTTTATTTTTTTTTATTTTTTTTTTTTTTATAGATATAATGAAAATAAAATTTTGGTTTGGGATACCTACTGATATATACAAAGGAGTTGGAATTGGGTATTTAGTAAAATATATCACTCTGACCCAACACGTATGCAGAGATAGAAACAAAGGAAAGAAATTTGACTCTAGTTTTTTCAGTTGAAACATTAATGGTCATTTTATCACCAAGCCATGGACACAATTTTCCAGCCCAGCGACCATATGGATGCATCTCTGCATTTCTCTTAGATCAATTACCTGTTTCTCAGTTTGCAACTAATACCAGCTGCTATGTATGTAGCTTGCCCCATGGCATATGGTCATCCAATCAATTTTTAAGTTTGGATTACATCTTATGTTAAAGGTTTTCCTTGCACTAACATGTGCTTCCATGTCACTGTCGTCACCAGTCGTTTTTTTCCAAAAAAAATTTCCTTTCCTGTCACGGCTTGGTCATTTGTATATGCCAAGATGCTGCTACATACGTGTCCATGGCTTTGTTAAAATAACGCCAACAAGAAATCTGTACAAAACCTCAAAATGCTGTTTAATGTGCTTACCTCTGAAATAACACTAAGGAAAATCTCTATAGTACCAATAAGTGGAATTAAATGCAATTTAAACAAGTTTCTAGAACAATCGAATGATTAAGCATATATATATATACTAGTGCACAAAATGTCTTATAGGATTAATGTGCCACAAAATACTAATGTCAAATCTTCTCTCTTAGGTGGTGGTGGTGGCAGCTGCTTCAAATGTGGTGAATCTGGGCATTTTGCAAGAGAATGTCCTTCAGAAGGTGATTCACTAGGTAAGTTTTAAAAAGCTAATTTTGCTGGGTTAATCTTTTTTTTTATTCATCACATTTGTCAAACTATTACATCCAATAATATATATACATAAGCAAATTTATTTGAATACTAGTTGTTACCAACTTGATGTTACCTGGAGATCTTGTTCTTAAGATTAACCCTTTTTTTCCATTAAATGTATCAGGTCTCGTGAAATTTGGACTTTTTATTACTTTTTAAATGAAATGTTGAAGCTTAAATTTATATTTTTACTTATTTCAAACTTTCTTTACTACTTAAGTTCCAGATCGCATTTAATATTCATACATGGTTTATCATAGGCTTTTTTCCATTAAAAAATTATATCTTTGTGCTATCGCTATTTCCATGGCAAGTGCTCGTCTGAGCTCCATTCTCTGGTCACCCCCTTGCCAATCTTTTCAAAAAAACACCTGACTAGCTGAACGTCAATAATTTTCCCCACTCCTTATCTGTGCTTAAATCAAAACGTAGATTCCATGAACAAAGCTTCTTTCTTAGAACTGCACGCCTGTGGAACTCTGTTCCGCTTACCTGTTTCCCTCCCGACTTCAACCTGGATGTCTTCAAGTCCAACACAAATTCCTGATGAACCGCCCCCTTAAGTCACAACGAATTAAACCAGTGTATTAAAAATGACAAACATAATTTTATGCCAGTTGCAGTCATTATCTGAAATTAATATGTATGCTAGTGCTGTAGTAGTGGATTGCAAATGTGTGCTTTCCAATCCCTTCAAGTTAAAAATGCTATGGTAGTTCTGCTTTTAGATTTAATTCTTGTATGTCTCATTAATCTGAATAGTAGGAAAAAATTCAATAATTTTGCAATGTCTGCAACATTATTGGACTTTGGAAGTCTGAAAAATTATCATCCATTGCCATCGGAATCGATATCCCATTTTCCGATGCCATCGGAATCGATATCCCATTTTCCGATGCCATCGGAATCGATATCCCATTTTCCGATGCCATCGGAATCGATATCCCATTTTCCGATGCCATCGGAATCGATATCCCATTTTCCGATGCCATCGGAATCGATATCCCATTTTCCGATGCCATCGGAATCGATATCCCATTTTCCGATGCCATCGGAATCGATATCCCATTTTCCGATGCCATCGGAATCGATATCCCATTTTCCGATGCCATCGGAATCGATATCCCATTTTCCGATGCCATCGGAATCGATATCCCATTTTCCGATGCCATCGGAATCGATATCCCATTTTCCGATGCCATCGGAATCGATATCCCATTTTCCGATGCCATCGGAATCGATATCCCATTTTTTCAATACTTATGTTTCTGCTATTTTACACAGTAATGCTAGTTTCTGCAACTCTGTAATCCAACAACTCTACTTTTGTTTCATTACTCTTGAATTTCAGAGGATAACAACCGGATCACTCTCGGAGGTAAATTTCTTTTTAATAATTTAGTTTTATGGAATCATTTTTATTGGAAGAAAATTTAATTCAATTTGAAAAACGAATACTCTTAAGTAATTTTTAAACCATTTTTATTATTATTTTTTATTTTTATATATTTTTTTTTTTTTTTTTTTTTTTTTTTTTTTTTTTAGCACCTCGGACAGAATCTTATGTTCCACCTTCTCCACCTGAAGATGAAGAGACCATTTTCAAGTCTATGCCGACAGGAATTAATTTCTCTAAATATGATGACATCCCGGTGGAAGTATCTGGAAGGGGAGCTCCAGCAAAAATGTATAATTTTGACCAACATTTTAATGGACGATTGTTGGATAATATTCACCGTGCCAAGTACGACACACCTACACCTGTTCAAAAGAATGCAATCCCCATTATTCATGCTGGACGTGATCTTATGGCCTGTGCCCAGACAGGATCTGGCAAAACTGTAAGTTGTGCTTAAACATAAAGGATGGTGAAATTGACTGTAACAGTCCCTAAAAATTTATTATAATGTTCAAGATTTATATAAGATTAGTCTGGGTGCTCGGCATTGCCCGTGTGTTGAGCAAAAAAAAAAAAAAAAAAAAAAAAAGTTGTAGTAGGCAGACAGGCTCAAACCTGTACCACGAAGGAGGAAAAGAATGTGGGAAAAAAGTGACGTCTTTGCTATTGCATCGATTGCCAAACCGGAAGTGACAAAGGTTTTAATTAAGGTTAATCAATCCAAAAGAGGGAATGACTACTAAAAATCTCGGCGAAAAAAGCCAAAGATAAATTGTTAAATAAAAACATTCTCTTTATTAACCCTTACACTAACCATAAGTCCACATGGCAATAGGAAGTTTTTTTTGTGTCTGGCTTTCATTGTTTGGAATGATAAAATAATGCAGGACTTGAGTTGATAGAAAATGTGTATAACTAGTGATTTCTACTGCTAGCTGTCTCTTCTAGCCAGTTCGACCGATTTAACAACCTTGTCTTTATGGAGTGGGGGGACATGACACAACTGGCACTTTGCTTTTCAAATTTGTATACTCTTTTTTTCACATTCTGTCATCCATAGTTCTTTCTGGTCCTAGTGCTAAAAATCGTTTTTAGGATTGGAAATCGGTTTTGTAGGTTTTTAACACCTAGCATGGCAATTGTTTGGCTGCTGGTACAAAGATAAACATTGGAAATGAGAGGGCTATCTAGCATTACAAAAGAACTAGTTTCAGTTCTGTGCGGTTGAAAAATGTGTCGGCACTAAGTGTGTCACATTATTTATATATTTTTATGCTTGTGTCGTTTGTGTTGATTTTTTTTTTTTTTTTTTTTTTTTTTTTTTTCCCCCACCTTTATTCTCAATGCCATACCTTCCAATGGATAGAAGTCTTCAGAAAATGAGAAGCATCACTATTAAGGTAAAATTTAGCTTTGATAAATATGGCAATATATTTGTAGGACAATATTTTTCTAATCTGAACGAGGGGTAATGTGAAGGTTGGATTTCAGAATGTAATGTAGAAGGCAATTGGATATTTTGGATTTCTATTAAATCCATTTCTTTTCTATAATACGAACAAGACCATTGCCATCTGGTGGCTATTTATCTATCTCTCAAGTATTCTTTTTAAAATGTATAACTGACATTACCTATCTTTAATATAAATCTACTGTAATTTTTAAAAAGTAAATTTTCATTTGAATTACCTCCCTTGAAAAATAAAATTTTTATAATTTAACCTTTTGTTTTTAATCATTTCTTATATACTACTAGCAGGGGTGCCCCGCGTTGCACAGGTGTTTATTGAGGTGGGGGTAGCAGGCAGGCTCGAACCTGTGACGCAAAGGCAGAAAAGAAAGTGAAAGAAAACCCGACATCATGCTGCTAGGCCATGATGTGACAGGAAGTGAAAAGCATTCAAATTTAGTGATGTCAATCAAAACATTGACTTGGAGAAATGGGTAGTAAAGTGAATGAGTTCACGCAGGTGCAGAAATGAACATCTGGCTGGAGACCAGTTTATTTGTTTCTCCATGATGTTGGAGTAAACCAGCTCCCCTGAAAAAGGAGGGAACTCAAATGAATAGCAATTGTCTGATCTGAAGGGGTTTCCCCACATTGATCAAAGCTGATTGCCTTCAAGATGTCCCTGACAGGAAAGCCAGGTCGCTGCCTTTGCTTCAATTTTATTTTTTCGCTTTTATATGAAAAAGACAAACACGCGAAAGGACGGTATGGCAGAAATTTTTTTTAAAGTCTATCAAAATAAAGATAACGTCTGTTTTCGAATCGTAGATATTTATTAAGTTTTGAGACTTTGTGTTGAACAAAGATGGCAGCATAGTTCAGATCAGTAACCAAGATGGCGACCAAGAATCAAATGTGGTGCGTCGCGTAGTTAACCTCTTAAGTTTTGATATTATGTTGAACAAAGATGGCGTCGAAGAATTAAATGCGGTCCGTGACGTAGCAAATGGCGAACTGATTGACTCCAAAATTCGACAATTTTTATAATTTTGCGACGTTTTCATTGGTTGTTTAGCACAGCCGTTGGTTATAAAATAATTGGCGAATCCATTCGTCTCATACCCCCATCACAAGTCAAAAACATTTTACACACCCCCATTTTTGATATAATGGAAAAATCCTTTCGGATTCAATTTTTTTTTTTACATAGGCGTCACCACTTATCAACGCCGATAGGCCACTCAAGGATAAGGGTTAAAGAGTGTAGAGTAGTCAAAAGGACAATATAGTAATCGATAGTAATGGAAATTCGGTAAATTTGTTAACTTAAGTGGAACGGCTCATCAGAAACTTGTTTACGTTGGACTTGAAGACAACCATATTATAAACGGCTGGAAAGCAGGAAAACGGAAGACAATTCCACAGGCGTGCAGTTCTAAGAAAAAAGCTTTGATCATGGAATCTATGTTTAGGTTTAGGCACAGATAAAGAGTGGGGAAAATTATTGATAATGTTTTCAGCTAGTCTAGTGTTTCTTGTGAAAGTTTGGCGGGGGGGGGGACCATAGATTGAAACTCAGTCGAACACTTTCCATGAAAATAACGATAAAGCAGAGACAAACTCGCAACATCTCTTCTGTGAGATAGAGGTTGCAGCGAAGAGAAAAGGACATCTCCCACCACGCTACGAAGTCTATTTTGAACCCTATCAAGGCAGGACAAGTCTTTTCTAGCAGCTCCTGCCCATATGTGGCAACAGTATTCCATCCTTGGACGTATCTGGCTCTTATATAGATAGAGAATTGCATCAGCAGTGAGATATCACTTGAGAAAAGCAAAGAAAAATAAATGAACAAAGAAAAATAAACCAATAAAATAATTTTTTTTTTTTTTTTTTTTTTTTATATACATATAAAAATAAACACTTTAAATATATATATAAACATACAGAATACTTTTCAAATACATAAGCATATGCACAAAAATTCACAAATATACATTTTTGTTTTGTTTTAACAAATTTTTGCCAAAAAAAAAGATACAAAATGAACTATTTGACAAAATAGGAAGTTTACAAAAGGGTTTTAAGAAGTGGCTTTTTTTTTTTTTTTTTTTTTTTTTTTTTTTTTTTTTGTAACAAAAACTGGAAACATTATGTTAGGTATTAATTGGTTAGAAATGGTCGCAGTTTAACGTCGTTCCTGGGACATTTTTGGTGATTTTTAACTGTTCATGCTTCTCCTTTTGGGTTTCTTAGAGTGTTTCTCCCCATCGGGCTGATCGGACCTGCTAAGTCACAATGCACAAGTGAGAAAATTTTCGTAGCTTTTTTGTCTAGCGTTCGGCTTGTCATTTTCCCCTGTGCACAAACATCACAATTTGGGAGATCGTCTGAAGGTATAATTTTCATGCCTTTGACTACATTTGGTAATTTTTTTAATATCAGTTGTATTGCAGTGTCCTAGAATTTTATGACAGGTTTCCAAGTCGTAACAGGAAGTTTTTGAGGGAACCATACTTTTTAAATAATATAGTCGGCCATTTTCTTCAATGTCAAATACAGTTCCATTGGGGTATATCAATTTTGATGTATTTTGGCCAAATTGTATATTCGCGCCTTGTTTAATTGCAGCCTGCACGGAAAATGTCTTGCTTAAATGTAGGTATGAACAGAGCATTTTTTAGAATACAGTTACAGATTTCACCTTTATTTTTTAGGTATATTTTAGCATCGCCTTTTTTTTTTTTTTTTTTTTTTTTTTTTTTTTTTTTTTTTTTTTTTTTTGGAAGACTATATCATTTATTTGACTACCGTCGGCAAGTTCGACAAAATGACTTTGAGGATTAAAGTTTGAATAAAAATTAATAAAATCAGATTCCTTGGTGATAATGTGCACTGTAGCACCACAGTCTACAAGGAGGTTTTTACCATTTGTGGTATTGTCAAAGTTACATGTGACTAGAAATGTATGTTCTTCCTCAAAGTTCTCAACGTTTTTTACGGAGTCCATTTTAGAGCGTTTATATCGACATTGGAAACTTTTGTGGTTGGGTCGTCCACAATTATAGCAGATAATTTTATTCTTTTTCTTGGGGAAAATTACTTTTGGAGAATACGTTGCGGTGAGGTGCGTAATTTGGTGGTGTCTGCTTTCGAGAAGCATTTTTGAACTTCATAATATTGCTGGAGTTATTGTCCACGAGCATACGATTAGTCTCTTCGTAACTGCGCAATGCCACTTTAAGTTGGCTGAAATTTAGTGGTTTGTCTTTCTGAGTTATAACAGTTGTAAATGGTTTAAAATCGGCTGGAAGTCCCTTGAGGGTCATTAATATCAACAAGCTATCGCTTATTATTTCACCTGAGAGTTTTAAGGCATTGACAGTTGTTTCTGCCCTTATGACGTAGTCAGTAATCGTTTCATCCTCGTTACGTTTCAAAGAGGTTAATTCTGTATATAGGGATATTATTTTCGGTTTCCCTTTTGATAATGTTTTCGTAATATGTTCAATGCTTTCCTCCCATCATCCAATGCGTCTCTTATAATCAGAGACAGACTTCTATCTTCTAAACATTGAATCAGTTCTGCAAAAAGTCGCGTTTTTTTTTTTTTCAAGAAATTCGGGGTCGTTTGGATTCTCTGTTGTAGATTGTATGACTTTGTGTAGTTTTCGAATCCTTAGATATCCCAGAAATTTTACCTGCCACAATTCGAATTTAGATTCCGATCTGTCAAAGAAAAGACGGTGGCTGGGCGCATAACCTGTTAAGTTTTGAGACATTGTGTTGAACAAAGATGGCGGCGTAGTTCAGATCAGTAACCAAGATGGCGGCGAAGAATTAAATGCAGTCTGTGACGTAGCAAATGGCGAACTGATTGAATACAAAATTCAACAATTTTTATAATAATTTTGCAACGTTTTCATTGGTTGTTTAGCACAGCCGTTGGTTATAAAAATGATTGGCGAATCCATTCGTCTCCTACCCCCATCACAAGTCAAAAACATTTTACATTTATAATCTAGGAAGTATAAAAGTTCTCCAAAATAGTAACCTTGTTGAGAACCTCCTGCGAGGAAAGCCTTTCTTGGACAAACACTCTTGCACCTCTTTTGTTTCTATATATAGAATTTTAATATTGACAAAATTGTGTGTGTATATATATATATATATATATATGTATGTATATATATATATATGGTAGAGAGAGAATAAAATAGTGAATAATGCCAAACCTTTAAGAACTATTAAAAATAAAATTATACAAATAGCTATTTTTTATGTTTTTACTCTCTACAGCGACTACTTTATATACTAGCAGGGATACTTGGTCATTTCCAGGATTTAATGAGGATTAACAAATGTTCCATCCTTCCTTACTTTTCTTGCCATCGAAATCTATGAAATCGTCCATTTTTCGATCAAAAAGATTATCTGCTCTAGTCTGGGACAATTGCTTATCCTCATTGACTTAGTTAACAATACATTGTTGTTCAGATTGTACTGTAGAGAATCTGTTAATTTATCACAATATTTTTATATAATGGCTTGAATTAAAATTTTAAATGCAAAACGCAAGTATCATGGTTCTACTGTGCTTTAAACAAAAACTTTCATTTTGAACACACCCCTGCTTTATCAAAGAAATTACTGTTTTTATACACTAGGTCTTTCCTGCTTGTGCAGTAGTAAAATTTTTCAAATGCAATTGTGATGTTAGGTTGTATATAGGTGTTGATTTTGGTCAAAATCGAACTTATTTAATCAGATTTTTTGATTATCAATTTTCGATACTTATTGCAGGCATCCAAAACCTTTCTAAGAACACTGCCAGATACATCAAGTCAATTTGAAATTTAAAAAAAAATTGTCACAGCCGTTTTGGAGTCCATAGGAACTCTTTCAGAGATAAAACTGTTGATTTAAATAAGTGAGCTATTTTGATGGTAATATAGGCTGTGATAACTACTCTTATTTTATAGTTTACAAATCAAGTTATATTTAATTGTGGCAAGTTTTCCATCTTGATCTTTTTTAAATAACTTTTTTGCTTGATTTACTTGAAAATTTTTTTTTTTTTTTTTTTTTCTCTAAACCTTACAGGCTGCGTTTGTGTTACCGGTGTTGAGCTCCTTGTTGAAAAGTCGTATAGAAATTTCCAGAGAGACTCTTCCACAATATCCACACGTTGTAGTTGTTGCTCCTACAAGAGAGTTGGCTGTGCAAATATTTATGGATACTCGGAAATTTGCATATGGTACAGACATCAGATCTGCTGTTGTTTATGGTGGTACATCAGTCACTAATCAACGACGAACCCTCAGTTTAGGCGTTCATTTCTTGGTTGGTACACCCGGCAGGCTTCTAGATTTTATTGAAAAAAATGCTGTAAGTTTTAACTTTGTTTACTTTTGATAACCTATTCAAAAACTAAATGGTTACTTGAAAAGTTTAGTTTTTTAAACATTAAATTCAATTATTAATGTACCCTTTGTCCATTAAACTACTGAACAAAAAAGTATAATTTTATGGTAATTTTTTTTTTTTTTTTTTTTTTTTTTTTCCCCCAATTTTTTTGAAGTTATTGAATGTAAATAACTTGTAAAACCTTCAATCATTTAATACTTTGTTAGTAATTTTTGAAAGCTGTTAAAATTACTGATTTAAATTTAAGATATTAAGTTCCTTTCAAGTTTTGAAGGGATTGCAAACATGTTTTCATAGTCACAAAGTAGCATTTTCTTCCAACTCTTAAAAGATTGTTTTATGACAAATAAGTTATTTCAAAGTGCATTTAGTTTTGTCATTTTTAAAATAGGATTTTTTAAATTTTATTTTATGCTTTGCATTTTTTTTATTTTATTTTTTGTTTTTAAATATATATAAATGCTTTGTTAATGGATAGATGCAATGAGTGACAATTTTATTAGCCAAGGCGACAATCTACTTTTCTGTTTTAGTTTTTGTATTTCAATTATTAAATTACAAACTCTAATTTTTATTAGAAATTAACTTTTTAAAATTATTTCAGTATGAATTTGAAACGTTTAAAAATTATTTTAGAGTATGAATATTTTTGAAACTTGTGAAATATTCTGTGAAGCAAAAAGAAAAATTGTTAGGATGTGTATTTGGACAATTTTTAAATTAAGAAATTGTGTAAAAACTTTTGTGCTTGTAGATAAATCTCTCAAAAGTAAAGCATTTCATTTTGGATGAAGCAGATCGTATGTTGGACATGGGTTTTGAACCAAATATAAGAAAACTTGTTACGTCTTTAGGAATGCCACCTAAAAGTGAAAGACAAACTTTAATGTTCAGTGCAACGTTCCCAGATAGAATCCAAGAATTGGCAGCTGACTTTCTCAAAGATTATTTATTCTTAACCGTCGGCATGGTTGGTGGTGCATGTACAGATGTTGAACAGATTATCTTACAAGTGGATCGGCAGGAAAAGAGAACAAAACTATGTGGCTTTTTAGATGAATTTGGTAAGTTTTATGTTTCCCTTCCATACGTAAAAATTATAACTACTAACACAAACGTTCGCACAGGCTTGAAAAGGCATCCTTTCTATTCTATTATTACCTTGAAAAGGGCTTGTTTATGTTCAGTAAAAATTTGTCAGAATATTAATAAAATCGAAATTAATCCTATTAAAATATTTTAAAAATATTAACATTTTTTAAATATTAATTAAAATACTATTAAAATATTTAATATTAAAAATAAAATCCAAATACATTCTTCTGACTGGTGCTACCAGATCAGGCTGTCTATTGGCTTTGAGACAAAATGCACTTACATTGATGCACTTTTGTTTTTCTATTCTTGTTTGTAAAACTTATGTTCTACAAAAACAGCCCCCATCCCAACCCCCCTTTTTTCCTCCCCCTACTTCCCAACCCCGTCGGTAGGGCATTAGAATACACACTGCCCCACAGCAGAGGGTAAAAGTTTGCCGCGGATGGTGACCCGTGACACCTTGGAACGGAATCCTAGTGGTTGAGGGTTGTAGAGGATAGAAATGAGTTCCTCTCTTTCCCAACACACCACTTTGGTCCTTACCTCGGCTAGAAGGGTGGTTGGAGAGGCCCGCTCTGATAAATCAGCTGGTCACGTCACACTCTAAATCTGACAAACATAAGAAAATACACTTGTGTTGCCCACATTATACAATAAACAGATTTAGTAAGTGGTGGCTCATGAGTCAATCAACTTGCTGGACAAATGGATCTAACATGACTGGAAAACTGGTATTCTTACTAAAAAGAGGCTCTAAATAAACTTTTAATGAAAATGGATAAAATACAGGTGGTTGGATCCACCAGCGAGAAGAGTATATCCCTGTTGTTGGGACGAACGGTTTCCCCCCTCCCCAACACCTCCCATGTAGGACTCGGAGGTAAGTGGGAAGCACAAGAAATGAAAAATTGACTTCCTATATGGCCTATAACAAGCCTAAAAAAAGAAAAACAATAGTGAAATTACTGACCTCACAAGCTCAGACTGAAAAGCTGAAAACAAAACCTTCCCTACATACATTGTTATAGAAGCAATTGAAGGAGAACCAATAACTAAAATGTCTCCATTCAAAATAGAAAAAATCCTATCAGACAAAATCAAACCAAAAACAATAAAAAAAAAAAAAAATAAAAAATAGCACATTACTGATAGAAATATCAAACCAGAAACAATGAAAATCTCCAAATGGAAACACTTTGACGATTGAAAAATCAAAACCTACCCCCCATAAAACATTGAATACTAGCAAAGCTGTGATCAGGAGTCCTGAACTATCACTGTCCCTTTAGAAGAAATCGAAAACCATCTAAAAAAAAACAAAAAAAAGTCATCCTAACATTTGACACTCACTAAATCCCTAACAACAATGTAAAAATAGGATATAAAAAATAAATACCTCCCAAATCTACTCAAGTGTCATAATTGCCATCTATACGGACACCATAGAGACCGGTGTACACGATCCCCAATCTGCATTAGATGTGGAGATGATTTTCAAAAGGAAGCAATGTGTTAACTGTCAAGACCATAGCACAAATTCAACAGGATGCGAAAAATGGAAAAAAAAAAATTCTTAAAACACAATACCTAACTTTTCAAGAAGCCCATATCTTTTCAGAAAACACAAATTATGCTGATACAGCAAAAATAAATTATAGCCTACTTCTAAACTAAATAATACAACAAAAGCAAATTCTTCCAACATCAAGGTCCTGGATATGACCTTAAACTATATCTAGGCCCCAGCTTGTGGGCTTTGGGGAGTGTGGAGCCACCCCTTAATTGCCATTGCTCCCAGGTCCACTCTGACCCAGAGTGGTAGTACCTGTTAGGGTCCCAACTATGGATTAAATAGAAACGGACTTGAAAACAATAAATATATTCTATTAAAAAAAAATTCACAATCACTGGATTCAGCATTAAATAACCTGAAAAGTGTTGATATGTTGTAAAACAAACAATCCAACATCAAAATTGAAGTCTTCACAAAACTACTCAACAAAATATAAGAACTAATGGAAGATTTTAAAAAAAACAAACTCTGAAACAAATCATCACAGAAAGCAAAGACTCCATAACAAAGATTATAACCAAAACAAAACAAAGCTCCTAAACTTAAACCCAACCCAAAACAACCATAAAATCTCAAACGATATCATCTATAGAAACCACCCCTTTTACAGGAAAAAAAACTGTTCCAAAAGAACTCCACAAAACCTCACCCAATAAGGAAATAAAAAGCAAAATAAACAGATCATGCTCAACCTCCGGATCAAGAGTCACAACACTAAACAAATTTGAGGGAATGGATGTGGAGATACAAAAATCAGACATGCATGACTAAAAAACAACAACAAATTGTCATTTAAGCATACATACATGTGTGTGTGTGTGTGTATATATATATATATATATACCAAACCACCTCTACCTCTTCTAGAATCTGTTCTTACTAGAGAAACAAATAAAAACTACGATAGGACAAAGCTTAAAACCAAACTACCAACCATGGGTAAAAGAAATAATCCAATGGAACTGCCGTGGTTTGAAAGCAAATATGAATGAACTACAACTATTAATAACACAAAAACAACTTACAATAATCTGCTTCAAGAAACCTTTCTGAAACATGACAGCATCAACATCAAGAACTTCCAAACATTCAATTACATCCATAATTCTGGAGGCAGTATCGATTCTGATCTGAAACGACACACCTCACAGTAAAGTAAATATTACCACAAATATCCAAGCAATTGCCATCAAGGCCACACTACACAAAACAATAACAGTATGCTAATATATGTATATATATGTTCAACCAAATAACAATATAGACAAAGACGAATTAAAAAAATTGATCAACTACCCAACTCTTCATCCTGTTCGGTGACTTTAATAGTCACAATATACTATGGGGGGTGTAAAGACACCACTAAAAAAAAGGTAGAAACTAGGAGAGATCAACAAAAATGATATATGCCTGCTTATCGACAGTTCACCTACATACGTCAATCCAACGGAAATCACTCCGCCATTGACATAAGCATGTGTGACCCCACAATATATCGATTTGGAATGTACATGGCGATATTGTGGCAGCGACCACTTTCCAATCCTAATTGAAACTCCTGAACAACACTAAATGCCAAAAAGCTATCGAACTACAGAAAGCTGCCCTAAAAAAAATTCCAGAAACCACCTACTACTCCAAATATTATAGAATACAAGCAAAACAGAGCTTAAATGGTATAAGAACAGCAAGAAAAGAACGTTGGTAGAATTACGTCAGCAAACTGAATTCCTCCACTGGACCAAGAGTAATATGGGAAATGATCTGAAAAATTACAGGTAAACAACAAACCACCCCAATCAAACACATCATAAATAACTCTAGAATAACTGGTAAAAATAATATAGCAGACTTACTAGCTGAAACCTTTTCTGAAAACTCCTCTAACCAAAACTACAGTACAAAATTTACAACAATCAAACAAAAGGCAGAGAAATATAAACTCAACTTCAAATCAAAATATCTTGAAAACTATAATAAACTCCTTTCACTAACTGAACTAAAAGATTCCATCAAAAGAACGGCCTACCGAAACACTAAAACTATTAAAAATCTTTAACAAAATATGGACAGATGGCGAATTTCCAGATATATGGAGATTGACCACCATAATAGCAATCCCCAAACCAGGAAAAGAAAATTCAAACCTGCAAAACTATAGACCAATCTCACTAACCAGTTGCTTGGGTAAAATAATGGAGAGAATAGTTAATGACAGACTAGTTTGGTATTTAGAATCCAACAACATTATCTCTAACCTACAATGCAATTTATGTAAGAAAAGTACAATCGATCACCTGATTCACCTAGAAACAGCTGTAAGAGAAGCATTTATAAGAAACGAACACCTCTCAGCAATTTTCTTGGACTTGGAAAAAGCCTACAACTCTACCTAGAAATTTGGAATAATGAGAGATCCTAACGACCTCAATCTAAAAGGCAGATTACCACAGTTCATAAAAGGCTCCTTATCAGATTGCAAATTCAAAGTCTGCATTGGATAAACCTACTCAAGACACCAACATCCAAGAGGAGGGATACTCCCAAGGGAGTATACTATTTGTAACCTTGTTTAGCATTAAAATAAACATAACAAAATGTTTAACTCCCAGTGTTGACGGATCTCTATATGTGGATGACCTAATATATTGCAGGTCAAAATATGTACATATCATAGAGCACAAACTCCAACAATGCCTAAATAAATTAAGTTGACAATAGAAAATGGATATAAATCCTCTGAAACAACAACCAAATGTGTACACTTCTGCCAAATAAGGAAACTCCATAATGACCCTTGTTTGAAACTTGAAAATACAGAAATTACCATTGTAGGCGACTATAAATTCCTAGGTTTGACATTTGATAAAAACTTTCATCTCCTACCTGAAGAACCTCAAAACAAACTGCAATAAAAGACTGCAGCTGCTACGTTAGGGCAGGTCGATTTGCAACTTTTTTCGGAAAATCAATATGGCACTGGTGATGATAGTTGGGATTTGATGTGATAAGAACATATACCAAAAATTAGATTCCCATCTTGAACAGAAAATTGAGCATTTAATTTCAAAAATCGTGTAGAAAAACGCTGAAAAATCTTTCATTTTATAGCATTTTTCACAACACTGACTTTGAAATTTCACTATTTTTATAAAATATTCAATTAAAATTGATATATTTATATGAAATACATTGAAAGAAAAATAAGTACATGAATTATAATTTTAATTATGAATCACAACTAGCAAAATATCTCGACTTCTACTGCATTGATTAAAAAAATGTAAAAAAAGCTAATTAGCAACTAAGTCTTTTAAATTTCACAATTCAAAAAGATATGTGGAGATGTATTACACAATATAACAACTTAATATGAGTTACAGAACCATATATTTTAATTTTTTTATTAAACACAATACTATAAACTTATACAGAACAATTTTGTTCTATTATAATTTCCTTTTGAGGAAAATGAAGGTTTAATTTGCTGGTACGATGACTTTGTAATAATGTCTGTCTTGCTTCCTTCCCATATACAACTTTTTGAGAAAAATCAATCAAATTTGACCAGTGTGTGGCTGCAAAATTGATAGCGGTAATCTTTTTCATTTTTTTTTATTTTTTGAGTTGTTCACTATTTCTAGAAAAACAATGACAAAAAAAAAAATTATTATTTGAAAACACTTATTTTTTTATATTTTTGCGATGTAATATGAATAAAACTGACTATTGTTTGGGTAAATTAAGAAAACTAATAAAATTTAATGGATAAATATTTATTTACCTAATGGACAAAATCGTTTGAATGCCCTCTTCTCTCACATCCAATTAATCTGAGTTTAGCATCAATATTTTACTTTCCGGAAGTAGTTCAAAAGCGCTATATTTGGAACCGTTTAAAACGGTAATTTGGATTTCAGTTAACTGTTTTGTTCTCTGAATAATATTAAAATATACTGTTGGTTAAAAAAATTGTCTGTTTGGATCTCAAACCAACTAACTGCATACACTTGGATGATAAATTTGACCAGCATGTTTAATTTATCATAGTGTTCTTGTGGCTTATGTTAGCCATCTTCCTTGATTCAAGGGCCCAATTTTCTAAGTTAACTTCTCCACAAGAAATGCCAACAGCATACTCAAAAAGTAGCCTCTGGTCTTCACACTTAAATTGTTTCTTCTGCTGTCAGATAATGATGATTGGGAGGGACACTATTTTTTTTTAGAATTCTACTTGAGGCAAATCTTGATAATTATTGATACAAAGTTTTCCCAAAGGACCAGTAAATGCTTTTTGTTGTTCCATCAATTAATTTAAAAATTGCTGTAAATGGCAGTTCTTCTGGTGGAACCTGAAAATTGGAAAATTTGCATGTTTAATAATAGAGCCAGATTACATAATAAATACCAATATATTATTTTATTTTCCGCAAAAAGGAACATAATTGCAGGTGAATCTATAGAATTAATTTTACCTCCTTGTTTGGAGGACAAGTGCAGATTATGTGCGTTGTTTGACAATTTTATGTCTTGCACTTTACTGCAAAGTCATCACTTCTCAAGGCAGAAAGTTTACAGCTACAAGAAAATATATCAAACAGTTTGTTTAGCTGTTCCTTCATTCTTTTCACTTTGATAGGAAATTTCTTGCCGCAATCAATCTGTTTGGCCCTCTTATAGAAAAATATATTGACATTCTGTCCTATATAATATTACCTTAACAAGGGAAATTGTGAATTGACTGCTTGCCGAATACTAATTATTTCCTAGGCAATTAACTTAGAAATCTCACTTTTTTTAAGTGGGAATAACTGTTTTCTAGGAACTAACTAAACTGGATGACTTGTCGTGAAGTTGGGATGCTGTTTCATCCAAATGACAAGGTGGACCAGTAAATTTTGAACCACGGGTTAAAACTGAACGTTGTGCCTTTACTGACATTCTAATCTGAAAAGTAAAATAAATAAATGGATTATAACTGAAGGAAACTGTATTAGGCTATGTTCCAGTTTCATACATAAAAAAAATAAGTGCTAGTTATAAGAAATAATGAAAAACTTTGTAGAGTTGAATTAGATGTATTGAAGAGAGGACAAAACTAAATCAGAGGCATAGTAGAGTTTAGTTTAGACATTTTTAGCAGATTTTAGCTCCTCCTTTGATAACATGAATTTACTCATAAAGAGATTCATTCTTGCTGTCGCTGTGCCATTTTAAACGAGTATTTAGAGTTTGAAAAACCAGTGCTTGTGCATCTGTTACTATTCTATTCTTGATAGTATTTTCAAGTTAAATTTAATTTTTATGAAATTTTTGTTTATTAAATTTTTAGGTGAAAGTACAGAATAGTTACAATACAACCTCCTTCCCATATTAAGAATGGCTTTCTAAATAAGTTATTTTAGCACAATAACATAGGTGCACAAATGACGAAAAACCTTTAAAGGAGTGTCCTTATTTACTCGTATTAATCTTTGTGGGTTATCTGATTTTAAAACTAATTTTAGAAGAAAAACACTGCTTAAAAACAATTACTCCCTAAAAATAAAAAATTAAAATTTGACACTAATTTTAATGCGAAGTATTTTTTGAAAATTTACTTGGTTGTTTCGTAAAGAATGCGTAGAATAAAATTGTATGGACTTTTTTTTTTTTTTTTTTTTTTTAAATATAAAATTGGAGTATTACCATATTTTAATAAAAATTTCAAATAGAATTTAATGTGAAATATTAGGTTGGTGCAAAAATGTTTTTGCCGTTCATTTGAACGTCAAAAAATGACATTATTTTTGCACCAACCTAATAGAAAAACAAATTAAAAAAGATAAAACGAATGTTTAAATTCACTGCAGACACTTGAAATATAATAATATATATTTTAAACAAGTCTTTTTCGTTTTTCCTTTCGAAATAATTAAGCCCAAATCATAATGTTTTCAAATTAAATAAACAAACGTTATTTTTCAATATCAATAACGAGCGTGTTTTGCGACGGTGAAATATAAAATGTTTCCACCCCAAAAAAGTTCCTGAAATGAAAAAGGAAACTTTGGTCGTTATTATTTAAAAAACATAATTTTGCCTTTACACTTGATATTTATTTTATTAATGCATTATCCTCACTCATTTTATTTAAAAATTTAGTTTAAAAATTATTCTAAATAATGATTCTATTTTCTTAACAGTACGGATTGTTTTGATGACGGGACGTTCTTGACAATTCACCGAAAAAACTTTTAATCACTTCAATTTTTCAACTTTTAAAGTCATTTCCTCAAGCAAAGATAACTATTTTGAGAAAAATATTTTGTGTAGGTCTTTTCTATGTCAAACCCCAACTATCATCATCATTGCCTCACCGGGGTTCCAAAATCGACCTGCCCTACTGCTACGTGTTATAGCCACACAGAATGGGGTGCAGACCAAAAAACCCTTCTGAAACTATACAGGTCATTGATCAGATCAAAACGACTATGGATGCTTTATTTATCGGTCGGCTAGAAGGACTTAAAGACACTAAACCCGATTTGCCATGGAAGGCCGAAACTAGCACTCGGAGCCTACAGGACATCCCAAGTGGAAAGTCTACACGTATAGGCCAATGAGATACCAACAAATATAAGGAGTCACAAATTAGCTACCTAACACTACACTAAACTAAAATCATGTCCAAATGATCCTGCATACAATGTCACATTCCATCCCAGATACAGTGAACGATTCGAAGAAAAAGCTATAAAACCCTTCAGCCTACACATGAAAATAATTTTACAAGAATTGGAGATAACAACCAAAAATATCCACGAACATACTATGTCTGAAATACTTAAATACTCAAAAACCAAAGTGGTCCTCAAACTATATAAACTTCCCAAAGAAAAAGCCTATCCTGATACCTAATGAGGAAAATTCCACAACATACTTCTAGACTACCTAATCATCTGCACAAATGGTTCTAAGGAACACAACAGGATAACATGCGCAGCCGTTCTGAATGGAACAATCCACAAGAAGGTACTACCAGCTGAAAGCTCTATTTTCACTGCAGAAATCTGTGCTATCGACCTTCCTCTCAACATCCTAACAAAAAACACACAAATTTATAATTTTTTCTCAGATTCGCTCTGTTCTATCATTGAATTATATAAAGTTCAAAAACCCACTGATCAAACTATTGAACAGATTAAACTCAATGACTACCCACATCGGAGTGAAAGGAAATGAAAGAGCAGACTTAGCAGCCAAATCAGCTTGAAACCATCAATATTCATTACACAGACTTAAAATACAAAACCAATAAACTGTCTTATGCAAAATGGCAACAGTGCTGGGATAGTAACACAAGCTCTTCCAGATTAAACTCACCTTGGGAGAATGGGGACCATCCCTACAAAAATCAAGAAAAGAACAAGTGGTTATATCCAGAACACACATTGGCCACACAAACCTTACTCACTCCTACATGCTCAGGCAAGAGCAACCACCACAATGCCTAACATGTCAGAAGACCTACACAAAACATCTTTGTGGAATGGGGAATCTATGCTACCGCGAGAAAACGCCACCTAAAATGCAACAATATGAAAGACACTTTTAAAAACACCTGCACAGACAACATTCTCATTTCTGAGAGATCAAACTATACCTAAAAATATAATATCAAACCTTTCCAAAAAAAAACTTTCAATTAAAATAGATAACCATGTCCCTATAATAATTTAAAAAAAAAAAAAAAAAAAAAAAAAAAAACTGAACAAATACACTGAAACCAATCAACGATCTTCAGCATTAAATGATCCAATGAAGGTCGATGCTGGTTAAAGAAAGTAACCAACCACTCTGCCGAAATTGCATCATACTTTCAGTATTTTCGACGCAGGAGTTACATTCCCTTTATTACTCAATGTTATCCGTATACTTTACGGATGTAGCTGAAGTGAAAATCAAAATAACTAGTGCTACCAGATCAGGCTGTCTAAAAACATTGGCTTCTTGAGATAAATACACTTCACTTTTTCCAAGCAAAACTTAATTATTTTCTGTAAAAGCCAAAAACTATTACAAAAGAAAAAAACATTCTCCTTTATAATTCAAGCACACCAAATGCTATTGAATAAGTATTTAAGAGACAAAGTACTGGGAATAAAAAAAAAAATCTTATATATAAAAGGTACTATGTCTGTCTCTATATTTTCAAATTATCTCTTCCGAAACTAAGATGCAGAGCGCACTAGGAGTCTCAAATTATTGGACTTTTTCATGGACCATTCTTTTATGGGTCTTTAGCTGGTTAAAATAGTTTTTTTAATGAGTCAAAATTGAAAAAAAATCGTTGTACATTTTGTATATTCATCTTAGTTTTTTAATCAATTTTCACCTCAAACAAGGCACAGTGCTACTTTGAAGTAGGGGGCTACTATCAGGGACATAATTTGTAGGGGCATTATGAAGGGAGATGAGTAGCAAGATGTTTGTTCACATTAACTTCTGCAGGTCAGTACAGTTGGGAAAGCAGAATCCTGGAAGGGAGTTCCAAAATCTAGCAGTTCTGGGGAAGAAACTATTGGAGTAAGACTTTCTTACACCTAGAGATCTCTACTGTGAATAGCAATACACATGAAAAAATTGAAATAGCATTGAATATTTCAATATTGGTATGCATAGAAAGAGCTTGATGAGCTAAGAAAGAATCTTTTTAAATTTTTGAAATCTGATTAAAATTAAGGAAGTTATGGCTATTTTTGTGCCTCACACGTTTGGATATTTTTCCCTCTTTAAGACCATATGCGTTTCATCACATTTTTTGCACTTTTTTTTTCAGTAAAAATGTCATATCTTTGTTAAAACACAAGACTAAGAAATGAAATTTACCATATAAGTGTATTTTTGTACAAGGAATCAGAATATGCAACTGAAAATCTCCCAAAGTTTATGGTTTCCAAATAATCTGCAGTAAATGTGCATAAATATGCAGCAATTCCTTAAAAATGCCATGTATCCATAAACAGAAAAGAAGTTGGGGAACTCAAAGTTGAATTGTAATGTGCTTTATGTACAAAAAACTTAAATCTAAACATAAGACCATTTAAAAATGAATATATTGCAATATTTCTTTGGTATTATTGTAGATTAACACCTTCTGTTTAACCCCACTCAACTCCTTCTGACCACCCCTCCAAAATGTGATTCTACCTTTTTAGGAAATTATGTATAAAATGCCATGAAATACTTTAATGAAAGATAAACAAATTATTTTAGAATTGAATGTAAAATAAGTTCCTATTACAGGTCATTCTAGCATTTTAGGGCAGTTAACTTTTTTTTTCTATGGGAAAATATGCATGCTTTTTTTTTTTTTTTTAAAGATGATTATGTGTAGTTTTAAGAGGGTTTCTATGCAATGAGAATATGAGGAGGGTTGCCATTCGGTCTTTGAATTAATTGTACGGCTAAGGAAAATTATGTGCGAACATACTGAAAACTTGACAGACAAAGCTAACAAAAACAATATTAGAGGGGGAGCGGTTAGTTTTACAAAAATTTAATGTAAAATAATTCATCATTTCCTGGCCATTCTAGCATTTTAGGACAGTTAACCAATTTATTTTTATGTGTATTTTTCTTTAAGGAAGGGTCTATTTTTTTGTTTGTTTGTTTTAGGTGCTTGTATGTGGCTTACAGAGGTATTTTGTTGGGGGGGGGGGCTTGCCACTCGAACTTAGTGTTATTGTTAGGGTTAAAGAGTGTTTTAGGAGGAGACTTGCCACACATAATTTGCATTAGAGTTAAGAGAGCTTTTTTTCAAAGAGAGCGTTCAAAAATTTGTTGATTTCTATTTTCGAGGTTGAAGGTGTTAATTCCATAGGCCGTTTATACTACGCTGGAGCAGGTTGTAAAATATCTTTCGCTTAATAAGTAGAAAAAAAAATAACAAAATAGAAAGCTTCCTAATTGTAGTTTGATGTGTTTTCTAACTGCTTTTAAAATTTCAAGAATATTGATATAGATTTTGAGGGTTTGTATTACTATACACATAGATTCGAAAAAGTTGTCAAAAAAAACAAATATATAACAAATAAATGTTATCAAAAGCAAGTTACTTTTCTACCTAACTGGATAATTTTTTAGTGTTTTTATTTAATGTAACATGTTTATTCAGCTTGAAAACAGTGTTTACTAATGTTTTGGAAAATTTAAAATGGCGCCCGCCGCCCGACTCTCTTGAAACGGTGAGTTTGGGGAAAAGAGTTAAAAATAAAAAAGTAGACAAAATACTGCTAGAAACTCGCTCAATATGTTACCGTGACATAGGCTGACATATATTCGGTGAGTTTTTAACAGTATTTTGTATAGTTCTTTTTTTATTTTTAACTCCTTTTCTCAAACTTACCGTGTCAAAGAGTCGGGCCGGGCGCTATTTTTAATTTTCCAATACATCGGTAAACACTGTATGTATTTCGAGCTGAATAAACATGTTACATTGAATAAAAACACAAAAAATATATCCAGTTAGGTAGAAAAGTAACTTATCTTGCCTTTGATAACATTTATTTGTTATATATTTGTTTTTTGACAACTTTTTCGAATCTATGTATGAACGAGGTTTTGATACTTATTTTGATTTTAAAAAAAAAAAAAAAAAAAAAAACATTTGTGGCTGTTCGCAGTAAAACATTGTTTTAATTCGTTGTTCAAGACTAATTTAAAGAATAAAAGTGCATGCAAGCTTCCTAATTGTAGTTTTTGTTTTAACCATGTTTTTAAATTTGACGAGCAATGTAAGAAATTGCAACAGATTCATAATGCCGAATTGGTTGGGATTGTTATTATACATTCTGAAAACCGAATAGTTCTAAACTAATGTTATTCTGATAACAAAATAGCTCTCATTAAACGTATAAGAACATTTATATTCATATTTTCATATTTTTCTTAATTCGTTCTTGAATAAAAATTAAAGAACGCGTGTTGTTTACACTGTGCTGTGCTATGGCTGATTCTACAGGCTGGAGGTGCTGCTGCTTCTTTAAAATACTAACTTCATTTGACCAAATTCGAGAAATATAAACAATTTTTTTTTCGGGTAGGTCCTTTTAAATTATCAATTACCGCGGTCCTACTCAACATAAAATAATACTTTTAATTGATAAAGATAGTAAAAAGATTGATTTACTTACTACTGGGTGTCCGAATAATTTTTTTTTCAAAATGTTCAATACTCGTCATATTAAAGTCTTCTTTTTAACACGACAAAAAAAGAAATGGTCAAAAATATTTCTGACACTTGACAGTATTAAGATTAACACCTCTTCTAATTGGTTCCCAAATTTCATGACGAAATTCTTCATACAATCACGATACGGACCTTTAGAAAACAGGGGGGGTCATTACAAAACCTTACCGAAAACGCCATTTTATGACGTTCACATTTTTATCACTTTATTTGCTTAAAACTCTTAAAATATATAATGTACATTCATATTTATTAATTCATTTGAAAGTATATTCATTTCCGAACAAAACAGTAGTAATTTGAAGACTTGAAGTGCTTTGGTTTCAAAAAAATATGGCTATTTTAGTAGAACTACCTTGAAATCTGTGATTATCCAAAGCGTTTTTTCGTCCGTGTGTATTACTACTGTGAATGGGGTGGGACTTAGCTGCTTGTCAGGTTTATTGGGGGTAGTCACATCGAGGGGGGGGGGATACAAGTGCTTATAGTTCGTCAGAGCATTCACCATTAAAGTACTTGTAGAACAGGCAGAGGGATGCAACATGTCATCAGTGGGATAGAAGCTGAAGCTTAAATGACTGTTCAGGACCTATCAGGTTGGCGACTCTCTTTTGAACCCTCTCAAGGAGTAAGACAAGCAGCAGATGCACCAGCCCAAATGTGACAGCAGTACTCCATACGTGGGCGAATGATGGCCTTATAGAGGTACAGGATACTTTCAGGCGTAAGTAGTTTTCTAGCACGGTAGAGAGAGCCCACCTTCTTTGCAGCAGCCTTGGCAATGCTCTCAATGTAGCTATTCCAGTTCATGTTCCCTATAAACGTTAGGCCGAGGAATTTAAAGGAAGTACTTTCAGGTAATGTGTTCTTAGCCATTGCTATTGGTGGTAGAGAAGGTTTCTTGTAGTTATTGAAGGAAACAAGTTTAGTCTTGGGAGCATTGACTGTGACCATCCTTTTTTGTCCCCATTCCACTACAGATTGGAGGTCATCCTCTAGTGTTTCTGCCATTTCCTTAGATATGTGTTTATTTGTTTTTCCCCTTGTGCCTGTTATAGAGTGGTGTCATCAGCAAATATACCCATCTCCAAAACAATTTTGAGGGTGGTCATTTATGAATATCAGGAATAATAAAGGTCCGAGGATAGACCCCTGAGATACTCCTGCATTTATATCATATTGTTTAGATGTACGACTGTCGAGGACAATTTTTTTTCTCTAACTTAAGTACTTAATTACATTATGTATTCTTCCAGTGAGACCATATCTTCTAATTTTCCTTAGAAGACCATTGTGCCATAACCTGTCAAAAGCCTTAGATATATCAAGGGCTACCCTCCCCTGTTTTGTCCAGTGAATGGTATATACATTCAGAGATTACAGTTAAGATATCTGCTGTGGAACGGGCTTGCCTAAATCCATATTGTTTGTCAGTCAGGAGTTTAGCAGATGTGTCACGTTGGTACAGTGGTAATGTTACCAGCTTTGTATGCTGCAGATTTGATTTTAGCTGATGATACCCAAATACTTTCTTTCTTTTTTTTTTTTTTACTTTGGAAATTCAGATATATGAAATCTGGATAAATTTTTTTTTTTTTTTTTTTTTTTTTTTTTTTTAAAAGCATATTTTACGACCAGGACAAGACCTGTTTTATATAAATTATAAATATAACTGTATTTTTCTATTTTTTTTAAGCGTTGAATTAAAAATGGTTAAAAAGGGAGATGACTCAAAAGGCAAAAAAAATTGTACATAAATTCTGTCAATATTATTTATGATGACCATTCCAGTTTTGTATTTTTCGTTTTATCATTGAATGAGTTTCTTTGAATTAATTCTAGGTGCGGGCAAAACATTGGTGTTTGTTGAACAAAAAAGAAATGCTGACTTCTTGGCATCTTACCTTTCCCAAAATAACTATAGAACCACAAGTATACATGGGTACGTTTATTACTTTTTTCCCCCCCGATAAAACTATATCCTGAAATTTTAATCCAAGATTCATTTATTCCATTTAAAAAAAAAAAAAAAAAATTATTTTATTTATCTAGTGACAGACTCCAACGTGAACGAGAAGAAGCCTTAGGAGAATTTAAAAACGGATTGACTCCAATTTTGATTGCAACTTCAGTTGCTGCACGTGGCCTTGATATTCCCAATGTGAATTTAGTCGTTAATTATGATTTACCAAATTCTGTTGATGAATATGTTCATCGAATTGGACGGACAGGTCGATGTGGTAACATTGGCAGAGCCATTAGTTTCTACTCTTCCAACACAGACTCTGCCCTTGCCAAAGGTTTAACAAAAATCTTGAGTGATGTAAGTATCCTTGGCTTTTTTTTTTTTTTTTTTTTTTTTTTTCTTTTCTCATTTTACTGTCTCAAAGCATCTTCAGAAAGACTGAATAAATATTTTTCCTAGTTTTAAATTTTACATTTTTGTCCTCATGAATTTTGCACGCAAGTTTTACTTCCATATGATAGGGTTACAATTCTAAAATTTCAAATAGAAATGTCCAACTTAAATTGTCTGTAAAAATCCATTTGTTCTCCTACAATACTATAATATGCCTGAGAATTCAATCTTGATTATATAATCCATTAGATAATTTACTTGCAGTTAAAATAATATAAAAAAAAAATTCTTTCCTCTCACTTATAGGCACATCAGAATGTTCCTGCCTGGTTAGAAGATGAAGCAAAGATGACATCTGGTGGGCAGTACTACAATGCTTCATTTGGCGGGAAAGATCGTAGGAAAGGAAAGGTAAGTATATCGCAATGATTTTTGTTTTTTCATGTTAAATTTTTCAAAATTATGAATAATGAAAGCAACATGTTGAGGAGGATCATCAAGGTGGATTTGAAAAGAACCATGAAGACAGAAGTGCATAACTGTTCAAATTCTTGTACAAGAGTTATATTTGAGCTGTGGGAGTTAGGTAGTTCAATAGTTAAGTTAAGTTCTTTATATACAACTGATTAAAGCATTTTAGATTTTATATATCTTTTTTTTACTATTCTAATGTAATTTGTTGAAATTATATTTTGATAAATTTGTTACATAATGTCTGTTTTGGTGCAATTAATCGGAAAATTGGTACCTATTTACTGATACCAAAAAGGCTTTTGTCATTTTTATTCAATTTTGTTTAAAACAAAATCTTCCACTGCTGGTAATGATGAATATTGATTTTAAAGTAAAATCTATACATCATATTCTAAAAGGTTTTTACATTAGAGAAAATATCTGCACATGTAACTTTTTTTTTTTTTTTTTTACTGTAATCTGAACAAATATTTAGAGATTTATAAAGAATTGGAATTGTCCCATCAGTAATAGATGTATATCTTGTCCTATAAAAAGATAAGCAACTAAGCTGCTTTCACAACTCAAGACTTACCAGAAAGCAGTAAATACTCACAGAATAAGAATAGGTATTTTCTAATTGAATCTTTTAGATGAGAAAAAAAATACAGGTTGTCTTTGATGAACACATATTCAAACCTGACATTAATGTGGGTGTGCCCACAAGGTTGACCTTTAGACCGTTCTTATTCCTGATATTCATAAATGACCTCCCCGATGAAATTGTCGGAAACGTGTACATTGCTGATGAAGCTACACTCTGTACCACACATGGAGGTGGGTGGGGGATTTATACATATACATGGCAATGTCTGAAGCCTGAGAAAATAACCTCCAGTCTGTAGATGGTAACATTTAATGCTACTAAAATAAAGCTTTCATTCAATTACAAAGAACCTTAACTACTAATGGCTGTTGATAATAATCTAACTGAAAGTTCAGTAGTTGAACTTGATCTAACATTCACAGATAATATGAATTGGAACAAATACATAAATCTTGCCAATGTTGTTGCAAAGAAGGTAGGCGCCCTCTATCATGCTAGAAAAATACTCATAACTCGGTCTTTATCTCGACAAAGACACTATCTGCTTATGCATGGAATATTGTTTAGTGCATGAACCACTTGTATCTCTATTGGACAGGACCTCAAAAAGAGTCTTTGATCTAATAGATCAACCAAGCTTCAACCTTTCTTCCATCACAGCAATGTTGCATTCCTCTGCTTGACTTATAAGTACTTTAATGAAATGTGCTCCGAACTTCTAGCACTGGTGCCTTCTTGGTGTAAATATCCCAACTGATCAGACAAGCAAAATGTGACTTGGTAAAAAGCTCATGTCTATATCAAATGACATGCAAGCAAAAAAAAGCTGTTAGATAATTAAAGAACGGGCTTCCATATTTTATTTTTACCTATAGACACGTTTTATGCAATCTTCAATGCTGGTCAGTTTGAACCCAGTCATAAAATCAATTTTGACTCTGCAGTATGGTATTTAATCCCTAGGCCAGTATCAATTAGCATTGGAAAGAAAATTAAGTTCTATTTAATATTGAGTCCTATCATAATAGTATTTTACAACAGGAATCTAAAGTTTGCATCATACCACGACCACTAAGAGTAAGAAGGCCTGTTAACTGAAAAATGCTAGCAGACAATGTAGGTAAAACTGTCAGTACTATATGACCATTTGAAAAAGAGCAATAAAACATTTTTAAAAAGAAAAAGGAACACAGTTCGATTAATAACACAAGGGAGCACTCAATATGTTGCATTTAAAGAAAGACTTGTTTTTAGTCAATTTAAGTGTACTGAGTTCAAATCTGAAGTTAGTTTTATTCTGCAAGCTACAGATTTTATGCAATCTTTGATTTTTATTAAAAAATAAAAAAAAACGAGCATTATTATAGGATATTGCAATGTCAGCCACAAAACAGTATATTTAACAAGGCAAAAGAAACAGAACAATAAAATGTGATTTTAGATTAAAGTACACCATTGTTAGAAGTGCCATATGTTTTTCTGGAAAAGTTTCTCAGAAAACAGTCTTTATCGCAACATGAGATAAGCGTCATTCACAACGTTCTTCAGATAAGAGTCAATCACATCTAATAACGCTTATAACTTTCTGTCTGAACAGTATTTTAGTCAGACAGGAATTTGCGTTTGTAACTTTTCGACTGTCCCACATGCAGAGGTAACATGGAAACTTGGTGAAACCTTTCTGTTGACCAAGAAGGAAGTTTACCATTTTCAAGTCTACACAAATGATCCAGTTGTGCTCACGATATTTTAAGAAGTCCATGACCATTCTGATGTCATCATAGTCTTCCCGCAACTGAACTGAATGACTGACAGGCACTGCCCCGTAAACATTGCCATTATGCAAAAGAACACACTTGAGACTGCGCTTAGAACTGTCTAAAAAGAGCCGCCATTTAGTTGGATCATAGTGAGGAACACCCAGTTCTTTGAGAAGACCTGGGATATCATGGCAGTAAACAAACTGTCTTCTGAAAAGAAGGTCACAAAAAGCTGGTCACGCTTTCTGTAACATGATACTGTAATACCGTGTGATCAACAAGATTTTTGCCTTGTAATCTTGATGCTAAAAGCTCAGCTGCTTTCTTCGAAAGACCTAAATCCCGAACTAAGTCTGGTGAAGAGGCTTGGGGGACTGGGGGAGATTCAGTCTCTGAAGAACATTCCTCGGGTTGTTCCCACTCAGTTTTTGGTAATTCATTGTCACAACTGTCTTCCTTGTCCGTGTCATGTCCAATGTCTTTATCGTTTAATGAGAACAAACCTTTGAAAACTGGAACAGGAACTTCTTCAGAGTGCGGAGCAGGCCGAATAGCTGAGGAAATTTCTGATATACGATCTTATGTCTGTTTTTCTTGCCCACACCCGCTGTGTTTACCATGCAGAAGTAGCAATCAGTTACATGGTTGGTGGGTTCTCGCCAAATCATTGGAACTCCAAAAGGCAGACCATTGCGTCTTCCTTTGGTCCAGCTTCGGAGCATTTCCTCACAATTGTGGCACACAACATGGAGAGCCCATTGCTTGTCTTGGTCACCAAGATGAACTTCAAAATAAGCCTTGTAGGCTCGCTTCACAAACAAGGATATGTTACGTCTCTGATGATGGAGTGTGTGGCAACCACAGATGTAACAGAAGGCATCAGGCTTGTTTCTACAGTGATGTCTCGATGAGGAAGCCATGTTTGATCTGGAAAAAAGAAGGCAGATAAAATATTAGAATCTATCTATGTATATAATCTCAAAATGCTTAGATTTGGGTTACGTAAGTTCATATTTAGACAATTTCATCTATCTCAAATTGCATGAAAACTAATTTCAGATTTGAAATCAGCGCCTAAAAACCCTGCAGAATCAGTTAAAAAAATCAAATGCAACAGAAAGTTAAAAAAAAATAGTGTTCCCCAGTGTAATGAAACTGAACTTTACTCAAAATAAAATATAAATATTATCTATGTAAAATTAAGTAATTTTAAAGCAATATACAATTTAAAACTGAATTATGAATTTAGGAAACAAAGAATTTTTAAAAAAAAAACATTAAACAACAATGAATAATTTTAAGAATGAAAACAAACGATATTTGTTTTCATTCTAATATACTTGACACTACTTTCGTTCAGAAGTAAAGAAAAATATTCGGCACAGGATCAGTGTAATATCTGTTCTGATGCTACACTTCATTTGTTCTGTCCTCTGTCAGTGGAGAAATCCTTCATGACTGAAACAATTTTTATTTTTGTTCCTATTCAGTGCCCTTTTTTTTGGGGGGGGGGGCTAGACTTTCCCACATTAAAAACCAACCTTGTGTCTAACTGTGCCCTCGTGGGGAGGCAAGTAAATAAATTTAAAAAAAAAATATTTTTGACAAATATTCTTGTGTAAAAAAAATTCTTGTTTTATAATTCTAAAAAGAAACAATCAAATTTAATATAACGTTCACAGCTAATTTTATTAATACCCGCATGTTGATTAATTTTCAAACCAACTTTAGAAAAAAAATATAAAACTTTAAAATATTCGGAAATACTCAATGAAAGGTTTTATTTATTATTAAAGACATTTTGACAAATATTCTCACATAAAAATTATTTGTTTATAATTTAAAAAATTAAACAAAATTTAATTAAATTTTCAACCTTCCTGATAGACTTTTTAGCCTTATAAGAAAATAAACAGTTAAAAATATCAACATATTTGCTATGTTAGCAATAAATAGTATTGTTTTTTAATTTATATTAATGTTATCAAACGTTATGAAAGTACTTGAATACAGTTCTAATTAAATACACGTTAAATTAACAAATAACATTACTTACTTTACTATATTTGGTTGGAATAAAATTTTCCCTTATGGCATGTATCCAAATTGTAACTTGCTCCTTCTCTTTAGGAAAAGAAAATATATGTACTTTGGGGCCTTTTGGATAATTTCCCTGGCAATTTGGAACAACGCAAGAATAAACCATGTTGGACACCAAACTGAAAACTGTACACGAAGCTGCTGCTGATAGGGACCTTTAGCCTAGACCATATACCTACAAGTGAATCTGACAATGACGTCACACTCGTGTGCATCAGCCTTCTTACTCTCGATAGCCACGATCATACTCAGACTGACAGCTTGTTATAATTCTCTTAAAGAGCCTCGTCACTGAAAGGGGGCTAAACAATTTTTTACATATATAGCTTCAAACAAAGACAAATTTACTCCACAGCTTTTGACCATCTTGTGAGGTGACAATTGTTGGTTGACAAAACATAAAATTAACAAAAGAAAGCAAAAATAAGATGCAACTAAGCGTTTGCATAATAAATCTTGAAATACATTTAAAACCGTTTGTTTAAAGGCCAAAACCAAGGGGGAGGAGTAACTTGATATTAAGTAGTCATACTGCTCTTTCGTGATGGAACAAGACAAAACCAAAGCTTTACCAAGAATTTAGTATTGAGTATAACTAGATTGATTAGGTTCCCATGAGGAGTCCTTTAATCCTAGCATTAGTTAGGCCATATTGGTTTCAGGTGTATTGAAGACATATTTGTTACTTTTTTCACTCTGGCTTTGATTCCATAAAAAGCTTCATTCACTTTATACGCAGCTTTAAATTTTAGTATAAAAGTTGAAAAGGATACTTTCTTTTTATTTAGGGTTGGTGGTGGTAGCTAGAGTTTATCGTAAACCTACATTTGCAGGATTTTAATGTAAATTGGTGCTTTTTTGCACCATAAACCAGAAAGTTGGTTTTAATTTAATTAATAGTACATCAAGCCTTCATTATTTGCTCCCAATAAACTTCATATTGGACAAAATATGGGAAATCCTTGTTAGTAATAAGTAGTGGTGGGACGATTAATCGGAATCGTTAATCGTAAGAATCGTATTTTGGGAGGTATCAGAATCGCATCATTAAAAAATACCTTAATTTTCCGATTCCTTCATTACGATTCTTTTATCCTGATGTTGAAAAAAATGTCCTGATATTTCTAACGGCAAGAGAGAAATGTAGCATGTTATAAAAAGAAACCAAAGAAATTCATTATTAACAGGGCAATGCTTAGTGCCCTTCCCTTACAAGGTTCATTCATTCAGATCTATTGTGATCAAAACTACAAAAGAGTTAACTTCAAAAGAAGTATGCAGGGCTCTACATTGTGAGTAAAAAAACAAAAAACAAAAAAAACGCTGATCTTTTTGGCGACTGTTTTTTTTTTTACTGACAAATCTTCTAATAGTGAATGAAAATGCTTTTTCAACTTATATTTTCTTAAAACGAGCAAAGTCAAATTATTAAAACAGTAAAAGGTTTAATAGAACAATATACTTTTTTTTCTTTTTTTAAAAGAAGGCTTTTGAAAGAAATATCTCTAAAATGAAATTGATCACATTGTATTATTTCGCAAAATTTGGACAGTAGTCGGCTTCTTTTGATGTTTCAAAAAAACCGACCCCATACCTATCTCTTCCAAACCTAAAGTTATTAAATAACCCCTTCGTTAATTTCAGGGTAATTAATTCAATTCAGTCAAGTTGTTTTTTTTAAATTTCATTGAAATAAAATCCATTTTTTAATTTTTTTTCTCCAGAAAGATAAAACCCTGAATTTGATTATATTAAAAGCAGAATAATATCTTTTTTCTAGAATTTTAAATTGAAAATTAAAGTGTTTGACGCAGTTTTTTGCCGAACGAAAAAGAAATTAATATATATTTTTTAAAAGGTGTTGTAATCAATTAATTTTTATGTCTAAATAATATTTACGATTAATTAAATAATTTCATTTTAAAAAGTATTTATAAATAGAATTTTACTTAAGACTTATAGTTTAGCAATATTGAACCGCATCAACCATGTGTGAATTGAACACAGTCAACCAAAAAAAAAAAAAAATTCAAAAGAAATGCATATTTGCATTTCATTGTGTAAACTTTTATACATTGGTTTCAAAAATTAAATTCTATAAGTTTTTTTTTTGTTAACTACTGGTTGGTACAATTTACCGCTCCATCCCTTTATATTTTTTTCTTTTTGTCTTTTTTAGCAGATTATTTTCAATTAATTATCCAAATAAGTGACTAGCTTTAAAACAAAATTTAATAGTAATTTATTTGTTTACAGATAAACTGAATTTTCTAATATGGCCTCAAAGTCCAAAAAAAGTCTTGCATGGAAACTTTTTGAAGTTTTGCAAAGTCTGTCAAATTAAAATATCGCGAGGAACAAAACCATCTAACATGACCACAACCAACATGTTAAAACATTTAACTATGAAGCAGAAGCATCCAAATGAATTGGAGGAGCAAAATAAAAAAGAAAAGGAACAAAAAAATTACCAACTAGTCACTCAGAGCAGTTTTATTAGTTAGGGTCGAAATCGCAGTGTCTTTTTTTTTTTTTTTTGCCTAAGTCACCAATTTTTTTAACCTTCCTTAACTTCAAAGAGTAAATACAATATATACAACTAAAAAAATAATTTTTAAAAATGCTGATTCTATTCATGAAAAATTCTTTTAACTAGAAATTAAAACTTAGGTAAAGATAGCTGACTGAAAGCAACAGGAGCACTGGTTAACTACTGAACCACATGGAAAGGTGTGGGGGAGGAAAAAAGGAAATTAAAGGATGATAATAAATTATGATAATCGTCTTTGAAAGGCACTAAACTCCTAAAATTTACTTCTTTAAAATTTTAGGCGGCATTCCCGGGCGATTTTAAAGCACTCTCTCTCCAAAAAAAAAAAAGATTTAATTTTTAACATTGGGAAAGATATATTTATTATAACCGAATTCCTGTATGAAGACTGGATCTACTTTATTGGACGTTAATTTGTGAGATAAGTAATTTTTCAATGTTTAATGTTTTTAAAGTTTCAATTATCAAGTAAATTTTTTTAATTGCGTTTTTTTGTTCAATTTATTTATAAAAAAAAACAGGGTTTAAAATGTATTTTTCAAGGTAACAAGCTTCGAAATAAGTCTAATTAAAAAAAAATCACTTAATTTTTAATTTCGACAACCCTGAGAATTTAATTATTAAAAAAAATATTGAAATGTGACATTTTTTTTATTTAACATTTCTATTAGTTCAATTAATATTCTTTCGATAATTCATTTCACTCAACAAACTTCACCATTTTTTGTTTTGTTTTATCTTTTTCTGTAATTTTGGTAACTATTTTTGCTCAATTTTATCTAGTATTTCATTTGTTTTTTATAGTGGTATAATTTTTATGTGTTCCTTTGATATACCCTATTTCAAAATTAGTTTGGCTAAACTTATTCTTCACGTTAGAAACAACATGTAAAAGTAATGAAAAAGAAAAAACAATAGGTGTTAACTACTCTTTGTGAATTATGGAGGTCTGAAGAACTGCCGTCACAAATACAACTATCAATAGCCAAACAAAAAATCGTTTTTGAAATTCCTTTACTTGTAACTTTTCGCTATACCTACCTTTTGGTATAAAACACAAAAACTTTCGATTAATGGTATTTCTCAAATATGGTCGTTAACTTTGGAAGGGTTATTTTGTATCTACGGCGCCATGTCACATTGTTTTTTTCATTACACACGTTCATTTATAAATTATTAAATTAAATATTTATCTTTTTTTATATTTAATTAGTATATATTTTCTTTCTCTTCCGCTATATATTTTTTATTTAATTCATTAAATCTGTAAATTATGAGGACCAAAATAATGAATCGTGTTAATTTATTCTCTAATTTTCTTGTTTTTGTTCTGTTATATAAATTCTATTTTATTTGTATTTGCTCTGAAGGATAAATTCTATTTTCTTTGTTTTTTTTTTTCTCTATTCCAATTAATTAAAATAAATTTTCTCTAAAATAAATTTTGCTAATTTTTCCGTTTAGTTTACTATATAATAATTTTATTTAAACCAAAACACGACGGTGTAGACATAAAATATCTCTTCCAAAGTTAGGGAACATATTTGGGAACTACCAACCATAAGTATAAAACTACCTGGTATATTTCAAAACAATAATTCCCTAGGAATCGGAATCGTACTTGGTATCGGAGTCGTTAATCAATATTTTCCTGGAATCGGAATCGTATAAAAATTAGGAATCGTCCCAACACTAGTAATAAGTATATGAATTGTATTGCAAAAGGGCAAAAATTGAGGGGGGGGGGGCTGAAAATTTCAGATATTTCTTCACACTCTAACAGCATTAATTACATTTTTTTACTATTCTAGCAAAGGATAGGAAATTGAATAAGTGAACTTTTTTTTTTTTTTTTTATACACCTTACATTCTAAGAATTGAAATTCAATGAACATAAAAAAGCATGAATCCAGTGATTCTAGAGGATCATTTGAATAAAATATTTTCATTGGATAATTAAATTACAATAAACAAAAGTGTATTTCATATTTACCTGACATGATGAAATGTAGGTTTTATTTTATTGAAGTTCTCAAATTTCATTTCTTTTCAGTTTAATGATTTTGCTGGTAACGATGCAGGTTGGCAGCCTATCAGCAATGGAGCTCCAGAAATGGAAGAGGAAGAATCCTGGGATTAAAAGCATCCTGCCTTTTTCTGTGATAAAGCATTCCATAAATCTATTCCATCCTGCTCAAATTTCAAGTTGATACACTTAGAGCACTGTTTTGTTTATTTTGTTTATTTTTTTACTTTTTCAAAGGACCAAAACTGGTTTTTACTTTTCTATAATGTAAATAAGTTGAGTTTTCAGTTTTTTTTTTTTTTTCTCTAAATTTTTTTTTTCATTGTTCAAAGTTGCTGTTTACACTTTAATAATTAAAAACAAAAAAACAAAAGTTAAGTTAAAAAAAAATCTTTGTTTATTTTTTTTTAATCAGAAACCACATGGTACACTTACACAACTTAATCATCACATTCAATGTCGTATGGCTATTCTCAAAGTTAAATAAAAAGACAAATATTCATTCCTATGTTAGTAAGCACCGGAATGGTCGATTTGCAATTTTTTTTTTTTTTTTTTTTCTTTTTTCATAAAATCAACATGGCACTGGTGATGATAGTTGGGATTTGATGTGATAAGAACAGATACCAAAAATCAGATTCCTATCTTTAACAGAAAATTAAGCATTTAATTTCAAAAATCGTGTAGAAAATTACTGAGAAATCCTTCATTTTAATAGCATTTTACACAACACTGACTTTGAAATTTCACTATTTTTATAAAAAATTCAATTAAAATTGATATTCATGAGATACATTGAAAGAAAAATAAATACATGAATTATAATTTTAATTATGAATCACAAAAAATATCAACTTTTACTGCATTAATTAAACAAAAATTGTAAAAAAAAAAAGCTAATTAGCAACTAAGTCTTTTAAATTACACAATCTAAAGATATGTGGAGATGTATTACAATATTGTAATTCTGTAACTTGATACAAGTTACAGAACCATGTATTAATTTTTTTTATTAAACACGATAATATAAACTCTTATAATAGAACTACATTGTTCTGTATAATTTCTTTTCAAGAAAAATGGTCTAATTTGACCAGTGTTTGGCTAATCTTTTTCAGTTTTTTTTTTTTTTTTTTTTTTTTTTTTTTTTTTTTTTTTTTGTTCACTATTTCTGGAAAAACAACACAAAAAAACACAATTATTTGAAAACACTTAATTTTTTATATTTTTGTGATGAAATATGAATAAAAATGACTATTGTTTGGGTAAATTGAGAAAACTAATAAAATTTAATAGATAAGTATTTATTTACCTAATGGACAAAATCGTTTGAATGCCCTCTTCTCTCACATCCACTTCATCTGAGTTTAGCATCAATATTATATTTTCCGGAAGGAGTTCAAAATCGCTATATTTGGAACTGTTTAAAACGGTAATTTGGATTTCAGTTAACTGTTTTGTTCTCTGAATAATATTAAAACATACTGTTGGTTAAAAAAATTGTCTGTTTGGATCTCAAACCAACTGCATACACTTGGATGATAAATTTGACCAGAATGTTTAATTTATCATAGTACACCTCTTGTCCATAAACACATTAACCTTGTGGCTTATGTTAGCCATCTTCCTTGATTCAAGGGCCCAATTTTCTAAGCTGCATATCTTCTTGAAATACCAACAGCATACTCTCAAAAAGTAGACTGGTATTCACACATAAATTATGTTTCTTCTGCTGTCAGATAATGATGATCGGAAGGGACACTATTTTTTTAGAATTCTACTTGAGGCAATTCTTGATAATTATTGATACAAAGTTTTCTCAAAGGACCAGTAAATGTTGTTAGGCTTTTTCTTGTTCCATCAATTAATGCAAAAATTGCTCTAAATGGCACTTCTTCTAGTGGAACTTGAAAATTGCAAAATTTGCATGTTTAATAATAGTCAGATTACATAATAAATACCAATATATTATTTTATTTTCCACAAAAAAAAAAGGAGCATAATTGCGGGTGAATCTATAGAATTAATTTTACCTTCTTGTTAAGAGGACAAGTGTAGATTATGTGCCTTGTTTGACGATTTTCTGTCTTGCACTTACTGCAAAGTCATCACTTCTCATGACAGGAAGTTTACAGCTACAAGAAAATATATCAAACAATCTGTCTTGCAGTTCCTTCATTCTTTTCACTTTGGTTGCTGCAAGAGATTTTCTGTCAACCTGTTTGGCCCTTTTATAGCAAAATATATTGACATTCTGTCCTATATAACGTTCCCCTAACAAGGGCAATTATGGATTAACTACTTGCCAAATACTAATTAATTCCTTAGCAATTAACATAGAAATCCCACTATTTTTTAAGTGGCGATAACTGTTTTCGAGGAAATAACTAAACAGGATGACTTGTCAAAGTTGGAAGTGTTGTTTCATCCAAACGACAAGGTGGACCAGCAAATTTTGTGAACCACAGATTAAACCTGAACGTTGTGCCTTTACTGACATTCTAATCTGAAAAGTAAAATAAATAAATGGATTAAATATGAAGGAAGCTGTATTAGGCTATCTTCTAGTTTCATACATAAAAAAATAAGTGCTAATTATAAGAAATAATGAAAAACTTTGTAGAGTTGCATAAGATGTATTGAAGAGAGGACAAAACTAAATCAGAGGCATAGTAGTGTTTAGTTTAGACATTTTTAGCAGACTTTAACCCCTCCTTCGATAACATGAATTTATAAAGAGATTCATTCTTGCTGTCACTCTGCCATTTTAAACAAGCGTTTAGAGTTTGAAAAACCAGTGCTTGTGCATCTGTTACCATGCTATTTTTAATAGTATTTTCAAGTTAAATTTAATTTTTATTAAATTTTTAGGTGAATGTACAGAATAGTTACAACACAACCTCCTATCTTCCCCATGTTAAGAATTGTTTTCTAAATAATAATGTTATTTTAGCACAATAACATAGATGCACAAATAAGGAACTGCTTTAAAGCAGTTTCCTCATTTACTCGTATTAATCTTTGTGGGTTATCTGATTTTAAAACTAATTTTAGAAGAAAAATACTGCTTAAAAACAATTACTCCCTGAAAATAAAAAATTTGACACTAATTTTCTGCAAAGTATTGTTTTTATTAAGTAGAAAAACTTGAAAATTTACATGGTTATGTTTCGTAAAGAATGTGTAGAATAAAATTGTATGGACTATTTTTTTTTTTTTTTTTTTTTTTTATATATATAAAACAGGAGTATTATCATATTTCAATAAAAATTTCAAATAGAATTTGATGTGAAATATTAGGTTGGTGCCAAAATAATGTTTTTGACATTCGTTTGAACGTCAAAAATATGCCATTATTTTTGCACCAATCTAATAGAAAAGCAAATTAAAAAAGATAAAATGAATGTTTAAATTCACTGCAGATACTTGAAATATAATAATATATATTTTAAACAAGTCTTTTTCGTTTTTCCTTTTGAAATAATTAAGCCTAAATCGTAATGTTTTCAAATTAAATAATAAACAAATGTTATTTTTCAATATCAATAACGAGCGTGTTTTACGACGGTGAAGTCTAAAGTTTCCGCTCCAAAAAAAGTTCCTGAAATGAAAAAGCGAACTTTGGTCGTTATTATTTAAAAAAACATAATTTTGCCTTTACACTTAATATTTATTTTATTAATTCATTATCTTCTCTCATTTTATTTAAAAATGTAGTTCAAAATTTTCTAAATAATGATTCCATTTTCTTGACAGTACAGTTTGTTTTGATAACGGGACGTTCTTGACAATTCACCGAAAAACTTTTAATAGCTTCAATTTTGAAAAAAATATTTCATGTAGGTCTTTTATGTCAAACCCCAACTATCCTCACCATTGCCTCACTGGAGTT
Source organism: Euprymna scolopes (assembly GCF_053919585.1). Classification (NCBI taxonomy): domain Eukaryota; kingdom Metazoa; phylum Mollusca; class Cephalopoda; order Sepiida; family Sepiolidae; genus Euprymna; species Euprymna scolopes. Next base: position 15,018,523 of record NC_136497.1, read on the forward strand.
CCAAAATCGACCTGCCCTACTGCGAGAAGAGCTCATTTTTATTCTATTCATTCTTATATATCTGAAACTGAAATTAGTTCAGTCACTTTTCTCCTGTATATAATCTTCTCTTATATAAAAGGCAAAATATGTGTTTGTTTGTCTGCCAAAAACTTTTGACATGTGACATATCCTCATAAGATCGTTATCGTTTTGAAGCTCAATGTCCTGGGTGACAAATATAAAAAAAGAAATTGGCCAAAAACATACATTCTTTCACCCTCAACTGGGCCGATTTTTATGAGGGGTTGCTTTTTCGTCAACATTTTCGCAAGTCCTCATCTCCGTTGGATTGACTACCCTTAATTCAAACGCTGTATATTTTTGGTTGCACCCTGGACTACTGAAAAACACCAAAAAATGATGCAAGTAAATTGCAAAGTAACTTTTATTGGCTGTAGTAACATTTTTTAACACTTTCGAATCGTTCTGGATTATCAAACAACCTCAAAATTTGTCTGGAGAAGGCCTTGAAAACCCTGTATGAACCCTGTTACAATTTTGTTGGCAACCATCCGTCTCGAGACGATGTATCAGTGGAGCTACATAGCCTGGGTAACATAATATGGGAGGATAGCTGCAAAGCCAGATGATCCAAGTGAAAGTCGGAATTTATACAGCTTGACTCTAATTGCACTGCAGGAATTGCTAGTGATGACAATACAAGTTAGGCCGTCTTAGAGGCTGCGTGTCCGAATTTTCTGTTAGAATTTACCCCCCTTAACCTTTCCCCTGATGGAGTAATCCTGCAAGGCAACGGAAGTTTTGAATCGGTTATCATCTGAAGTTGATTAGTCCCGGTGACTGGTTTGAAGGTGTCAGTGGACTCCTTTGACTCTTCTTCCAGTTAGTATTAAGTTTCACTGGGCTTAGTAGCTAAACCACACAGGAAGACCAGGAGCTGGATTTGGTTGTCAGAGCATGAGGACATTTTTTAGGGAGAGCTTATCCCTACTACCACACTCGGTTGTGACAACCTTTGAAACCTTTTACAAGTAGGTTGCTTTATATCTCCAATGATACACTTATTTGATTTCAAACAAAAGATTTCTTCTGTGCCCCACTCCCTATCCCTCAAGTCTGCTATCCATATGCACCACTAAACATGCATCCTAGTTCATGTTTACAAAGTGTTCATCCTCTTAATTAAAATCAATTATCACTCCTTAAAGTCATTACTGGTTGTAGTTTGATTATTTAAAAAAAAAAAAAAAAATTACAAAAGGTCTCAATGTTTTACTTACTATTGCCACCATCAAGTGCAGTTTTTGAACTTTGAGAGCTTGAATTTTTTGTTTCTCTGCTATAATCTGGTAAAGGTAACTTCACGAGGGAAGAGACGCGGACCCAATTAAAAATGTGTATGTGTGTATACACACGTGTCTGTGTGTGGCAACTAACTGAACAACGTAAACCGAACACTTTCATTTACACAACTCAACGTAAACAATACCGTCAATGCAGCATGGTACCAAACACTTATGTGGACACAACCTGGCATGATCTCGAACAATTCTGTCAATACAATGCAAAAAATTCCATTGATATGACCCTACACACTACTAGAGCAACCTTGGCAGTTTCTTGCTGAACAAGTCTGGTGTCGTCTTTTTGTAGCCCTTGGACGGACTCATGTTTGCTGTAGGTGGGCCCGACTAAGACACTGATACAAGTCCTGAGTCTTTCCGCACATACCCGTCATAGTAGATGCCTTACATAAGAAATTTTTTAGTTAGAATCACCACTAGAAAACTTGGAACAACTTAATACCATTATCCATAGCACCATGTATGCATAGATTTTTCACCTCAGAAAGTAACCATTGACCTAAGATTGTTCTTCTATTACTTTTAGAATACAAACGCACATTTTCATTTTTAAGCTTTCGAACTCTAAAAATATATAAACATTTCATTTTTAGGTTTTTGGATTGGATTTTTAATATAATGTGCACAAATTTCCATCAAGTTTCAAAAAAAACAAAAAACATCCAAAGTTTATTGAAATCATATTGGTAAGCATCACAAACGCCAATGATATATTTAAATATGCCAGTGTTTGTGAAACGGTGAGATGAAAAAGTAAGATTTGAGAATTTAAAAACAAAAAATCCACCTGCAGCTGTTTTTATATTTTCTCAGTGTCCAATCATATTTGCTGATAGTAATTAGCTTTTTTGCTTCTGTGTTTCTAAACACAAGATTTTGGTGGATTGTAAGCATAAACTTTATTCTGAAAATAAAGTTTCGAGGACAAACTGTGAATCTGTACTTTATAATTGAAGTATACTTGGAAGACAGATAGAAAAAAAAATGGCAATAGTCTTGTTATATAGTTACCAGCAAGAAAATATTTAAGTTTTATAAAAGATGGGTTTCTTCATTAGTCACAAATCATTAAAAAAAAAAAATCTCCATTTGTGATCTTTGTGTTAAATTGGATGAAAAAAGATACTCTCAACATACTATCAGACAGGTTTTTTTATATATATATTTTTATTTATTTATTTATTTATTTTTAAGATTCAGTTTAATTGGAAGTTTTGTTCAACTCTCAACACTGAATCCAAACTAATTTTTTCCTTCATCAATCTCCGACACTGCATGACTCTAATTCCAATCTCCTACTTGTATTTGTTCTTAAATTATTTCAACAACCTCTAATCTATATTTATATGAAAGTGATCTTGTCTGTCTGTCAGAGAAAATGTCTCTATCAAACTTCTGTCAATTTTTTGGTTTATAGATTTTAAATTGAAAGAGGGAATAGCTGATAAAAGGCTGTGATGTTAAAATTTAAAAAAAAAAATTGTAACTTGGTTGGTGTAAGTTGACTAAACATGTTATTTCTATGCCTGTGTAAATATACATTTCTATCTTAGTTTTTGCATGTGTATATGTTAAATGATGGAGAGAGGGAGATGTGTGAGTTATAGTGTAGACACGTTGATCGGAAGTCAAGATCAGCTGATTGGATTGCGTGTGAGTCATGTGATCAGGTTAGCTGAATCGTGGAGATTTGGTTGCGACTTGGACGAGAGCGGACGGCTTCGCCGTTGTGTCCTCCCCCTTCACTGGGGTTGGGAATGAACACTGACGTGGTAGAAATAATACCTAGAAGAAACCACAGGCCAAATTCACTTTCCTTTCTCTGTGAACAAACTGGAAGGTGAATAAAAAAAACTATAGAACCAATTTCTTGTCTTGGTGTGAAATAAATCTTCGTCCCCAAAAACAGGTATCAAGTCTCCCTCCAAGACAAGAATTTCCAGATGGACCAACGAAGAAACAGTTATGTGAAAATACATGAACACACACACAACGACATTAACTCTGGTAAGATAATTAAACATTCAATCCTTCATAAATAGACACGTTTTAATGTATCATCTCCATTCCAATTTCAACCAATATACAACAAACGCCCATTTTATGACACGACAACGTAACATATAGATTTAGATCAGATGGCAATGAATAAGGTTAGAGAGCTGTTTTGGTTTCAATTTTAGCTGATGGCACGCGATTCCATTTTTTTTTTTTTTTTTTTTTTTTTTTTTTTTTTTTTTTTTTTTTTTTTTTTTGTGGACACTTCTAGTATAAATTTTGAGACTTAAACTTATTTTATTTCTAGTTGTGAATATTACTAATTATGATTGACCACAAGTTATTCTTTTTTCCATTGGCCGAGCGGTCTTTTTAATTTCAGCTGACAATATGCATAAAATGGTGCCCAAAAGTTGTTAAGCACTTTCTATCAGCACATCCGATTATCATCGGGGAACAATCAACCCAACAAATATTTTACAAAAAACTAACTAGTATAAAACGAACCCTAATAAACAATAACTATCCCAATAAAATTGTTGATAAGCACATAAAACTCTATTTAAACTACCTCCACAATAAAAACAAACCCTAACAAAAACGACACCATCAAAGTATACTATAAAAATCAACGATACATGAACTACAAAAAAAATAAATCTAATTAAAAGATACACCAGACCTACTGATCAGAACAAAAGAATAAACTTCTATCGATAAAAGTGAGCATGTCTGTACATTTCCCTACACAATAACTCTGTCAATTTTCAGTCTACAGACTCGAAATTTGATATACAGGGTACTGAGATTTGGAAAATCTTTGATCGGTTTTCGGCCAAAAATTTGGTAGAGTTCTCAAAGGTCAAATCGTTGAACTTTGACCCCTTACATACATAGGCCGCACCACAACAACACTCCCCCAACGACTAACCTATCATTTAGCTGACAATAATGCCATAAAACACCTAACATCTCATGAAAAAAGCCTAGTCATCCGCCATTAGAAATATGTTAACTAACAATACTAAAATTCGATACCTTAATAACTGCACATGGCGACTAAAATTACTGGAAGTCGTACTTATCAAAAAAACTACAGCCCATTTTTAACCGGATCTCATTTAACACTGGAACAAATATACTAACAGTATTTCATAATGAACAAGAAACTAAAACTATTAAATAGGAAAATTAAAAAATGAAAATAATTTGCTCGTAAACTTCCTACACCCACCTTTCTATAACCAATAAAAATCATCAATACATCAAGCTTAAAAAAAAATGAAAACAATTGCTTCTGATGATAATCGGATACACCGATAGAAAGCGATTAAGAATGGGTGCCATTTTATACAACATGCCAGCTGAAAGTAAAAAGATTGCTTGACGAATGGAAAAGATATCCAGAAAAATTGAAAAGAAAAAGAATAACTCGTGTTCAAACAGACGTACTGTATATATTACTATATACTCGTTTCACTGTATATATTATCTATTTATAAGTAATGGTTCCCATATCCTGTTAAATCCTATATTAGGCCTACTTAGTAATTGATTGTTGCCCAACATATGTGCTGCTTCTTTGCTGTGTCCATAAGAACCCATAGCGCAGTGATTAAGTACTTGAAAAAATCAATTGTAAAAGTGATATTCTGAATTTTGAGGTTCAATTCTTATTGTTTGACTGAAAAATGCAATTGTGAATTATGTCCTCTATCCTATCATAACTAAGTGACAAAACGAGAGCATGCTACCCCTGTGCAGTACATAAAGGGTTCCGTCTAAATTCCTGGTTTCAACAGAAACCTTCCAGAGTTTGACAAGGTACACGTGGAGAAGGTCGAAGGTTACATGGATCGAAACATGAAAATGACACTCAACATGAGAACAGTAGTTCGAATATTCCAAATAATACAAATTCAAAACCTTTCGCTCGGATTAATTCTTTATTTGTAAGAATAACCAAGTTTTTGAAATGTGCCGACTAATATTTCTTACCCAAACTAATGAAATCAGAGGCGAATGGACAGCCCACACTGGTATGGCTGGGGGGATGATACTTTGCTGATGAACTGCCAAAACACTTCCCTTGTAGTTAAAATGTTGATAATTATACAAACAGAAATTGTGGTGGTCAATGCAAATTTAGAAAATACATTTATATTTAGGAAAACTGTCTCCCAAGAGGAGAGGGAACCTCCCCCTCTCTCTGAGTAACAGTGAGAGATTAGAACCAATCGAAGAAAAGAGGGCTGAGCTGAGCGATCTGTTGACGTTGGTTTTGGCAAATTCCTGTGGAATCAAGAATTGTAATTATTACTGGAAACTTGAAATCTATATAAAAGGCAAATGTGCGCGCACCTGTTTTGTATGTCTCAAAGGCTTTTTTTGCCGGGGGGTGGGGGGGATACTATTGCTTAGAACTGTTTATATAGCCCCTAGATAATATCTACGATTTGGGAACGCACTCTAGATTTACATCGACTTTTATGAGATTCGCGCTATTTCGCTCTGTTCCCTGTTTGTCCTGCTTTTTAGTATAAATACAGTGAAACTAAATTCAAACGGGTTGTGTTCTCGGCTTTCGTTCCGAAACCTCCAGAAAGCAATTAGCTTTTGATCAATGTGGAGTTTCTCCTTATATCAGACAATTGCTATTCGATTTGGACTATGGGGAGCTGCTTTCTCCCCTTCCCACCATCATCTGGGGAAGCGAAAACTAAAAATACTGCTACGTCATTGTAACGATTCCGCGATGACCTCATTTAGCATCTTCCTGTCAATCAAACCGCTTTCACTCGCTTTATAAGCCTTAACTTAACACGCTAATCAATTACTCTCACTTGTGGTCGAGACAGTTAAGTAGTTGGCTTTTGTTTCCACCTTCACGTCAAGGCTTCCGGGTTCAATCCCGCCTCCCGACCAAAACTTTTTTTTTTTTTTTTTATACACCTTTAAACACCCGGGCAACATTTTTTTATTACTTCGCTTATTTGGTAGTACTCCCCCCCCCCTCCATACACAGATTCGATCCGACAGGTTTATTTATGCCATTTTTTTTTTTTTCCGTTTTGGTTTTTCCGATTTTTAACATTGATTTTATAATATTTAAGCAGGGTTATCCCCCCCCCACACACACACACACCTACAAACACTCCGGGCAATACAATGGACACTATTTTCATAGAAATATTTAACTCATATTTGCATGCATTATTGTTTATTTATTTCTTTCTAAAAAAAAACTAAATTTTTTGCACTATCCAAAAAAATATCAGCTTTATCAAAACATTTGTTGATTCAATATATTTCTCATTCCACGGAATTTCCTGCTAGTTAGAATTCAGAATAAATTTACATAACAAGTATATGAAGTAATGCATCCTATTTTTAACTTAAAAAAAAAAAAATTGACAGCTACAGAAAACAGGAGTGGTGCGATTAAAATGAGCAACCTTTTATGCTCCAGAATTTAGTTTTCTACATAGTCACCACTATTCTCAGTGCACTTTTGCCAGCCACTTTTAATGCCTTGGTCACAAGTTTGAAGTGCGCTTTGACACTCACACATTTGTCTCCACTCTGAAATTGATGAACCCATTTCCTGACTGTTTACATCAACTTCGTAAACACTCAATAGATGCCGATGAATGTTCATCTGTTTAATTTTTTCTGCGTAGTAGTTCAATGGCGCATCTCTGCTTCTGACTCAGGTCTATGACAAAAGTTGCTTTCTTAGAGCCTCACACCATTAATATTTGCAGCAGAAAGATGAACTTTCCGGTTATGACTGCATAAATTTATGATAATGCAATCCCCTCTGATCCAGTCGGGCGGAATAAAAATGAGGCATTGCTTTTGTTATGCGTCTCGTATTGAACATCAAGTCCTTGTTTTAGTTATTCACTATTTGTATGCCGCATGAAACTCTTGGTAAAAGCTGCTGTCAAAAATAAGAAAAACTCAGGGTTTCAAGGCAACAATTGAGTCCATCTGTATGGATCTGACTCACTTAAATGTTGCTTGAACTAAGATACTTTATGGATCATACACCCCCTTAATAAAAATGCCTCCCCCCCCTAAAAAAAAACAAAAAAAACTTCATTCTGTGAATGGGACTCTCCAATGGCGAATTGCTCTTTTTTACCACTTTTTTGAATCTCTGTGGATTGTAAAACAAACCCCAAATTTTGTTTTGCAAACTTGAATTTTGTCTGAAGGCCTTGAAAAGTCCTTGAAAATCTCTGAATTCTGCACCTAGATACTAGATGTTATTTTTGGCCTTCGGGACAAGATCAAAGTGTAGTATCTGTTCTTCAGATGCTGCACTTCAATTTCTTGTTCTCTTTCGGTGGAGGAGAAACCCTTCACGACTGAGACAATTTTTATTTTTGTACCTTTTCTCCACGTTAAAAAACGACCCTGGTGTCTAACTCTGTCCCGTGGGGAGGCATAGTAAATAGGTACAATGTATTTTTTTGGTGAGATCATGTGACATATCTAAATGCTCTATGGCTGCCTTTCACACCTATCTGCAATTGTTCGCACCGACTTTTGGCACTGGTACATAACTGGCTGGATAAACTGCTTGGATTGGTTCCTGAGATCAAACGACAAGCTTGGAGGTCTCGTATTACAATCAAGACTTTTGGAAAGAACACTGACCTCTATGGATTGGAGCTTCTGGCTGCAATGAGTTGGCAACCATCACACCGCACAAACTTTGTGTTTCACCCTCAATTGATGCAGGATCCAATTCCAGCCTGCACATATTTTAAGTTTATGCAACCCGTTTTCTAATTTAATTTATTACATCTCACTTGTGACCTGTGACCTTAGATCTGGATGGCCATATTTGAAAATGTTCATTTAGTCGCCAAATTTAAGTTTTGTATGAAGGCCATCTTTGATTCACTACCAATTAGAAAATGGGTTACTTTGGTAGTTATTCTGAATTTCTAGCAAAATTTAAAAAATGTTTCCTCCTCTAATGCCATAGTTACGAGGCTTCGAGTTTTCATGTTCTGTGATGTTACAGCTCCGAACCACACCTGACTGAAGTGCAAATGCCGTTTCTCTGACAATTGTTATGAGATAAAAAAAAAACATGCAGCAAAATCTGTTATTTCCTTATTTCTCGATACAAACTAGACAAAGAAGTAGAGGCAATCAATACGTTTCAGCTTCTCATCGGATTATTTGATTTTGGAATAGCATCCATTTCACCTATTGTTCTGCAAATCCATAGTTTAGCTAATTGTAGTCAACTCACTTGGTGATCGGGTTATATCTATCGAGAATTTTGCGGCTCAAACCTTTGATTCTCAAGCAAGATGGTGCCAGCTAATATACTTATACCTGCATAGTCATTTCATGCTGTTCTTTATGATAATGTTTTTATGTGTGGAGGGGGGATGCATTATGCCATCAGTTGAGGTTTGTTGCTTTATTTTTAACTAATGGATCACCACTTGTCATTTAAGGATAAGTGTTCATCGATTGGTCAATGATCACCATCACAATGAGTGGGATAGAAATTGATTATCCAAGAGAATGCCTCAACAAATATTTGTTTACATTAGACTTGCAGACAATGCTGTAGTCTTGCGGTATTTGTATCCCACAAATAGGATGTTCTAGGAAAGAAACTTTGTTTATAGAAGCGCCATTAGTTGGAAAGGGGTGATCCAAGATTACATGAGATGGACGATGTGAATCTGTGAGAACAGGCTTTAGTCTGGAGCAAAGATGAGTGAGGTATACAGAGTTCATCATAAGTAATTTTATTTCAACATAATAAATGTAACATGCAATATTGTTATGTCCCTACCATTCTCAATGCACTTTTGCCAGCCACTTTTAGTGCCTTGGTCATATAACACGCTTTGTCAATCGCCTCTATCGTCACTCTGAAATCAATCTCTCTTAACTGTTTGCATTGTCTTATATAAACATTCAACAGGTGCCGATGAATGTTCATTAGTTCCATTTTTTTTTTTTTTTTTCTGCATTGAGGAATTCAATAATGCATGTCTGACAAAGGTTGCATTCTTAGAGCCTTGCACCATTAATATCTGCAACAGAAAGATGAAACTTTCAGGGACTAAGTGACGATAGTTTGCTACATATAGCTGCAATTGTATCTTGGATTTATTCCTTAAGTTAACAATTCTATAAAAATATATAATTTTTACTTCCAAATAACGCATGAAATTGAAAAAAATGCTTAAGAATCAACAAAATTACAAACAAAATAAGATATAAACTCACTTATGGTGGACCCTGTACATAAATCTCCAATTTAAAAGAAACCTCAGTTGACTGGTGATCATGCTAACATCAAAATAAGGCGGTTCCCACTCTAACTTGAATTTGCAAAGTGATTGACCTGCTAAAATTTTATATTTTTTTTCTCTCCATCCCAAGAATCAAATCAAATATTGCCAAATAAATCCTAGATTTAAAGTTCTGAAATTTTTAGATGAGGCTGATTGTTTATATTACTTGTATTGATTGAACTATTGTTCTCATCTTGAGTGTTATTTGTGCAACGTTTCAGTCAGATTTGTCTTCGACCCTCATCAGGCATATCGGTTGGTGTTTGAGAAAAAAACCCAACTTTTCTCCTTTCTTTTCCAAACTACAACCGATATGCCTGAGGAAGGTCGAAGGATAATCTGACCGAAATGTTGCGCAAATAACACTCAAGATGGGAACAATAGTCCAATCAATACAAGTAATATCAATAAAATCCTGGTTTTGTTCAATTAAATGTAGTTTGGTTGAGTTTTTACTTTTTCTCTGTCAATTTCATAATCTGATATTGACTTGATTTATAGGTTGATTTTAATCAGACTGACCCAACTTGAGGTTAAGGTATTATAACTCCTTCTCTTATTGTTACATTCTATGCTGGTGACAGCAACAAATAAGAAAATTATCATATCCTTTCTCTAATGTGACTGCCTCAAGGGCTTTATCTGGACTTCACGTGTTTAACCAGATTGGCATCTTTCATTCTTCTGAGCTAGAAGTTGGCTTTGGATGAACATCAACATGCTGAATATTGAAAACCTCAATCTCTGCTACTGATGTGTAAACATGCACAATGTTGCATGTTTAGTTGAATGCATAGATGCAATGCTGCAGCGGATGACTGATTGAAAACGTACCTGGATTGAGGTTAGACCACCCAAGAAATTGGCTGGCTTTTTGAAATGTTTCCATAGATACGAGGCTTTGCGCTTTAATTGTAAGCCACTTGAGACTTGGCAAAAGTTATGTTCATAAAGATATTGATTTTCATGGTCAGTCAGTTTTTATGTCCATAGATTAACAGCTGATAAATCTCAAATGGTCTACCCGAGTGGTCCATGTGATATATATATCAGAATAAGCAGGGAGTCTAAGTTGGATTTCTTTGAACCTTAAACTAATGAACTACTTGTTGGGAGATATAGTTGTCCTGATTTGAAAATCTGTTTAGTGGAGAAGCCGGTTATCATTGTAACTTCAGTAAAACATCTTTGAAATAACATCATCTTGGATACAAGGCTCCATCTTGTCATTATGAGCTGCTTGACACTTTGAAATAATAACGTCAACTCCAAATAAGAGAGGCTCCTTGAACAATAGGTTTTTATCCAGTCATTATCCAGTCATAAAACAGCTGTTCATTTTCAAGTAGGCAGAATATATGGTTTACTCTTGATGTAAGAAATATATCGATCTATCTAAATCCATCCATCCATCCTTCCTTCCTTCTTCGGCCATGTTCCCTTTGATTTACTTGCAGTTTTATCAAATACTTTTGTATGCAAAATCCGATCCCGCATTTTGCTAATTCCTACCCTCTGATGAGAAGGAAAGTATTTCTTCGAAACTCCGCGGATTAAGGACTATCCACTTATTAAGTGTTTCTTTTTCAAATTAAATGTTTTTAACTCTTTTTCAAAGTGTTTTTTAACACGTTTTATTATCTATTTCCTCTTATATATCTATATAGAGATATATAGATCTCAGCAACAAAAGCAAATGGGGATTCTGTTGGTCTGTATTTCATCTGAGAGATAGATGGGCTCTTGAGTAGAAGGACAGTTTGTCTTTGGTTTGAAGAGATGCTTATCTATTTTGCAAGTTTCTCATTCTGTAGAGAAGTTAGATGACATTGTAACTTCAAAATAAATCATTGTTGCATGTTTTAAACTTTTTATTACAACAATGACCAAGGCCATGCGATTGACACTGTGGCCATGTTGAAATCAACCTGAATTTGGATGAAAACAATGAGCAGACGATCACGGCCTGTGCATTGAATGCACACAAATGCAGGTTCACAGGTATTCGAACCTAGGAACTTAGCATTTCCTTTTCTCAGCACTGTTGCTAAGTACAATCCGAATACTTAACTGTTGACTATCTTACCGACACCACTTTTAGCTTGCTTCATTGAACACATGATCTCGTTCAACCAATTAGAATCTTTGTATATTTCAGCCCTCCCCATGCTTTTACCAAAGAACATTCTTTGGCGGCATCATGAATTCCTCACATTGATCTTCCATCAACACTTTGCTATAATCAAATGCTTAGCTCAGATTGTTTGGATGTAGACATTAGTTTGATTTGCACATTTTTAAAAACCTGTCCAGTATTTTCTGAGAGTTCAATAAAAATTGTTTTAAACATTGGCTTTATATTGACCATGCCCACACCTTCAATGATGGTCCGAAAAGTAAACTGGAGTGATGTCAGATCTTCTACGAAGACCCGGATCCACACTTGGCCATTTTCAACAGTCGCCCAAATGGATAAGCTTTTGTTGGAGACTGATTCCGGTTCAAAAATAAACAACGATTTCTTGCTTGGAGCAACTGTTACCCAAAACGGAACTTCTTCTTCCATGCGTATTACGTGAATGTCTTGGAGTAATGAGCATGTTTTTATTCCAGCCTGTTGAAAAGATTTTTGGAAATCTCTTATGTCTAACGATAAATAGTAAGCAGCCCTAAAAACATCGCAAGCTGCACTTGCAAAAGTTGATGTCGGGCGCCAAAACATGCGATTGGCCAACAACATAGTATGATACGCATCTTTGATGCTCACGCCAAAATGTTGCACGATAACATAAAAGATTCGGTTGTAAATCCCGCTTCCATAGTGGGGATCCAAAGATTCGCTGTAATTGGCATAGTGGCTAACTGACCGGTTATCTTTGCAAGGCTCGTCCATGTATCTAAACCCATCACTATCTTTCAGAGCATATCTGCCAATGGACCAATCGTTTTCATCGAGATATGCTTCTAAAGTCTCCCCAGTCATATCAGAGAAAGCTTCATTAATGGCGCCAGATTCGCCGAAATATAAAAGACGAGAATGTGAATCCGTAAATGCATGTGCCAACTCATGCCCAACTATGTCCGCCACTGTATAAGGGTAAGAACTTTTGTCACCGTCACCAAAACTAAACTTACGTCCATCCCAGAATGCATTATCCATGTCATAGTGCACTCCGATCACAGATTTCTTGTGCATAGGTTTCGTTTGATACCATTCCTCAAACATGTTCCAAAGAGAGCTGGCATAAAAAATGGCATCTCTAGCTGGAGAAAGTGCATCGTTTGCTGAATCGTTGAAACCTTCCCAGCAACGGAAGCGTAATGTCTTTTCAGCACGATGTGTATCATGCCTGACATCAGTGACTTTAACAAATTCATTCTCGAAAAAGCAATGGTCACCTTCTTGTGTAATGTGAGTAGCCCTCGCTTGGCTGCCATACTGAATTTGACCGCTTCTCTTATTCCCTCCATAGCCGGTCATGAGACGCGACATGGCATCTAGTTTTGACCATTGCAATAAAATGGAACCTGTTTGTGAATGCAAGAGGAATGCGGGACGCTGGACTATTTTCTTCGTTTCATAAAGATAATCGAGTTCGTAGATTGGATGAACTTGCCCCATAGAATCAACATAAATTTTTGTCAAGAACTTTACGGAATGTATATTTTTACGTCGTCTTTTATGTCCAGCTGACTGCATCGCAATCTCCAGAGCCTTCTCTTTGGATAAAGTCGACTTTAAATTAGAAAAATACGGAACATCTTGTGTTAGACCTTGGATGTATGACCCACTGATCACACCTGTGAGTTGGTTGTTTGGATAAGCCGCTGCCGTGACGCATGTATCAAAGACCGGAATGTTTTGATAATGCTGCTCCAATTTCCAAATCTGTAAGCCGTTGGTAGTATTCACTTTGTCCACAACTTTCAAGCCGTCTTGGTTGGAAAGTCCCACAAAATGATTGACGGTGTATTGGTTACTTGACTGATGGTCGATATAATTGTAGCTTCGGAGACTTGCATTCGCACGATGTACATATCTTCCACTGGGTTTTATTATAAAAGCTGGGGAAAGAAGAAAAGAAAGAAGTTATTATTTATTTGTACATGCAAAATGAATGGGCGATCCTTAAAATGTATTTTGACCCCTCTTTTTATTTAAAAATTCACCAAAATTCAGAAAATCAACCAATGTTGTTAACAATTTTTTTTATATTTCAGAAATATTATAAAAATCAGGAAATCAATATAACTCCAAGAAAAATTAATTTCTTGGACTATTGATACCACTGAATTAAGCATTCAATTTTTTCACCAAAAAATAATATAATTTAAAAAATATTTCATTCTATTTTAAGGATAACAATTCTCACAAAATTTCATGTAATATATTTTTTCTTGTACGTATGATCGTGTAAATATCAGAGTAAGAATTTTTTTTTTTTTTTTTTTTTTTTTTTTGAATCCTAAAAAAAAAAAAAAAAATTGAGATCCAGAATGACTAAGAAAAAATAATTTAAAAAAATGGTATTATTTTAATCACGATTAAAGGTCTAAATTAATCGTGATTAAAAAAATAATACCATTTTTTAAAATAATACCATTTTTTTTTTAATCATGACTTTCTTTTCTTTTTAATGTATTTTGGTGAACCCTTATCGCTTATTTTATTTTTCAGTAATGCAAAGAAAACCCAAGAACATATATCAACAGTTTATCTTGAAGGAAGACTGAACCAATATTAACGTTACGTGTACCATGGGGGTCCACATGGACCCCGGTTGAGAACCACTGGTGTAAACAAATACGGATGGGAAAAATTGTAAAAAAAAAAAAAAAAAAAAAAGCAAACTACCTGATGAAATTAAGTGATTTTTTTTTTTTTCGGAGAACTTCGTTCCATAACGGATACATACAATTTAAACTTTTTTCGATATTTTCATTTTTTAATGTCTTGATTAAACTGTACAAGTACCCATTTATCTTCCAAGAGATTCTTTACAATGCATTTATTTATCTTCCAAATTTAGTTGAACTATTCAGTTTCTGGCACCACCATGGAAATATTTCTTTTTCACATATAATTTTTTTTTTCTTTTAGAGATTAACTTTAGGCTTTAATCTTTCAAACAGAATCAAAAAGTAATCGAAAACCTACAAAAAAAATTATAAGCCAGCTTTCCAAACCGGTGCCCGGAAAACTCGTCCCGGGAAAACTCGTCTCCGGAAAACTGGTCCCCTTTCGCTAGATAGGAAAACTGGTCCCTTATTGAATAAATATCGATTGAAAACACATTTTATGATCATTCTTGAAGGAGATATTATTTTTTAAAATAGACTATAGCCCCCCCCCTAATATTTTTAAAAAATATTTTTACTTGTTTAATGTTTTTTTTTTTTTTTTTTTAAATAAAATCGATTTTCTAAGTGTCCGTTTTCTACCTAACTGGCTAAGTTCTTAGTGGTTTCACTTATATTAAAGCGTTTATTATGTTCATACAAAGTTAATTACAAATTTTTTTTGGTTCTTATTTTAACGATGTTTTTTGGAGTCATAAAAACAATAATTAAAAACAAAACCAAAAAATGAAAAAACAGGGAGCGATTCGATTTTTCGTTATTTTTTTGTTTTGTTTTTTTAATTATGATAGTTTTTTTTGTTGTTATGTTTTTGTTTTCTCTCATACCAAATGCACTCATGCGTTATTTAAAATTATAATTTTATCAATTATCAACATTTATTGTCGTCCTGTCAAATTTTGCAAAAATTAACTAATAAATTAAAAACGAAATATTTTTTTGGCGCGAGGGATACCATGTGCTAACAATCTCTCGTTAACTAATTTTTAATTTTTTTTAATTTTTACTTCAAAATTCTAAAATCAATCATTAAGAGGAAAAGTAATCACTAAATAAATTTATTAATCAATTTTCGGGTTTGTATTACTGTACACATAGATTCGAAAAAGTTGTCAAAAAACAAGTCTAAAAAATTCCAACAAAAACCTAACAGCCAGCCATGGTTCTCCCCAGAATGTGCTGCTGCTATCGCGCACAGAAATCACTTTTTCCATAGCTACCAACGTAATAGATGCACTGAGACTAAAGCTGCTTTTAGGTCTGCCAGCAACCACTGTAAAAGAGTAATAAAAAATGCAAGAGAGCTATATGCCCAGTCTGTTAAATCCAAGGTAGCTGATCAGCGGCTTGGATCCCACCAGTTTTGGCAAATAACAAATAGGATCCTGAACAGAAGTGTGCATTCTATCCCAACCATTATCAATGGACCAGAGGTCATCTCGTCAGCGTCAGACAAGGCCAAACTATTTGCAAAGAACTTTGCAGCTAATTCTACCCTATGCGACGAAGGCCATCAACTCCCCATATTTCCTCCTATAACACAGAACAAGCTAGGTAACATACAAATATCCGTGCATGAGGTCGCCAAGCTAATCAAGAACCTAGATTCCAGTAAAGCAACTGGCCCTGATGGCATCCCAATCATAGTGTTAAAAAAGCTTCAACCAGAACTTGCTCCCATACTTACGAAACTATTTAAGCGCTGCCTTAAGGAGAAGTGCTTTCCGACTCCCTGGAAGACCTCATCAGTTTGCCCTGTATTTAAGAATTCAGGTGATAAGTCATCTCCCTCTCAATACAGACCAATAAGTCTCCTGTGTGTTATGAGTAAGTTGCTGGAATCCATATTAAATAGAGAAATAGTAAACCACCTCAGCAGGAATAACCTTCTTAGTGACACACAATATGGTTTCCGCTCTGCAAGATCTACCGCAGATGTGCTGACGGTTATATCCCACAGGATTAGTGAATCTCTTGACAAAGGCTTCCTTTCTAGGGCAATTGCTCTCGACATATCAAAGGCCTTCGACAAGGTATGGCATAAGGGTCTACTTCACAAGATTTCCAGCTACAGTATAACTGGAAATGTTTTCTCAATCATTAAATCATTTCTCTCCGATAGGCTCATAAGAGTAGTGGTAGATGGACAAAAATCGGAGGCCTGCAATATAAATGCTGGAGTCCCTCAGGGGTCAATCCTGGGCCCAACTCTCTTCCTGATCTACATCAATGACCTCCCTAAACACATACTTAAATCATTCGTTGACATCTATGCTGATGACACGACCATCTACGGCAACACATCAAAGGCTGTAAATGACAAAGTTCTCTCTGATTCTCTCTCCTCTGATTTCGAGCGCGTGGTTCAGTGGGGGAAGAGGTGGCTGGTTACCTTTAATGCATCCAAAACCAAACTGCTATCCTTACATCATCAACGCTCTGATCCCCATCTGGCATCAATTGTGATGGATGGCTCTCGTCTGGGTGAGGCCCCGTGTTTTGACAAGCTTCTGGGTTTGACCTTTACTCCTGATCTGAAATGGAACATGAACATCAAGTCTGTTGCCAAGGTCGCTGGAAAGATGGTGGGATCCTTCTACCGCTCCAGAAGATATCTCACTACGGATGCAATTCTCTATCTATATAAAAGCCAAGTACGTCCAAGGATGGAATACTGTTGCCATATCTGGGCAGGAGCTGCTAAAAACAGCCTATCCTGCCTTGACAGAGTACAAAATAGACTTCGTGGCTTAGTGGGGGATGCCCTTTTCTCTACCCTGCAACCTCTCTCCCACAGAAGAGACGTTGCGAGCCTGTCCTTGTTTTATCGTTATTTCCATGGCAGATGCTCGTCTGAACTCCAATCTCTGGTCCCCCCTCGCCAATCTTTCACGAAAAACACCCGTCTAGCTGAATCCACTGTGACAAATTTCCCCCACTCTATATCTGTGCCTAAATCAAAACGCAGATTCCATGAACAAAGCTTCTTTCTTAGAACTGCACGCCTGTGGAACTCTGTTCCGTCTGCCTGCTTCCCTCCAGACTACAACTTGGATGTCTTCAAGTCCAATGTTAACAAATTCCTAATGAACCGCCCCCTTAAGTAAACATTTCAGCAAAACTCCTCACTAACGTAATGTACTTGCAATAACCCTTATCCCTGAGTGGCTTCCGGGCCTTGATAAGTGGTGATCACTGTGTAAAAAAAAAAAAAAAAAAAAAAGTATATAACAAATAAATGTTATCAAAGGCAACATAAATTACTTTTCTACCTAACTGGATATAATTTTCGTGTTTTTATTCAATTTAACATGTTTATTCAGCTCAAAAAGCATACATTGTTTACCGATGTATTGGAAAATTCAAAATGGCGGCCGACTCTCTCTTTAACACGGTAAGTTCGGGAAAAAGTGTTATAAATAATAAACTAGACAAAATACTATTAAAAAACCACCGAATATATGTCAAGTTAACATATATTGGTAACATATATTGAGCAAATTTCTAATATTATTTTGTCTAGTTTATTATTTATTACACCTTTTTCCGAACTTACTGTGTTAAAGAGAGAGTCGGCCGCCATTTTAAATTTTCCAATACATCGGTAAACACTGTATGCTTTTCGAGCTGAATAAACATGTTAAACTAAATAAAAACACGAAAATTATATCCAGTTTGGTAGAAAAGTAATTTATCTTGCCTTTAATAACATTTATTTGTTATATATTTGTTTTTTGACAACTTTTTCGAATCTATGTGTACAGTAATACAAACCCTAAAATGTGTTTTCAATCGACATTTATTCAATAAGGGACCAGTTTTCCTACCTAGCGAAAGGGGACCAGTTTTCCGGAGACGAGTTTTCCGGAGACGAGTTTTCCCGGGACGAGTTTTCCTAAATTCTTCCAAACCATATTCCCTCCTATCAGTTCCCGCTGCTACTATCCGATATTAGTCCATGTACGAATAAACTCTGATAATATCCGTTTAAAAGGATAAGCTTGTTTTTTTTTATAATTTACTAACAGGTCTATCCAATGTTAGGGACATTTTTTTTTTTATAATAAATGATACAGAAATACATACAAAAGTAAAACAATCGGAAAGTAAAGAAAACAGGGCCCAACAAACTTTAAAAAATCCGGATTAAAAAAAACAAACTTCAAGTGGGGTAGCAAACTTGTATAAATATATTTTATTTTTAACTTTATTTTGAACACTTGAGTTTCTGTGCTATCGCACGTCTACAAAGCTAGGAAACAACTTAATGTCAGACTACTCGGAAAGAAATCAGGTAAAATAGAAATGCAAGTCACCAAAATTAACCTCTTTTACGTGGTCACAACAATTGAGGTGGAGAGGGGGGGGGCGTTTTGAGCGTTTGTTTATTATCGCCGATCAGCGGAAAAGCACTCACGCTTACATATTGAAAAAGCATGTGTCAATCACATACATGCATAAAGAGAATCCATGCACACACACACACACACACACACACACACACACACACACACGTGTTATAATATGCATAAACCATTCTTACTTTCTTTCCTCACACACCAAAACAGTACGTACACTCGAATACTTGCAATTACAACACAAACAAGCACAAGCCAGATTAACACTTTCGTCGGCTAGACATATTTAAAAGTGCATGACTTTACACATCACCGTATATTAAATATTTACATACATAGATTAAAATTCACAATTCACTCGCTTCTTTTGAATTATTATATTTAATTGATCAGGAAAGAACATTTAAAATTAAAGAAGGAATAGACGAAATTCAACTTTCATATCTTATTTCATTCGTTTATTCACTCAATTTGAATTTTCTATCTTTGCTGTTTAACTGAAGTTTAATAAATAAAATTTATACTCAAACCATTTCATTATAAATTTCAACCGGCTTTTCTTACAAAGGAGTCACCGCTTATCCTCGAGTGGCCTCCAGGCCTTGATAAGGGTTAATGAGTGTACAGTGGTCAAGGGGAACATGTCAGTCATCGTTAGTAGTGGAAATTTGGTAAATTGGATTGCTTGAACTTGTTCACGTTGGACTTGAAGATAACCATATTGTTGGAAGGCAGGAAAAAGGGAACAGAATTCCATAGGCGTGCAGTTCTAAGAAAGAAGCTTTATTTGTGAAATCTGCATTTAGGTTTAGGCACAGATAAAGAGTGGGAGAAATTATCGATAGTGGTTTCAGCTAGACGAGTGTTTTTCATGAAAGGCCAGAGGGGACCATAGATTGGAGCTCAGACGAGCACTTGCCATGAAAATAGCGATAAAGCAGAGACAGGCTCGCAACATCTCTTCTGTGGGAAAGAGGTTCCAGGGAAGAGAAATGGCCATCCCCCACTAGGCTACAAAGTTTATTTTGAACTCTGTCAAGGCAGGATAAGCTAAAAGAAAACATAAACTTCGGCTGACACATCATCACCACAACCATCTTTACAATTAAGTGTCACCAACAATATGCACATCAGATAAACAGCCAGTTCAGTTGATGAAGACATTGACAGAGGATTTGTGTGAGATCGAAGAAACCTCCCACACTATGTTGCAGTTGTACAACTAAAAAGCAAACTCCACAGATGTACACGTATCTAAAGCGATGGCGGAAACCTTAGAAAACGGCTTCCAGTCTGTAATGGAATGGGGTCGTAAATCAATAGCAATATTTAATGCTGCTAAGACTTAGCTTCTTTCCTTTAACAATTATAAGAAGCACTGATAGCTATAACTAATAACACCTTACCTGAGAGCTCATCGTTCAAACTCCTCGGTTTAACATTCACAGGCAACATGAATCGGAGCAAATACTTTGAGGAATTATCACGGTTGCTGCAAAGGTGGGTTCCCTTTCAGGGCTCTACATTGCGAGTGAAACGGTCGCATTTGCGAGTGATTTTTCAAAGTGGCAAGTAGAACTAATGGAACACTTATCTTTTGGCGATTGTATTTCTTTCACCGACAATCTTCCGCAGCTGAGTGAAAAATATCTTTTCAACTTTTTTTTTTTTAATAAAACGAGCAAAGTCAAATTATTTAAACAATAAAAGGTTTAACAAAACAATATACTTTTTTTTAAGTTTAAAAACATCTGAATAAATTCAAATGTTTATACCTTCAAGTATCAACATAAAATTCGGTGTGTATTTAGAATTACACTTATTTAAAAAAAATACAAAAAAATCTTTGTGATGTACATACTTGTCACAGAACGAACATGTCATATTCTAAAAAATCATATGGGTTTGGCTAGTAAACGAAAATATTTAGTTGTCAAAGGTCAACTAAAAATAAATATGTCCGTAGAGCCCTGCCTTTACCATGCTAGAATATTACTCACACTTGAGAGTATCCTGTATTTTTACAAAGCTACCATTTACCCATGCGTGAAGTATTGTTGTAACATCTGGGCTGGTGCATCTGTCACTAGTCTTTTTCTCTTAGTGTGGGACCTGTTAAATCAGAGACTATCAGCAAAGCTCCAGCCCCATCGCCTTAATATTGCATCCCTGTGTCTATTTTACAAATATTTAAATGGAATGTGCTTTGATGAACTCATTGAAACTTGTACCTCTTCAATGTATATACACCAGACACAGCAAAATCCCACCCCTTCACTGTTGAGATCCCTAGATATCAAAGTGCATTCTACTCTAATAGTTTCTTCCCTTGGATTGATAGACTTTGAAATTCCCCTCCTGTTTCTTGCTTTCCTGTCTCTACTAACATGCCGAAGTTTAAATGTTTTAAATGCAATGTGAACAGACATCTCGCTTATCTCCTTATATAGTCTCCAATAGAAATGGTCCCAAATAGTAGCCCCCTTACGTCTGTACGAGCCCTTTTCTAGTCTCGCACAAAAACAGGCTTTCACATCTCAAGCCATTTTTCTTGTCATACACATACGTGCACACAAACATACACGCACACATACACACACGTAGATATATTCACGTTCATGTACATACTACCACATTCACGTGCATACACACACACGCTAAATTACACACATGTACGCACACATACGCGCACACGTACGCACACATGGGCAACGTCACTTCCCCTTTGAAGGAAATCCACACATGCGCAAAAGACCACCGGAAACAACTATAAAGCAAGAGACCTGAACTGTTTCTTCCCTTTTTCAACTCGCCTTCCGAGCTCAGCGGTCGACGGACCAACGTCCCTGTTTCGAGGTGCGCGCCTGCGCCTCACGTCACCTGCTACTATGCGTGGGGCAAGAGTTAACAGACAGTACGCACACCTTACACGGTTTCTATCTCCATGGCCTGAATTGACTTTCTCTTTCTCTCTCTCTACTACAATAGACTTTCCCTCTCACCAGCTAACAGCGAAAGACGCATGCCAAACTGGATTTACTTTCTCTCTCTCTCTCTCTCTCTCTCTCTACAGCAATAGACTTTCCTTCTCACCAATTAACAGTGAGAGACGCACGCCAAACTAAACACGTGGTGTACCCTTTTCTTTCATGTGTTTCTTCACGAAATAAATCCTAGTTCGTTCAATTCAAATAAACGCGTTGTTCGTTCCTTCCTCAAAACAATTCAGTTTTTCCTTTCTCAATTCAATTCATTTCTCCTATTTTTGTACGACTGGGGGATATATATAATATATCCACCAGCCCACCACACGTCCAACTGGCAATGTACCTTGTTTGAGGTGAACAAGAGTATAAAAAATTCAGATTATTCCTCAGTTATTATCAACACGATTTTGACAGCCAGATTTGTTTTGTTTTAATTACTATGGACAAAAAGAAAACAAAACAGAATGTGAATCTTTTACTAAAACTATTAATTTTATAGTCATATATTTACATACTAATAATAATAATAAATAAAAAGATAAAAACTCATATTACAAGTAATCGTAAAGGCATGAAATCATATATCAAAATCATAATAAACAAAATTCTGTAAAAATAACATCACAATTACATAAGTATGTAAATTAACGCCACCCCCCCCCCAAAAAAAAAAAGAAAAAACGCCCCATCCTATGGTAAAACAACTTTTACATTAAACTACACCATAGCATTCACACCCACATTTACTTGGTACGATATATTATACTTCTGAATTATCATATTAACTTAATCAGGAAAAAAAACATTTATAGTTAAAATTAGATTTAAGAAAAAAATAGACGAAATTTACCTTTCATATCTCAACTTAGTTATTTCAATCATTAATTTAGTCAATTTAAATTTGATTAAGATTTAATAGATAAATTTATACCCAATTCAGTTAATTAAAAAATTCAACCAGTATTTCCTAAACCTATTAATCTTATATACATTATAATAATAAAGGAACGTTTTTTCAAATTTCATATTACAAGTAATCATAAAATCATTAAATCATAAAATCCAAAGCATAACAAAATTTTGTAAAAATAACATCTAAGAAAAACGAATCCACACAATTACAGAAGTAAATTAATATCAAAATTAAATAAGACCGGCACATCATTCTTGTCAGTAAAGCCATTTTTTCCATGTCGTTGCTTAGCAACAATGATAGAAGAACGGGCCATGAAAATTCTACTGTGGGTAAGTTCATAGCGTGTTTTCTTTTTTTTTCTTGCATGACGTGGTCTGTAAGTTCAAATTCCTCACGTAAATTTCTTAATTTTATTTTTCATTAACTGCAAAGAATTTTATAAGACTTGAAAATTTACGTATTTTAGCAATGCAAAAGTAAATTATGTTTCTGTTTTTAAAACATCCATTGAACAAGCAACTGATCCTGAAGAAATTACAAAACAACCGACACACATATTTAGTGAAAATGTGATTCAGAGGTTTCTTATATGTCGGTTTAACAAAACACAGGCCTTAACAACCAAACACTAGTAGCATGCCCGGCAACATAAGATAAGGAATTTTTTGACACAGTTAACTAATTGTAAAACTATACAGCGACAACCATATAAATTCTTACAATGAATAAATAGTTGATGTTGATCCTGTGGTTTCTTTCGCATACAGTCCAAGAAATCAACCTCCTAACTTCGCCAAAGTAGTTGGTTTGGAGCTGGAAGAATAGCTGCTAAGGGACACATCAGAGAAATTGGATTGTTGCTGGCATGTTGCATCCACTCTATGGAGGCTACGTTAATATCAGTAAGGTGTCAATATAACCGAAATTTACTAAAATAATTTTAGGATTACAAAAAAAAAAAAAATTGGAATCATCAAAGATACAGATCAAAATAAGCATAAAAAAAAGCATCAAAGCAAGCCCCGAGCAGGGCTGGGCAATACCGCTAGTACTCAATATAATCAGGTCTTTCTTAAATAAGGGAAAAATCCAGGTTGTTTTCTATGGCCATCCAAACAACATGACATTAATGTGAGTGTGCTTCAAAGGTCAATGCTTGGACTTTCATATTTTCTACCTTGACAAAATTGTGTCTGAGATAGCATCACCCTCTGCACCAGATATGTAGGGAAAGCGAATATACACATATCGAAGACAATGTCTTAAACCTTAGAAAATGACATCCAGTCTGTAGGAGAATAGATTAAATGCTACTAACATCAAGCTTCTTTCCTTCGACAATTGCAAAGAACCTATTCAGCCACCAACCACCATGGATAATAACACTAGCCGAGATTCCATCATTCAAACTCAGTAACATAAATTGGAACAAACGAATAGAAGACAATGCAAAGGCTGCTGCAAAGCAGGTGAGTTCCCTCAACGGTATTAGAAAAATACTCACACATGACAATATCTTATATCCGTATAAAATCACCACGCATGGAATATTGTTGCCACATATGGGCCGGTGAACCAACTAATAGTCTCTCTTTCTATTGGACAGGATCCAAAAAGAAGTCTCCTATCTAATCACACATGCACGCACACACACACACACACACACACACACACACTATCATCGCAATGCTGCATTCCCATACTTGTTTTACAAGTATTTTAATGTGCCCTGACGAACTTGTGGCAGTGGTGCTCCCATCAACGTAATACTCCTGACTGACCCAGCAAGCAGCAAAATCCCACACCTTAACAGTAGAGGTCCCCAGATAGTGGAGAGCATCTCTGAACTGTTAGACTTTGGAATTATTTTCCGTTTCCCCAATTAATACTAATATACAGAAATTAAATGTAATACAAACAAACATCTCACTGTTCAACTCCCTACTTAGAGTGTCCCTGTAGGGATGGTTCCTAATAAATAGTAGTTCCTTATATATCGGTTGCCTTGCTTGGGGCGAATGCGATTTTATTTGCTTTAAAACAGTAAATTTTTAAAAATGTTTATTTTAAAATATTATAAGGGATAGACCTATTTAAACTATATACTCGCAAAAACCGTACTAAAATTTATTTTAAAATCTATATTCCATAATTGCCCAATTTTTATATCTTGCCAAAATTGCCTTTTTTTTCTGTGGCCCATTTTTCCGTTGCCCTTTTTCCGTTCATAAACTCGAATAATATATATACGCACCTTTTCTAATCATTTGTCGGTTTAAATCAACGTTTAAATTTAAATCATCATTTTAAAACACATGCAATCATTACAGTATTTAAAATGTTAATCACGAACAAAAACAAAATTATTATTATTACGTCTGCCATTATTTTTTTAGTCATTTTCATTCTAAACAAGATATATTGCCACTTGGAATGTAAGGGACAACCATTTGGGATCTGAAGGAAGTTGAACAGCGAGATGTCTATTCACGTTACATTTAAACTTTTGCAGAGAGAAGCAGGAAACGAGGAGGGAATTCCAAAGTCTAGCACTCCGAGGGAAGATACTATTAGAGTAGAAGGCTTTCTGGCATACAAGGACCTGAACAGTAAAGGGATGAGATTTGGTTGCTTACTGGGTTAGTCAGGAATATGTTCGTCGAAGGGACACAAGTGATACGAGTTCATCAGAGCGCATTCCATT
The DNA here is from genome assembly GCF_053919585.1 of Euprymna scolopes. NCBI lineage: Eukaryota > Metazoa > Mollusca > Cephalopoda > Sepiida > Sepiolidae > Euprymna > Euprymna scolopes. The sequence goes on from NC_136497.1 coordinate 15,044,051, forward strand.
AAAGTGTCTATAATAGACATGGGGAGTTTGGGATGTATATTTCAAATGCCATTCTTAACATGATAATACTCAAAGAAATGAAGTGAAAAAAGTCGTAATTGTTTTGTTTTTACACGTTAAGAAGATGACATAAAACTGGTATTTAATTCAATATTATTGGTGGAAGAGTTGAACAGAAGAGGAAGACTTGAACAATAAACGGAAACAGCTAGGACTGCTACCACTGATTTCGATCACTCTAAACAGTTTATATAGAGTGAGAATCCCTAACTTCTAAAAATTCTGTTTTTACTTTCCATTATTATTCTAATGGACCATTTTTCGTGATTTTATTAATTTTATTTCATAATGATTTACGCATTCCCTTAATTACTTTTTTATTTTTTTAAATGCAAACAGTACCTGCATGTTATCGTCCCAAACCACCACCAATCACCAGTGAAAGCCTGGTTATTTCATTTCAGCCACGGCCGCCAATGTCCGCAATTGTTCAAGGACGGCAGTGGCCACCAACAACAACCATAGTTTTTTGCAGAGGTGTGTGTGTGTGGGGGGGGGGAGATTCCAACGGGCAACGCCGGTTAACGGGTCCTGCTAGTTTCAAGTATCATTTTAAGCAGACGATGGATGAGAAAAGAAGAACGTTGTTGCCGTTCGGTGTCGTTTGTGTTGAAATTTTCAACTTCATCTGATGTCGCTTGTGTGTCTTTTCACGAATGCGGGTGTGCATTTAGATAGAAAAAACAGCTAAGCGACATCATAGCAAAATGAGATTGAATGGCAACTTACTTTATGAAAACGTATTTATGGCAAGTAAGCTACACTAAAATGTTCATGTTTTTGTTCTTGGAAAAAATCGTTAGACCAAAAAATATGTCAAGTAAGCTACACGGCTTACTTGCCAAAAATATATATTAATTTATTAATTATACTACACAAATACAATGTATTTTATTACCTTATGCGTATATATCTATATGAAATAATAATTATGCACACACACACACACACACACTATATATAGATGTGTGTGTGTATGTGTTTGTGTGTGTGTGTGTGTGTGTGTGTGTGTGTGTGTGTGTGTGTGTGTGTAACGTTACCCACAGATTTACATAAGTAGACCCAACACGTTGTATATACAGTCTACGTCGCAAGGAACATAAGACAAGTGTTGCAAGCAACATAGTAAGAACTCGACATCTATTTTTTTTCTTTCTTTTTTTTTTTTGTAACAACGACATTTATTTTCTCATTCTCCTGCCACGCATGATGACCTCGTTACGGCTTTGCCATCACTCACATCTCTAACGTGATCGTCCTCTCTAACATGCTCTTTTAAACATTTTTTAAAATTCCATTTTCACCCAAAAGAAGGCACAGTGCCACTTTGATGAAGAGGGCTACTATCGGGGACATAAGTTGCAGGGATACTATGTAGGGAGTTTAGCAGCAAGATGTTTGTTCACATTACATTTGAACTTCTGCATGTCAGTACAGTTGAGAAAGCAGAATCCTGGAAGCGAGTTCGAAAGTCTAGCAGTTCTGGGGAAGAAACTATTGGAGTAAAAGGCTTTCTTACATCTAGGGATCTCTACTCTGTAGAGGTGGGATTTTGCTGCTTGTCGGGTTTGTCGGGGGTATTTATGTCGAGGGGGTACAAGTGCTTGTAGTTCGTCAGAGCATTCACTATTAACATACTTGTAGAACAGGCAGAGGGATGCAACATTTCGTCGGTGGGACAGAGGCTGAAGCTTAGGTCACAGTTCAGGACCTATCAGATTGGCGACTCTCTTTTGAACCCTGTTCAGGAGCGAGAGACTAGTAGCAGATGCATCAGCCCAAATGTGACAACAATGCTTCATACATGGACGAACGGTGGCCTTATAGAATATTTTCAGACGTAAGTAGCTTTCTAGCACGATAGTGAGAGCCCACCTTCTTCGCAGCGGCCCTGGCAATGCTCTTTCTTTTTTTTTATAATATTTTTCTTTACCGGTGATGTCATTTCGCATGCACTAAATAAAATACGTTGATACTTTATCAACGGAGAGCCCCCCCCCCACACACACACACCGTATCATTCCTCCAAGGAGAATCTTCTGAATCCTTCTTTACAGACCGAGTCCAAAAAACACAATCCGTTTCTTCACCGTTAATTTTGAAACTGATTAAAAAATAGCCGAGGAAAAGCGCCAGAATTTCATCCTCAACCCTTCCTCTATCTCCTTCATCCTTGGCTGACTACTAGACTTACTGCCATATCAATAGGGGACAAGAGGGATGTCACAGCCGAGCCCCAACGGACAATAAGTGCAGATCCCCTCCTCCATCACTTGGCACTGCTTAATGGCTGAAAGGGGTTAAGAAAAATAAAATTCCCAAACTTATTTGGAAACTTCGATGATAAATTCCAGTTAAGTTTACACACGGATACTTAATTTGAATTTCTTTGGAATAGTTTCTTAAAAAAGAACCCAAAAGTCTGCATTAAATACAATGTCTAACAAAGTTTTTCTTGTAATAAATAATTAAGTACTAGCAGAACCCGTGGAAATTCCACAGTAGTTAAAAAAATTTTAAAACGCATTATAAATAAAATGAATAAAAAATAAAAGAAATAACTAAGAATTAAAAATTTTTTTTAAACTTTTGAAGTGATTTAAAAAATAGATTTTTAAATGAAAATTCAATACAACACATTTTTTTTTCTGAAATAATTTTTTAATGCAAATTATAAAGGAACAGATGTCAATTCACTTGCACATTTCTTTAAATTTAAAAAATAATCTATAATCCAAAAAAACTTATAGTCTCCTCAACAGGACTTTTTTTTTAATTATAAAATAAAATAGTCAATTTGAAACCGTAAACAGACATCAATTTAAAAAAAAATTTTGGAGAAGAAATGGTTTTAATGATTTTTAACTGATAAAGATCAACTATAAAGGGAGGACATTTGTTTCTCATTAATTAATGTTTGCGATGATGATGTTTTTAAAAAAGAAAAATCAAATTCCTACATTTTGAATGTTGGAAAAATATATAAAATAATCTTTATTATAGGTTTTGTTTCTAATTAATGAAGTCTGCATTGAATGGCCTTTGGCCTCTGGCTCATAGTGATACATCCAGGTTTCCTATTGTGTGATCAGCTTTTTGCAAAACTTTGATTCATCTTCTTGGCACATCTTTGAGCACCTAACGCGTTTTATGTTCTAGAAATATGTCAGCAACCTGGAACCAATCTGGCAGACACCTTATGCATATACAATTGGCGATGAAAGTTTTCACTGACCTTGCAATAATTTTGACCTCTTGGGCTATTTGGTGAATAGTCAGATCTTCCAAAAATAGCAGTTTCAACTTTGATAGATGCCTCATTAATGGCAGGAAAGTAGCGACCAAACCTGGAATATGTTTCCATAGATTTCCGGCCATTTTGGATTCATGACGTCAGAATCTTAAAAGTTGATATGATGCTGTATCATTACGATAAGTTTCTTTCATTTCATCATGTGTGTGTGTCGAATACAAAACTCCAATCACCGCGCAACACTCAACAGACGCCATTAAAAACCTGACTTAGTTCAAACACTTGTAACTCAGAAACCATAGGCCACATAACTCATAGAGATATAAATCATTGCACATGTAATATTTAATTTATATCATAATAAAAACTTATGTGAAAATACATTATTTGAAATTCAAATTTAAAATTCCGCAAGAACCTTCTTGTCAAACTAATATTACTATCAACAAAACTATTGGGTATATAGAGTAAAAATTTACAAATGACTCCTATATTAATTTATTATGAATTTTTTTCGAAAATAAATTTGCAAATAAAGATTGTTTAGTTCTCTCCCACTACAATAACTTAAACACCAGGGTCGGAATGTGGGACTCAGAAGTCAGCGCTCCGAAGGAGCTGACTTGCAAAAAGTGCCCGCTGCATTGCGTCGGCATCTCCTGAGGCGATTACCAATAGACTAACACCCTCCCAGAAAGAAGGCAAAGCCTGGGAGGGTGGACATTCTAGAACTATACAGAACTAAACTCCCATCGTAAAATCAATAGGGACCGGATCATTACAGGAATGGTTTAATCTCTGTTGATGTTGGGAGCCGAGGATAAAAATCCTTATGCAAATAAAATGTGGACATGTTTGAACATTTACTGAACATTGCCAAATGTTTTGTTGTATCATCGAATTAAATAAACCTAATATGTTTTGAGATAAATAAATTTCGCATTTTTAACAATTTAGATATTTATTTAGATATACACGGTAGTCGAGATTAATTTTAACCTTTTGGAAACAAAATAAAAACGTTGCGGCCAATAATTGATGTTTTTATAAAATTCATAGTGCATCTGTTAAAGGATTTTTGCCGAATAAATTACGTTCAAAAACGCTGCCCGAGTCTAGACCACATGTTCTGCACAGTGTCCTTTGAAAGATGCCCGAAACCTGTTTAATCCTAGCACGCCGTTCGTTGCTAAGGTGTTGCAGGCAGTTTGAGAGAACTTGGTCTTCATGGCACATAAAACTTTATGTGAACTGTAGACTAGCTCATGCTTCTGTGTTGTGAAACTGGACCTAAGAAGTACCAGAAAATCCCAGACTTGACTATGTGTTTGACCTGTCAAGGAGTTTGCTGTCTTCTGTAAGATGGTTTTCTTGGGACGATGTATGAGTAGTAGTGAAGGTCTTCATTCAATACTTTCTTCATAGTCGATAACGATGAATAATAAGTCCTTTAATGAAACGAAAGGGCTGCTTAGATAATGACATGCACATTACCGTGCAAAATAATATAAAAGTTGATCGAACATGGTTTTTGATGTACATGATTTATGCGAACTGTAGACTAACCACCTATTATTCTTTCTGTTGTCCAATTAATCTCGAGATCATCTCAGGGTTGACTGGATGCTTGGTCTTGTTCGGAAGTTTCTTGGATTTCATAAACAGTTCTTTGGGTTCTGGTAGCGAATAGTTCGTCTTTGCAACACTTGCATGAAAGAGTAACAAAGATCCTCATTCAACAGTTTTTTTTATGGTGTCGATTCCAATTCTTATCTTTTTCGCCAGGGTCTCTATTGCATTGCCACACATTTTTTTTTTACAGGGAGTTTCATTTTATGGAGACAATGGCAATGACTTTGTGGCAGTTACAGATAAAATAACAATCTATTTGATTCTTATCAATGCAATTCGGTCACATATTGATCAATCAGTTGGCAGAACACATTGATTCCATCTATGCTCTAAGGAACTACTTTAAACCTTTTGGGAATCATGGTCAATCAACAGAGAGAACCTAGCAAAAATCAAAGACAGATACATCCCTTTTTCTCTCTCCTCGCTCCCTTTGTTCCCTGTCTCTGCCCACTCGACACTCTAGCATAGAAATCTTTGCTGGAGATAACTGTGTTGTATTCCCGTGGGTGCGTGTATATATTCTGTACATATATATGTGTATGTAATGAGTGTCTTGTTGTATGTGCGTCCGTTCTTCATACAAGTATTAATGTATGATCGATTAGTTTTAAAAATATCACAAAACAACTTATCTGATGTATGTTCACATATAACGACAAATAAGGTACGAGATAAACATTTTTGTCTCTTGCCAGACAAAAGAAGATATACCTTCAACAAAGGAGACGAATGCCATTCTATGGACTTACAACATTTGGCCAATTAGGGAACACCCTTGGACTATCTTTGATCTTGGGCGGAAAGCTGCAACAAAAATTTTATCACGAACAACAGAACTTTATTCCAGAATGTTGTTCCCATCTTGGAAAGATTGGACGCTGATACACTCCTGTCTATATCTTACTTATCGATCCTGCCCATGCTTCGTGCCCTCATGTCTCTCTCGGCTGCCAGTTACAGACTCAATCTAACTTTGTAAGGAGTCTTTAAACTCGTTGCGTCATATATCTACACAACCAAAAATCTTTGCCAGGTCTTTTGTCACGTAATTTTGTTTATTAAAACCAAACATTTCAATCATATTTTATTGAAGACCTTTCTAAACATTTTATTGTTTTACATGTTTCTGGCAATTTGTACATCAAATTCCAGTCCTATTTCAAACCTTTCTTCCGTCATCAAAACACTTTGTTATTTCCATAACATTGTCACCAGTTCAAATGTTGGTCACTCACCTCTCTACTCAGGACATCCGATGTGGCCCGGTCCATAATATATAATAACTGGTTGCTGAGCAACGACACGTCAAAGAACTTTCTACGCATTCCTTTTCTCATTCGAACACAATCAAACATTCTGCCATCGAAATAAGTTTTTGTTTTAAAAAAAATGGTTTTGTTTATTCCGTGCTACGTGTTCGACTACGAATTAAATAAAACGAGTGAAAAGCCACAACGCTAAAACTGCAATGGTCATTCCTGTAAGGCACTACTTTCGCAAATCTATTACAATTCTCCAACTCGCATACCACGACTTTCAAAGAGCTGCGAATTGCAGCTAAAATTTCTTTTAATCCAGCCTGAATCATCTTAATGTAGTGCATTCCTTTCTAATATCCTATTGCTTTCCAGTCGTCCATGATCTACGGCTTTCAAACCCACCCGTACTACAGAAGAAACAGCCAACCTTTGCCCTTTATATCTGTTAAATACTTCAATTGGTTCTGAAAAGTAAAAAAAAAATATTAAAGAATTATTAGCACTCAATAAATAATTCAGTAAGGTTTACTGAATTGATTGTACAACTTTATAAAACAAAAGTACATCTAGTATACATACACACACATATATATATATATATACATATATATATATGTGTGTGTGTGTGTGTGTGTGTGTGTGTGTGCGCGTGTGATTATTTATTATAATCTATATAATTATAAAACTCGAATGACGTTCTTTACAACTTCCGGTTGTGCATGCGTACATACACATAAACCCATAACGTAATACGGAAATGAACGATGTAAAAAAAAATTAGAATGGATTAATAATTGTTTATTTTTATAATTTAAACACAAAAAAAAAAATTAGGACGCTGAAAACGTACACAGTAAAACAATACGTTTTATTGTCGCGTTGATTATTTATTTGTAATGCAAATTAAAAAGAAACATATTTACAAATAAATAATCAACGCCACAATAAAACGTATTGTTTTACTGTGTACATTATCAGCGTCGCAATTGTTTTTTTGTGTTTAAATTATCCAAATAAACAATTCTTAATACGTTCTGCATTTTTTTACATCGTTCATTTCCATATTAAGTTTAAGTTATTTTAACGCAATTTTCTTACACATAAATCTACTTCAACGCGTTGACAAACATAAGAGCATTTTACAACGGCGATTTACTCATCGCCTTCCTTTTTTTTTTTAAATTTATTCTCCAGTTTTTAATACACCTTTCTTAAAAAACATTCATACATTTTCTTCTACACTACCAACAAAATAAATAACCCCAAAAATATGTTTTTTTTAATTTGCGTTAAAAATAATCAACGCGACAATAAAACGTATTGTTTTACTGTATACGTTTTCAGCGTCCAATTGTTTTTTTTTTCGCGTTTAAATTAAAAGATATATCTAAATTTGAATTTATTTATATATAAGTATTATGGTATCTGTTCAGTGCACCTTTACCTATAAGTATGGCAAACCACTTATAATTCAATGGCTGTAAGTTTTTTTTTTGTCAAAAATAAACAATTATAAACAAAACGACTCATAGAAATCTATCAATTTTCTTTTTTCATTTTAATATACTTTCATGGGAATGTTTCTGTTATGTCACAAAAAACTATTTTGTTTACGTCACAAGTGTCACGCTCATACATTAAGTCCATAGCTAATATAACATACTTACCCAACGGGTCACGGGTAGTTTAGTAATTATTAAATATTTAATAATTATTAAATAGCTACACACACACAAATATATATTTATATAATTATTTACCATTATAATTATTAAATACAACCCCCATATATATATATATATATATATATATATATAAATGCACTTTGTAAGTGTGTGTGAGAGTTCGTTCCCTATGGACTCTAGAACGAATGGACCAATTTTCTTTTTTTTTTTAGTTTTACACAAATGTACTTCATGTGTCTGGGAGTGTTCTTAGATAGGTTTTGAGTTGGGATGCCTATATAATAGATAATCGAAAGATCTGATTAAGAAGGAACAGTTCGATTTGACCAAAGTGAACACCCTTATACAATCTAACATCACAAGTACATTTGAGAATTTTATCACTATACAAGCAGAAAGGCCCGACGTATAAAATCAATAGTAGGTTCTTCTATAAGACAGAGGCACGTTCGAAATAAATGTTTTGTTTAGACTACAATTGATCCATGATACTCTACAAATTTAATTCAAGCCATTATATAAAAATGATTTCATAAAATCAACAATAGGTTCTCTATAATGCGACGTAGACTACAAAGTATTATAGACTAAATCACTGCGGGGAGGAGATGAAGCTTGCTCAAGCAATCAATCGATTTGATTGGAAAATGGGCGAATCCATCGATTTCGACGGCAATAAAAGTATTGGAAGTGTGAAACGTTTGTTGATCCTCATTCAGTCCAGGGCCACAGCTAATCACCCTTCTAGTAATACAAACTAATATTTTTAAGAATAAGCAAAAGAACCTAGATAAATCGATTTTATTTGTTTAAAATAAAACCACAGAAATGATTTTTCAATATTTTTGTTCGTTTTTAACAAACAAAAAAATTAAGCGCTTTTTATTCATTTACTAGCATTTGAGCCCGGCGTTGCCCGGGTGTTTGGAGGTGTGTGTGTTGAGCAAAAAAAAAAAAAGTGGTAGTAGGAAGGCAGACTCGGACCCGTACTGCGAAGGAGGATAAGAATGTGAAAAAAAATCGTGACGCCTTTGCTGTTACGACTACCGTCAAACCGGAAGTGACGTAAGTTTTAATTAAGGCTAGACAATAAAAAAAGGGATGTCTTTCGAAAATATCGGCAAAAAAAAAAAAAAAGCAACCCCTCCTTGTAGAGAAGTGCCTAATCGAGGGTGAAGAAATTAATGTTTTTAGCCAATTTTTTGGTATTTGTCGTCTGAAAGGTCGAGCTTCGAAACGATACTGATCTTGTGAAACTCCGTCGCCTCTGTCAAAAGTTTAAGGCAAACATACATACATACATTTACATATTGGTAGCTCACATTTTCGACCCAAATCGATTAAAAAGCTTGCCTTATCTCTGAATACCCTTTATGCCAAATTTAAAATGTTTAGACCAGAAATTGTCTTTAGTAATTTGGTAGAGACTGCAAAGGTCAATTTTTTTAAAACTTTGACCCCTATTATGACCCTTTAACATTTATTGCTTTGGGCTTAAGTTAAATCCATGTCCAAGGAACCTATATCTAAAATTTCAAGTGTTTAGACCCAAAATTGTCGGAGGAGTTTGGTAGAGTTCTCAAAGGTCAAATCGTTGAACTTTGACCTCTTAACAGCCAAATTTTTGGCCGAAAACGGATTACAAAGATTTTCCTAAATCTCACTACACTGTATATCAAATTTCGAGTCTGTAGACTGAAAATTGACAGAGTTATTGCGTAGGGAAATGCACACAGACACACACTGTAACATATGCGACAAAAGGTGAGGAATTAAGTAACAAATAAGCGTAGGGGTATGAAAGGAAACTTACGATAAAAGCAAATATCGTTTATCTTTGTAACACGTCACAAAAAGGGGAAGGGGTATAAGGGAATTTATGGGAAAGCAAAACTCAAGTATTTTATCGCATATGTGACACGGGTAAAAAGAAAATAAAGACATGGAAACCAAACACGACAAAAACACGAGAAAGAATGAAACAAAAACATCAGTGATAATATTTTCGAAATTAAATTTTATTATCAAACACTAAACTACGGTAGGGAGGAGATAATGAGATTAAGTAAAAATAAAAAAATAAAAAATTATAAAGATGGAGAGGGGTATCTTTGTATACTATCCGAAGATGCCAACGAGAAATACATTAATATAATAAAATATATCAATCCAAACAGAATAATGACAACATGAACCCAATGTCTTAATATACGAGAGAGAATGTTCATAAGGGCGACTTACTGATTTTTCTTTTTTTTTTCTTTTATCTTTTTCTTTTGTTTCAAGCGGATTTCTTTCATTTCTTTTCGAGCGGATTAAAATACATATTCCCAAAGTTCGCCGCTTGTTGCGATCAATGTATCAGTTCGCCGTTTATCACTGTTGACATCGCCTTCTTTCACTGCTGGTATGGAGTTTCTCCTAGGCGTTATCTCCTTTGCTTTTCTGTCGCTGCCGGGTGGGGGTTTCACACCTTCGCTTGGCGCTACAGCCAAGCAGTGACTACTGTACCAAAAGGCCTCTTCTCTTTTCTTTTCTTTTCTTTTCTTTTTTCTCTCTCTCTCTCCCTCTCTCTCTCTCTCTTCTCGGTGCATTTCTTATCCCTTTCTTTTTTTATTTGTCGCTTAGCAATCAGCACGGGTGGAAAGACGGATTTCTGAGCAAATGACCGGATCATAAGCCATCTACTTACTAGCCTGCGTAATAGACGCCTCTCCCACCTCTCTCTCCTTCTCTGCTATACTCACTGTCTCTTTCTCTCTCTTTTTAAGTTTAGTCTCTTCCTCTTTTTTTCTATACTCTCTTTTTTTTCTCTCTTGGAAACTATGTTCATTTGCCTAGGTGATAACATAACAAAATGATACATTTCTCGTTGGCCTGAAATTAAATATTTCAATTTTTAATTAAATACGTAATCCAATTTATGGGTTATGTCACAACACACACACACACACACACACACACACACACACACACACACACACACACACACACACACACACACACACACACTTTTATAGATATACTAGCAGTTCCGCCTGGCTTTGTTCGGGCCGTATGTACTATTCATAAGGTTATGTGCATATGTATATATTAAAAATTGTGAATATGTAAAGTAATGCCTTTCTGTATAATAGTCTTCCTCAACTACCGGTCCTGGATATGACCTTAAACTATATCCAGTGGTGAGGCCCCAGCTTGCGGGCTTTGGGGAGTGTGGAGCCACCCTTTAATTACCATTGCTCCCAGGTCCACTCTGACCCTGAGTGGTAGTACCTGTTAGGGTCCCAACTATGGGTTGAATAGAAACCGACTTGAAAACAACAAATATATTCTATGAAAATTTTTTCTTCAAAATCTTTGGATTCGGCATTAAATAAACCGAAAATTGTTGATATGCCGTAAAACAAAAACAACCAACCAACCAAATCCTTAACTACCATAGAGAAAAGACAGGCAGACATTTTCACTTTTATATATATATATATATATATATATATATATATATATATATATATATATATATATAGATATATATATAGATAGATAGAGAGAGAGATAGATTGGATGCAAAATATAGTAATGATTGAAAAAGTATATAAAAAAAACTCATGCGCCACCACCGAGAATCGAAACCAAAATGTTCAGCTCACGATTTATTTTGCTTCTACCGTCAATGTCTGGGCTATGAAAACATCTTTACTGCAAGGCTAAAAATTAAAACATGAACCAATAGCTACTACGTTATGCATTCGTAATGCCGGCGTTCGACCTTCACCTGGCAAATTTAATTTTTTTTAATTTTCACACTTTTGACCCGATTTTTCCGGGCTAAAACCCAAATATAAAGTTTTTCATGGATTCAATCAAATACCTCATATATGTTTCATGTCAGTAGACCAAAAACTCTAGGAGGAGTTTGAAAGGCAAAATTTGTAAAACAAAAATATATGCGCATACATAAATATATATGTAAACAATTTTGTGTTTACTATAAAGTTTTTACGCAAATATTATGCAAGTATAAATCATGTAGAATGCTTGCATGAATATAATTACACGTAATAGTTAACTAAAGATGATTATCCCATTAGAAAACCGAAACAACTAATAGGGAATTAATTAAAATGAATGTTTAAAAGATATGCAAATTTGCTAGTGAACCCATATATAAGAAAATTGTATTTTCTTTTCAAATAATTAGAAAGGGAGTTTTTAATATGAATATCAATACACACAAAAGAAAAACGAATTTAAAGGAGTATATATATATATATATATATATATATATATATATATATATATATATATATATATATATATATATATATATATATATATTAACTAGCATTTCATCCCGGCGTTGCCCGGGTGTTTGGAGGTGTATGTTGAGCAAATAAAAAAAAGCGGTCAATTTTTAAAACTTTGACCCCTATTATAACCCCTTAACATTTATTGTTTTGGGCTCAAATCAAGTTATTAAGTTAATTCCATGTCCAAGGAACCTATATCTAAAATTTCAAGTGTTTAGACCCAAAATTGTCGGAGGAGTTTGGTAGAGTTCTCAAAGGTCAAATCGTTGAATTTTGACCTCTTAACAGCCAAATTTCTGGCCGAAAATCAATCACATAGATTTTTCCAAATCTCAGTACCCTGTATATCAAATTTCGAGTCTGTAGACTGAAAATTGACAGAGTTATTGCGTAGGGAAATGTACACAGACACACACAGACACGTTCACTTTTATAGATAGATAGATTTATTCATTTATATTTTTTACAAATTTTTAAGATCATCGAAATTTTCTTAAAATATTTAGTTTTGGAATTGGGTTATTTTTTAAAACAATATGCTCTTCTTTACGATCTCTGTAAGGTTACAGAGAAAGACTAAAAGAACTCTTTACGTGAGAATTCTCCTATCCCTTCCAATCAGCAGACAACACAGTCAACAATGCTGACTCCCAACAATCGATTTAAAATCTATTTTTTTATTTTTTTCACTAAATTAGAAATTGATGTTTTAATTTTATAAAAAAACTCTCTTTGCATATATTTAAAAAAAAATTAATTGACCTTCTTGCAAAGTCACATTTTTTTTCTGATTCAAACAATCAAACAATCGGTGACCCAACGGGTCACGTTTTTTTAAGTAAAGTAATTTTGAAATAAACTGAAATAACGTCAATTATTTTTTTCTACTTCTGTTGTCGTCGATCTCTAGCCGTTAAAATGTTCAACTTCATCTGATGTCGCTTGCATACAATATAATTGCGTGTGTGCATTTAGAATACAAGGAACAGCTAAGCGACATCAGGGCAAACTGACATGTTGAAGCAGAAGAATAGACTGACAGGTCTTTCGCTCGCTCTCATGCGCATGTGTGTGTGTGTGTGTGTGTGTGTGTGTGTGTGTGTGTGTGTGTGTGCTACAGAAGATTGGAAAAATATCGGTACCGTCGATTTCAAATACAAAGAAAACCAATATCTACGTCCGACGCTTTTCAGCTTCAATTTATATGTCTCCCCGGAAATTACACTATTTCAAGGGAGACAGGTGTAAATAGAAGCTAAAGAATGCCTCGCATAAGTGACCAAGTATAGAGCATCACGGGCTCATATCACCGCTCCTGCCTGCGCTCCTTTGTTTTTGTTGTCAAAGACAGACACGAGACTCCCAGAAATACATCACAACCACGCGTGCTAAAAATAGCAGCAACTTTTTTCCTTCAACAACAAAGCAAAAATGGCGGGAAGAAAATAGGGGGACATTTTTTTTTTTTTTTTTTACTCACCTTACCTTCACCCCTTAAAAAGCCAATTGGCACTTGGACGTAAGGGCTACTAATTGGAACTATGACTAAGAAAGATTAAAATGTTGGTTTACGTGGCATTTGAACTTCTGCATATCAGTACTGTTAGGGAAGCAGATTGCAGGAAGTGAATTCCAAAGTCTAGCTGTTCTAGGAAATTAGCTATTAGAGCAGAAAGCTTTCTGACATTTAGGGTCCATCAACAGTGAAGGGGTGTGATTTTGTTGCTAAGCGGGTTTTTCGGAGATATGTACGTTGAGGGAGCACAAGTGCAATGAGTTCATCAGAACACATTCCATGAAAATACTTGCAAAACAGGAACAGTGATGTGACATCGCAGCAATGGGACAGGAGCCTAGTTAACAAAATTGGAACCTATTAGATTGGAGACCCATTTTGGGACCCTATCCAAGAGGGAGAGCTTAGTTGTAGATGCAGCCCAGATGTGGAAGCAATACTCCATGCATGGGCGAACGGTGGCCTTGTAGAGGTACAGAGTAGTTTTCTAGCACGATAGAAGGAGCCCACCTTTGCAGCAGCCTTCTCAATGTATTTGTTCCAGTTCATATTTCCTATGAATGTAAGCCGAGGAGTTTGAAGGAAGAATTCTCGGGTAAGGAGTTATTAGTCATGAATATAAATAGTTGGAGAGGCTTCTTGCAATTGTTAAAGGAAAGCAGTTTAAGTCTTACTAGCATTAAATGTTACCATCTATTTACGTCCCCATTCCACTGCGGTCTGGAAGTTATTTTCTAAGGATTCAGCCATTGTCTTGGATTTGTGTACACTCGTTCTTCCCTCGTTCATGTTGTCACATAATCCTTAAAATGGATTATGTGTTTTAAAGAACATTTTAAATTTTAATTTTAGGCCGACGAAAAATGTATCAATTTTTTTTTTTTTTTGCATTGTCGCCGAGACAAAATGAACCGAGAGAGAAAGAAAGGCCGAACCTATAACGAGAGAGAGAGAGAGAGAGAGAGAGAGAGAGAGAGAGAGTATAGGAGAAAGACGTTCAGCAGATGAGAGCGAGTTGACAGGTCATCTGATCAGCAACACACTTTTTGACCCCTTTTAATTCCGGGTATTAAGCGAACAAAGAAAGAAAGAGAAGGGCAAGCGAGGTACGGGGAAGGGCGAGAGAGAGAGAGAGAGAGAGATAGATAGATAGATAGAGAGAGAGAGAGAGAGAGAGAAAGAGAGAGAGAGAGAGGGAGGGAGGGAGAAAAAGAGACATTCTTTAGACACTCTCGGCCGAGCCACCATGCCAGGCGGATGTGGAAAAAATCCGATCCCGACAACGAAGAGAAGGGAAATGAACTTACACCATCGGAGGAGATGATGCTGGGGAAAATCCCATCCAAACAACGAAAGAAAGGAGATAATGCCGACTATACGAATGCGAGGAAACGGCAAACTTTACAAATATATATTCGAATTATGGACTAACGAAGAGACGGATGTTGAAAACATCTGTTTTAACCAACTGCCCAAAACGAAAGAAAAAAAGGAAAGTAAAGACTGTAAGTCCCCTCTCTCTGCATACCTCTCTCTTATGTATTAAATTAACGAGTGCTTCATTTTGCCATTGTTTTGTTTGTATTGATGTATTTTTTTTGCATCGATATATTTTCTGTCTGCATTTTCAGATAGTAGATACCTCTTCCACATCCTCGTAATTTGTTTATTTTTAAATTCTATTTAATCTCATTCCGCTACCATAGTTTATTTTTGTAATAAAATTAATTTAAAACGTTACCACTTGTGTTCGTGTTTTCGTTACTTTCATACGCTGTTCGGTCGTCTATTGTACATTTTCCGGATTTTGAAAGAGTCTCCCCATTCGTTCTGTTTCAGCAAGATGTATCGAACCCAGAGGGCACTTTCTTTCATTGTCCATTTGTATTTCATAAATGTCTTTTTATATTTTTTTTTTATTACCATTCGTAATAATGTTATAGAGCATTGTATCATCAGCAAATATACCCATCTCGGAC
Organism: Euprymna scolopes; assembly: GCF_053919585.1. Taxonomy (NCBI): domain Eukaryota; kingdom Metazoa; phylum Mollusca; class Cephalopoda; order Sepiida; family Sepiolidae; genus Euprymna; species Euprymna scolopes. The sequence continues at coordinate 15,059,751 of NC_136497.1, forward strand.
TCAATATTATTGGGGTGGTCGTTGATGAATATCATGAATAATAGTGGTTGAAGGATCGATCCCTGAGGCACTCCCGCATTCATATTATGCTGCTTGGATGAACGTCCATCAATGACAACCTGGATGGTCCTATTGTCTAAGAAGGATCCAATTATATTTAGTATTCGTCTAGTTATACCATATTTAATTTCCATTAGAAGCCCTTCCCGCCAGATTTTATCAAAGGCCTTGGATCTACCGAGGGCGACAACCTTGGCTTTACCCGCCTTATCCAGTGCATGATAAATGCGTTCAGAGATGAGTGTTAACATATCTACAGTAGAACGACATTGCATAAATCTGTACTGTTTGCCAGAAAGAACTATCTTTTGCAAGATGGTGGACTAGTGCTTGATTGATTAGCGTTTCAAAGATTTTAGCGAAGAAGGGGAAGAGTCTGATAGGACGACAGGACTTTCGCCAGTATTCTTGTACACTGGTACCAAAGATGCCATCATCCAGCTATAAGGAAACAGGATTCAGCAAGGCACTTGTTATAGAGTTTGGAAAGTATGGGGGCTACTTCAGCTGAGAATTTCTTAATTAGTATAGCAGGAATGAAATCAGACCCATACGTTAAGGTGTGTAAGTTTTTTTATGATATCGTGGATATAAAAAGGGGTGATTTTCAGATCATCAATTGTGACTTTTGTCCGCATAGGGAAATTTGGGAGGGAATTGTTTGTTGGCTCTAGAGGCGAATTGCCAAGCAAACAGTTTCGCCTTTTTGATTACCGTGCATACAACCTTCTGGTTGTTGGATAGTGGGGGAATTATTGATTGCCCTTTATTCACTACACTATTATAGATTTTCCAGAAATCGCAAGTTCCTATTTTCTGCGATTCTATGCATTCCCTGGTTATTTCATCATGCTTTCTTTTGGCTGTGGTTATTACTTTCTTACAATGATTTCTAGCATCTATAAATCTTTGCCTATTAACATTTGACTTATGACATACAAACCAGCAGAATGCATGCTGTCTTTGTGCAATGGCAACTGCACAATCTGTAGTGAACCATGGAGGTAAGTGGGGCTTACTATAATACTTCCATGTGGGGGCATGAGCTTTAATGCCCGCTTTGCACCATTCAGTTGTCTCATTGGCACACTGCTCAGCAGGAAGAGAGAGAAGATATTGGTCCATGCGAATCTCTGGTATGTTCTCTGATGGCTTCCCAGTAGTACTTTGTCGTTTTGAGCAATGGCTCCTCACTTTTGTGAGTATTTGAGTACGATGTCTACTGATACCACTAGGTGGTCTGCGTTTCCAAGTGGACTGCAGGCATTAGTTATACAATCCTCAAGTACTGTGGTAAGGAATAGGTCTAGAAATGAAGCTTGCTGGTGGTCACTATTTGGGAAGCAGGTTGGGAACATGACTGTCTGTGTGAGGGAATGGGCTATAGAGAAGCTATAAGTAAAGCGTCCAGCTGCATCTGTGTAACCTGAGAAACCAAGCTAATTTTTACGGTGTATTTACCAAACACATGTATTTGGACGTTACTATCAAAGGAGAGTGTTGCATCTATACTATCAGAGACATGAACGATTAGAGTACAATCCTGACTTGAGAGAGAACGGTAGAGAAAATATAAGTAACTAACACAGTGATTAAAGACTAGTTGAAAACACATAAAGCCTGGTTATCCGATTCCAGACGTTGCTCTCTAGTTAAGGGGAGGGTGCTTCGAATATAGACTCCAAGTCCATGCATATATCTGCCCGAGTCCTTACGGCAAAGAGGGAGATATCCTGTCATGTTAAAATAGTTAGAAGGGATTGAGAAGAGTAGGCTTGTTTCACTTAATGCTGAGGTATTCGGGGAGTTTACTAAGAGGTAAGGCTCTATATTGTGATATTTGTGAATGCGAGCCTCAAGGGAGGAGGCGAATTGGTAGTTTGAGTAGTTTTGAAAGCCGGTTTATCATAATTTTTGTTGTAGGTCTTCGACTACTTTTTGAGTGTATTTTAAAAATTAAAGCCCCAAGTAAATTTCCAAAAGGAACACGTGAAAAAAAAAAAAGTTATAATAAAAAATGTTTTCACAGCGACATTCAGAAACTGACAAATTCAGCTAAATTTTGAAGTTAAATAAATTCAGGGTAAAAATCCTTTGAAAGATAAATAAATATTATTTTTCTAGGCCCATTTCAAAGATAATTAGTAAAGTTCTAAGATATTGAATTAAATAATAAAAACAAACAAACAAGCACTTTGTTTGTACAAAAAAAAATAGCTTGATTAGCCTCTCCAAAACGAGAGATTCTGGCTTCATACAACACAACAAGCAAAAACTCGTCCAAGTGTGTATTCTACGGAACCCAAAATGTCAGTAAATAAAAAGGTTGTCTGAAAATGACATCAGGTAGTTAAAGGAATCTAGGGAATGCTGTTTTTTTTTCTTTTTCCCAGCCGTGCATCCGTACATTCCTATCGTGAACAGTTTTATAATTTTTTACCATTTAGTAATTTAATTAGTTTTCTATGTTCCTGCTTTTAAATTAAAACATTTTTTTTCAAGGATATATAAAAATTATGCCACGGCAAAAGTTTCACGTTCATTCAAGTAAGGAAAATATTAGAATCTTACATAAAAAATTATGCGAAACATGTAATCTAACAAAAAGTAGAAATATTTTTTTGTAATTATAACTTTTTTTGTGTGTGAAAATATTAAATAAGCGATGCTTAATTCAATGATAATATCGGTAGTTCGAGAAATTACTTTTTCTTCGGGTTATATAGAATTCATTACTACGGATTTCCGGGGCTATTTTTGTAATGTTCCTGAAAGTTTTCTTTTTTATTGTTACAATTTACATAAAAAAGCAAAAATAAATTCATTCATTTTTTTACTACTAAAACCCATAACTTTAGTAAAGGTGTTTTTTGTTTAAACAAAATAATACATTTCCACTAAGATTCAAATAAAAAATAATGGGTTCATAATATTATGTAATCATTATTTGATAAATACTGAAAATTTCATTAAAATTGAATAATTTCTTAATTTTTAGTGAATTTTAAAGTAAAGGGAGGAGTCAAACATCGGCTATTTATTTTGCACATACCTAATAAAAACACAAAACTCAATTTTTCGCAACAAAACAAAATAACAGATTTTTATTTTTATTTTTAGACGGAGATTTAAATAAATATTGGCAATAAACGCCACGTACATTTTTGCCGGTAAGAAACCCGGCCTAAAAATTAACGATAGTCATTTATTGCTTAGCGACACCATCACTGGCCGTGAATCCTGTAGCACGAATGGCTCTCTATTACATCAGCAGCTTTACAACAAATTTGCAACTCGGCCCGGGAGCTATGAGCACTCACATTCCGACGATGAGAATTAAGTTGGCGACTCCAGCTTACTCCTACAGTTTCCAACGACTCCAGCTAACTCCTGCAGCTCCAGCGCCGTCAGCCACCAGCTCCTGCGAGTATTGACGCCGCTGTTACCATCTTCGCTTCCTGTTGATGTTCAGCTACTTGTTGCGGAGCTCACTGAAGTTCAGCTACCCGTTCTGACGACCAGTTACCTGTTCCAGAGCTCACTGGCGTCCAACCATCAGTTTCCAGTGTCCATTGACGTCCTGCTACAAGCCCCAACGCCCGTCGACGTCGAATACCCTGTTGACGTCTGGCTACCAGTTTTTATCATTTGGTCTCGTCTATACGACTCGGATTAGCCTGTTGCCCGTCCACCTACCTCAGGGATGTAAGATTCTCAACCCTGTGAGACGCCCCTTCTATAACAATACAAAAATCACCCCCCACGCCCACCAGCAACAATAACAATACCAACAACAATAACAATAAATCTCGGACCGTATTCTGCAGAAGTACTTGTTAATGCTGTTTTTTAGTATATGATTTTCAAATTTAATTCAATATTTACGTAAAAATAAAAACAAAAAATTATTTTGAATAATTTTTGTTTAGTGGAGTGGTTGGCAAAAATACTGTGGTAAGATAAATTCAATATTTACGGTAGCTTTTTATCATATTGATAAGTAAAATTTTTTATCATATTGATAGGTAAATTTTTTTATCATATTGATAGGTAAATTTTTTTATCATATTAATAGGTAAATTTTTTTATCATATTGATAGGTAAATTTTCTTATCATATTAATAGGTAAATTTTTTATCATATTGATAGGTACATTTTCTTATCATATTGATAGGTAAATTTTCTTATCATATTAATAGGTAAATTTTTTATCATATTGATAGGTAAATTTTCTTATCATATTGATAGGTAAACTTTTTTATCATATTGATAGGTAAACTTTTTTATCATATTGATAGGTAAACTTTTTTATCATATTGATAGGTAAACTTTTTTATCATATTGATAGGTAAACTTTTTTATCATATTAATAGGTAAATTTTCTTATCATATTAATAGGTAAATTTTTTTATCATATTGATAGGTAAATTTTTTTATCATATTGATAGGTAAACTTTTTATCATATTAATAGGTAAATTTTCTTATCATATTAATAGGTAAATTTTTTTATCATATTGATAGGTAAAATTTTTTTATCATATTGATAGGTAAATTTTTTTATCATATTGATAGGTAAACTTTTTTATCATATTGATAGGTAAACTTTTTTATCATATTGATAGGTAAACTTTTTTATCATATTGATAGGTAAATTTTCTTATCATATTAATAGGTAAATTTTTTATCATATTGATAGGTAAATTTTTTATCATATTGATAGGTAAAATTTTTTTATCATATTGATAGGTAAATTTTTTTATCATATTGATAGGTAACATTTTTTTATCATATTGATAGGTAAAAATAAATATCTTGAAAATAAATAAAACTAATTGTTTTTTCTTCAAACAATAATAATAAAAAGATAAATAAATATATGAACTTAATTAAAATTGGAGAGTTCTTAAAATCTCATTATTTATGAGGAACTGACTCATTTCCTTTGCTTTCCTGAAATCCACTATTGAAAAAAGTGAAAAATCTTCGACCAATCTCTACAATCCAATCCAATCCAATCCAATCCAGCGCGCCCACAGCCGAGATTGAACTCACTACACGAGTTTATAGTGTACTTCAAATCTTGTCAATAGCTGAATACTTGATGCTTCGCCGGGGCTATCAAGGATATTTTTATCTTGACACCATCATTAAATGGGGTGCCTACCACGGCTTAAGAGAATCTCATCTACTCTTAAGAGAAGGATAGACCGCGCCAGTTTCTCAACCTCGCAGTACATACAGCGCTTCGCCTTCTTAAGTGGTCACCCATCTGGTACTGGCCAGGCTCAACGTTGTTTAACTTCGGTGATCTGGCGAGAACCGGTGTGTAAACGTGATTGTGCCGTACATAAATCGCTATCTCTACTATTATATAAAAGTCATCGTATGTGTGCGTGTGTGATTTTCTTCCTTATAGGTTCCGAAACGGCTGTGTTTATCATTTGCAAATTTCACACTTTAAGGTAATTTATATGCCTGACAGTCGGGTTAGACATGTTTTGTACAGAAATTCATCCGATAAGTATCAAAAATCGAAAATAATCCGACTCTAAAAATACTTGGTTTCTTATCTATATATAAAAGTGAAAATATCTGTTTGTCTGTCTATCTATGTACCTGTCCCTGTGTCTGCGTACATTTTCCTACTAAATAACTCTGTCAATTGTCTGTCTACAGACTCGGAATTTGGCATAAGGGGTATTGAGATTGGGAAAATCTTTTTAATTGGTTTTCGGCCAGAAACTTTGCCGTCAAAGTTCAACGATTTGACCTTTGAGAACTCCTCCGCCAATTTTGGGTCTAAACACTTGAAGTTTTAGATATAGATTACTTGGACAGGGATCTAATTTTATAATTCTATTTGAACCCAAAACAATAAATGCTAAGGGGTCAAAATTGGGGTCAAAGTTAAAAAATAAAATTGACGTCTGAGGTCTCTACCAACTTTTCTCTATGGTAGTTAAGGAAGACTATTATATAGAAAGGCATTACCGTACATATTCACACTTTTTATATATACATAGGCACGCAAAGTTATGAACAGTACATAGAGCCCGAGCAAAGCCGGGCGGAACTGCTAGTAGATAAAAAAGAATAATTTTTACAGGGGAATTTTATACGATGGCAGGGGAGATAATAAAATCTTAGCAAATGATTTGTTCTTAAAAATGTCATTGACATCTGGAGATACAACTCAGAGGTAGAACATTCGACTGCAGATCGAATGAACCCGTGTTCAAGACCGGGTGTACCTCATTACTTAATTTTAATTTTTTCTTATTAATGAGTTCAATTTACAATAAAAGATTAGGTACCATTTAAAATCGCCGCAAATCATTTCTTTGTTTGCATATTTTAAAACTAAATATTAATCACAAATGACTTTTAAAGAGCATTCACCGTCAAGCCCAAATATCAGCTGACGTGGTAATGTAAACAAATACAGACGGAATTTGATGAACGACATTATTATTATTGTAATTTTTTTTTTCGAATTACTCCACTGGGCAAATTATTCCTCATAATACATAATAATCAATAGAAGATTAATTCTATGATAATACATACGCAATCTGTATAAAATAAATATCATGTTTAAGCGAATTGTACGACTGGGCAATGCCGGGCGTCTAGCATGTAATCTCTACGATTTTTTCCTGATAAATAGATTTAACACATCTATTTGATCATTTGTCGTAATTTTTGGAATTTATACTAGTTTCGACATGGCAAGTAAGTACATAATAATATTTTCACCTCTCTCTCTGTGTATGTGTTTGTGGAAAATAGTGGATTTGAAAACAAACACACTTATATATACGAGACATAGTGTCAGCTAGAGAGCTTAGAGAAAGATAAATCAATTATATTAATAATCACATTGTATTTCAGGATAGACATTGCTTCAATTTCTTAATACAGAACATTTAGCAGATGTTGAATTTTGTAACAGAGTATGATGGCTATATGCAAATGTCGAGCTGTGTACGAAATGACGTCACGGTAAGAAAAAAGAAAAAAATATAAAAAGGAAAGACGATCACGTTGGAAATGTGGGTGACGTCACGGTCGTAACGAGAAGTCACGCGTGGCGGGCAAATGAGAAAATAAATGTTATTATTTAAAAAATGGCCAATTTATTACTTGTCCACTGTTCCTTGCGACGTACTCTGCTACAACGTGTTGGTTCTACGTGTGTAAACGTGTTAGTTCTACGTTACAATTCGAGGTGGCATAAATATTGGATCAGTTTTGATTGTTAAGCAGACCAAACCCTGTTCTCTCATGGGAAATTTTCAAATTAATTGAAATGTTGAAAAGCAACAGAAATTGCAATATGAGGTTACGTATAAAAGAAAGTAACTCTTAACCGGAAAATGTTTACTTTTACGGAGTCTGAGTTTCTGAAAATGACAAAAATTGCAGAAAAACAAAAATTCAAACGAAACAATGTGTTTAATTTTGCAATTTAAAATATTTAACTTCATGCTTGGAAAAAAATCAGATTAAAAATACTTATGTTTTATGTTGAGGTCTAAATTCCAAACCCCCTTCCCAATACGGCACGTTTACTAATTGAGTTTATATCGGTTCATATAAAAAATACCATTATAGAAACTACATCAAAGCAAAAAAACAAAAAACAAAACAAAACAAAAAAAACATCTCGGTTGTGGCGATGGCTGTAGATACTAATTGTTTTGGTAATATAAACCGTTTATCACAGGAAAAAAAAAAAATCAAATATCATTATATGTAATCATTTGTTTTATTTAATACCGGAATTCATTACCTACTTAAAAATACATACTTATAAAATAAAAGATAAATACTGCAATTATTATTGTTTACTCGAAATCAAACATACGCGTAGAAAAAATAAGCCAGATATAAACAAATAAATAATAACTTGTCAACGCTAGATAGAATGTATATTCAGTGTGAGTTAAATACAAATTTTATGAAGTAAATAATATCTGTATTAAGTGAGTTTAATTTACAAGAAATAGAGCACATAGATTCTGTGTAAACTTGTTCTGCTAATCCTCTATTCTAGAAATAGAGAATGTATTGGTATTAGCGATTTTAAGAACTAAGAAAAATGTACCTTTGTGGTTGTATATTTTAGTGTAACTTATTTAGTATAATGTCTTAGTGGTAATAAATCAGTTATTTTAAGAATTTAATTAGGTTTAAAAGAAATAGAATACGTAGATTTTGTCCAGTTGGTAATTGTGTGTCGGGCGAATATTTGTCGAATCAGAGTGAACGCTAAAAATGTAATGCACGTAGACTTAATGTTCTTATCTGTTGATTGTATGTAACGTGTATTTTTGTCTACCTGTAATTGAAAGAAAATTTACAAATCATTTTTGTCAACAAATGTTAAAAAATAAACAAAAAATGCCTCCCATAACCCATTTTTTACACGAAAAAAAAAAAAAAATCAAAAAACAAAAACAAACAAACAAAAAAATGTCGATTTAGCGTTTCAACATTTGAACAACGCTCGGCTTCATCCGATGATTGTCAGTCGGGTCCGAGCCATAGGTGACAGAAAATCCCGAGGATACGGGTCAAATTCTAAAGAGTACCATTTTTTCTTTAATCATTTTTTGTCTACCCTACTCTATCAACTACTCAAACTACTTCCATCCAACCTTCTACATCCATTGACAAGACCCCAAATAGTGTGTGATTTCGACTACTTCCAGATCCACTCCTAGTACTTATTAGTGTCCCATCTATGGGTTGGACGGGACACTCGCTGGCAGATTATTTATTTAGAAAGAATATGTTTTCAAAACGAATAAATGTATAAATATCTTGAGAAGCAATAATTTTTTTATACCAAAATCACTGAATTATCATTACCTCGCCCCAAAGCGTCGATATGCAGTAAGACAAAAAAAAAAAAAAAAAAAAAAAACAGACGCTGCATTGATTTTCTAAGTAAAAAAAAAATGGTAAGTTTCAGATTTCCAAAAATAACATACTATTATAAGTACGCAAACTTTGCTGACATTTTATAAAGATAAAAGAAATGTTTAATATGTATGTTTTACATGCTGTTGGCATTTTGTCTTTGAAATGGAACGTATGACGTATTCTGCACAGAAATATGAGGTGCCTTTCTGTTATTGTTACCATCTGCAATTTATTTCTTCGAGAAACAACACGACGCCAAACAACCCATGGTTTCTCTTGCAATATAAATCAGATTTTCAGGATGGGACGCTCAGAGAGAGAGAGAGAGAGAGAGAGAGAGAGAGAGAGAGAGAGAGAGAGAGAGAGAGAGAGAGAGAGAGAGATTTGTTCTTTTATTTTTATATACACGTCCTTGCAACTCCACGAGAAGCCTTGTCGGTCAGTCTGTCACGTGCAGTTTCAAGTAGTGTTTTCGTTAGACTATTATGTATCATTTCGATTAATTGTTCTCATCTTAAATGTTATCTTCGTAACGTTTCGGTCGATGTTACCTTCGACCTTCGTCAGACGTAAAAATCCAAAAGATTAAAAAATTCGAAACCTTGGAGTACTGAGCTAACCTCTCATTTTTTTTCCTGCCAAAATATGGCGAGTTTTACGCCTAACGAAGGTCGAAGGTTACATCAACCGAAACGTTGTGCAGATAACACTCAAGATGAGAACACAAGTCCGATTAATCTAAATAAAATAAACATTCATACCTCATCTCAAAAATTCAAAACTTTAAATTACGTACTAGTTCTAAAACGCATTTTCATTGATCTATCACGTTTAGATTTCAAATAGCATTTTATTTGGTCTGTCACGCATCAGTTAGAAGTAGTATTTTGTAAGTCTGTTATGCTTAGATTTGATAGCATTTTATTTGGTTCTTTTGCAGTAGATTAGGGATTGGTGTGCAAGACGAACGAGCACTATAAACTTGTCCTTTTGTTTCCTTCGTTCGGCTTACCCCCCCTCCTCACTTCTTTCGTCGTCGGATTCCTATATCGAGATGTGATTCGGATGTGATTCGGACAAATGCTAAAAAGCAAATGACTTTAATTGCTGTCTCTATTCTTTCTCCGCACTATTCATCACTTCAAAAGCAAGTAGGTTTTCACAGAAACGTGTGAAGTCAAAATATTTTCCAACCAATAAAAATCGGTTAAAATTCAAAAAGTTACGATCTGATATGAAATCAATCAAATACAAAAAACATTGGCTTCGTAAACTGAAATCAGAGTCTTTCCTACGACGTGTTCGATGCAACGTGCATCGAATCTAAACAACAACAACAACAACAACAGCAACAGCAACAACAACAACAACAACAACAACAACAACAACAACAACAACGGCGGCAACGCTAATCATTGAAGACTGGAACGCACTACGTTGAAATTCCTTCAATCCTGCTGCTATATCGCCAGTGAATGTGAACACCCACAACATAAATACTCTCTCTCTCTCTCTCTCTCTCACACACACACACACACACACACACACACACACACACACACACACACACACACACACACACACACACAAAACGGAACTTTCTACTTTTGTCTACTTCTTATTCAAGAGCTTTAAAACGTCTTAACAAACTTTGGCCTCTCAACGTATATTTTACGTTTCTGTAAAATTGTTGATATAAATATATTTTGTTCGTTAATTTACGTTTTCTCGTTTTATTCCAAAATTGCCCTTGTTAAGTTAGCTCTTGCTAACTTATGGTCCATTTAGGTTTTAGCTATTTTTTTATTAGCCAATTTAACTACATGTATATTAATTGTTAGCACTATTGTTGGCACTATGCAAAGACGTTACTATCGCCAAAATACATGACATGTAGCCAGTAACGACACTACACTTTTATGGATTAGTTTAACATTATATTATAAGTTACGCGTAAGTTTCATATACAATGTTATTTAGGCTGTCACACGTCAGTTTGTAAATAGCAGTTTCGTTTTTCTGTCACGCTTAAGTTTAAAATAGCATTTTATTAAGCTTGTAACGCATCTGTTAGAAATAGCATTTTCATCATTCTGTCATGTTAAATTATAAATTAAATTTAATTTAGTGTGTCGCACTGCAGTTAGAAATAAGCATTTCATTTAGTCTATCACGCCTAAAAAATAAATATTTCGTTTAGTCTGTCACCCATTAGTTAGAAATACTATTTCATTTAGTCTGTCACGCATCATAAATACTATTTCATTTAGTCTGTCACGCATTATTAGAAATACTATTTCATTTAGTCTGTCATGTATTAATTAGAAATACTATTTCATTTAGTCTGTCACGCATTATTAGAAATACTATTTCATTTAGTCTGTCACGCATTAGTTAGAAATACTATTTCATTTAGTCTGTCACGCATTATTAGAAATACTATTTCATTTAGTCTGTCACGCATTAATTAGAAATACTATTTCATTTAGTCTGTCACGCATTATTAGAAATACTATTTCATTTAGTCTGTCACGCATTAGTTAGAAATACTATTTCATTTAGTCTGTCACGCATTAGTTAGAAATACTATTTCATTTAGTCTGTCACGCATTATTAGAAATACTATTTCATTTAGTCTGTCATGTATTAATTAGAAATACTATTTCATTTAGTCAGTCACGTATTAGTTAGAAATGCTATTTTATTTAGTCTGTCACGCATTAGTAAAAAATACTATTTCATTTAGTCTGTCACGCACTAGTTAGAAATACTATTTCATTTAGTCTGTCACACATTAGTTAGAAATTCTATTTTATTTAGTCTGTCATGCATTAGTAATAAATACTATTTCATTTAGTCTGTCACGCATTAGTTAGAAATGCTATTTTATTTAGTCTGTCACGCATTAGTTAGAAATGCTATTTTATTAAGTCTGTCGCGCATTAACTAGATATACTATTTTACTTAGTCTGTCACGCTGAAGTTTTAAATAACATTCAATTAAGTTTGTCACGCCTCAGTTATAAATTAAATTTTCATCACACAGATTGAACGGACGCATCTGACTTAAGAAAACACGTTTTGTTATTATCCTTATTTGAGGTCAAATTCAGTTTTTATTTTATTACTAGCATTTCATTTCAACCCGGCGTTGCCCGGATGTTTGGAGGTGTATGCTGAGCAAAAAAAAAAAAAAAAAAAGTGGTAGTAGGAAGGCAAGCTCAAACCCGTACCGCGAAGGAGGAAAAGAACGGGAAAAAACCTAACGTCTTTGTTGTTACGACCACTACCAAACCAGAAGTGATGTAAGTTTAAATTAAGTCATGACAATCGAAAAGAGGGGATGCCTTTTGACAATATCGGCGAAAAAAGCGACCCCTCCCTGTTGAAAAGTGCCCAGTTGAGGGTGAAGAAATTAATGTTTTTAGCCAATTTTTCGGTATTTGTTGTCTGAAAGGTCGAGTTTAAAAACAATACTGATCTTGTGAAAATCCGTCGCCTCTGTCGAAAGTTTTAGGCAGACATGTAAACATACATACATACATTTATATAATGGTAGCTCAAATTTTCGACCCAAACTGATTAAAAAGCTTGCCCTATCTCTGAATACCCTTTATGTAAAATTTCAATTATGTGACCAGAAATTGTCTGAGTAGTTTGGTAGAGACCACAGCAGTCAATTTTTTTAGCAACTTTGACCCCTATTATGACTCCTTAACATTTATTGTTTTGGACTCAAATCAAGTTATTAAGTAAGATGCATGTCCAAGGAACCTATATCTAAAATTTCAAGTGTTTAGATCCAAAATTGTCAGAGGAGTTTGGTAGAGTTCTCAAAGGTCAAATCGTTGAACTTTGACCCCTTAACAGCCAAATTTCTGGCCGAAAATGGATTACAAATATTTTGCCAAATCTTAGTATCCTGTATATCAAAGTTCGAATCTGTAGACTGAAAATTGACAGAGATATTGTGTAGGGAAATAGACAGACAGACAGACAGACACTTTCCCTTTTATAGATATACTAGCATGGGTGTCCGGGTGTTGGGAGGTGTATGTTGATCAAAAACAAAAAAAAAAGCGGTCAATTTTTTAAAACTTTGACCACTATTATGACTCCTTAACATTTATTGTTTTTTGCTCAAATCGTTATTAAGTTAGATCCATGTCCAAGGAACCTATATCTAAAATTTCAAGTGTTTAAACCCCAAATTGTCGGAGGAGTTTGGTAAAGTTCTCAAAGGAACTTGTACCCCTTAACAGCCAAATTTCTGGCCGAAAACCGATCAAAGATTTTCCCAAATCTCAGTACCCTGTATATCAAATTTCGAGTCTGTAGACTGAAAATTGACAGAGTTATTGCGTATGAAAATGCACATACACGCGCGCGCGTGTGCACTTTTATAGATATATAGATAGATTATTATTTATTTTTTTGTATTCCCTGATATAAAACAACCCCCATTCATCCTTCTTGAAATAAAAGAAAGGTTCTAACAAAAAGTGAGGAAGAAACATAAAAATGATGCATGAAAAGAAACCAAAACGAAAACTCATAAATCGCAATGAATTCAGAAGAAAACACTTAAAACAAATTCCATCTTTAATGTCAGTATTCATCTGTTTACGAGCGTCATTCCAAAAAGTAATGCCTCCTATTTTTTATTCCGCCAGAATGGATCAGAGGGGATTACAAAGTGCATTTTTATGATAACTGAGCTTAAAAGTTTCATTTCTCTGTTACAGATTTGACGGTGTGAAACTCTAAGAAAGAAATCCTTGTCATGAATGTGCGTGAGCAGAAATGCGTCGTTGAATTCTTAGCAAAAGTGCATTGAGAATGGAGAAGGGTAAATTCTGGCGCACAAAAGGTCGCTTGTTTTAATGATACTATTTCCGTCGTCATAGCTCTTCAATATTTTGAGTTTAAAAAATAGGAAGCTTTACTTTTGGAAAAATCTTTGTATTTACTTATTTTTTATGTATTTGTTCGCTTTTTTTACTAAAATATTCGTACGAATCTTGGTAAAAGAAAAAACGGCGCTTCTACACTATTAGAACGAAATTTTGTAGTCGATAAATGAAGTTTTTAGATAAAAAAAAAATGGTTTCTACTGATTTTACAATAATACTAATAAATTACAATGTTAGCACGATTAAAGTTATTTGTTTTTCTTTTAAATAATTCAGTAATATTCAAGTAATTTCGACCGCATAATTTAGAAAATTATGCGGTCGAAATTACTTGAATATTACTGAATTATTTAAAAGAAAAAAAATAACTTTAATCGTGTTAGTAGGTGAAAAATTGCGGCCATCTTGTTTTTATAAAATAAATCGAAACGGAAAATTGCCTCCGTTTTTGACTCTCCCGTATCTTGCATAAGCAAATACGATCGTTTCCTTTAAATTCTACTTTCTTTAATAAATAATTTCCTACTTTATCGATTTTCGTAATTTTTGGATAAGCACAAGGAATACGTAGATACCATTGTTTTCATTTGAAATTGAGTATTACGATTTTTGAAATTTCGTTCTGATAGTGTAGAAACGCCGAAAAAGCTTTATCAATAAAAATAATTCATATCCGGTTTAAATATTAAATTCTCTACTTTCTCTTTATTTCAGACTGATCAGTTGAACTTTCTTCACTTTGTTCATTTTTTTTAAAATTTCATCTGAAATCTCAAAATACTCTCCACACAATCTATCATTTAAATACCACCGGCTATATTTACATTGACGGTGGAGAATCTAGAGAACAAAATTAAAATTCAGGATACGCAGCACTTTATCTAGGCAACTCTGTTGCTACATCCAATAATGTGAATTAGTAGGAGTGTCAAAATCGCCATTAAAAAAAGGAGTGATTAATTAGACTCGCTATCTTTCGAAGCTTATAACAATATGAATAATATAATTTAAACCCTAATTTTTTTTCAATAAAAGGAACAAAGACCAAACTTTAAAATAATAAAAGGTTTTATCGAAAAATATACAATTTTTTTTAAATAGCTTTTCTTTAAAAAAATATTTCACGAAATTCAACAAATTTTAACTTAATCTGAATATAAATATATATAAATTCAAAGAAATCACTTACCTATATAAACTACTAATCAATGGATGCTTCCATTCTTCATTTATGAGAATTTGTCCATATTTATATTTTATATTCCATGTTTTTTTTAAATAAAAGAATTTTTTAAACAACCATTTGAAAAGACCGCCATTACATAAGCATTAACCGGTGTTAGCAAGCCGGTGTTTTCTTCCTGTTTTGAAATACGGATGGATAAAAGGGCTATAAAACGTAAAAACCACACATACGCGTGAGCTGTTAAGCCTTTTGCATGAAAATATGGGTCACCGTAGTGAAAAATGGTCACATTTTACTTATCAGTTTTTGCCTTAAAAAAAAAGAACACTCGACGAATGTTCGATTTTTTTTTCTTCTCTTAAAGAAATACATGAGTTTTTGATTTAATATATTTTATTTCTTCTTTATGGAGTGATTTTTTTTCAAATATCTAAAAAAAAAACATTGAATGAAATAAAAAAAATTGTCGTAACTGTACGAAATTTTCTGGACAATATAGCAAGATTATAAGGTTTCACTTAAAAAAAAATCAACATGATTTTGAAAAAAAAAAGGTTTAACTTTGGATTTTACATGTAAATTTGCAAATAACTATTCTTTTTTGTTGTTTTAAATTAGCTTAGTTTATTTATTGTTCTTTTATCTTCAATTTGTGATATATAAATTTGAGGTGAGAAAATTAATTATTTTCATTCGAATAGACATTTCAAAATGGGAGGGGGTGAATTTAAAAAAAAACAACGCTTGTCTAGAATATTATATTCAGTTTATTGGAAAGAGCATAAAATTTCACATTGAACCTGAAAATATCGTAAAAATTGAACCATCAGAAAAGTCTTGATAGATTTTTAAAGTTTAAAAATTGAAAAAAAAATTAAGTTGTAAAATTAAATTGATTTCATTATGTAAAAAAAATGGCTGCACGAACACGCGCAGACACTTTGTAAAGACTGTTTTTTAAAAAATAAATAATAATATTTCTATTATGTTTTAAACAACTGTAATAGTTTATTTTCGAAGTATATTCCATAAAGAAAATAAACAACCCACTTTAAAAAGAGAAATTACGAGTTTTTTGTATTTTATTCGCAGTTTTCTGTTAGGGGTGTCAAAAATTCCACCAAAATTCTGACACACCTAGTGAATCAGAGCTTTCTAACTTATTTATAACTCCAGACATTCATTAAAATAAGACGTATATTTTATCAATCTCTTGTAAAAACTATCCCCGTCTAATAAGATTTAAAAAAATGACAACATGTGTTGTCATTAATATAAATATATAAATTTAAATAAATAACGCAAAGACAGATGTCTATGAATTCGGGATAAATACTGAAAAAAAAAACAAAAAAAAACGAGAAGTTAGCAAAAAAAATGTTAAAAAGAGAATAATAGTAGGTAAAGAATTTGTTCAGTAAAGAAAACGTTGTTACATCAAACAAAGCGAGCAACAAAAATTCTTTTTCTGTTTTTCGAGTCTTCAATGGTAAACACACATATGAAGGAAAATATTTTAAAATGCGAGAAGACCGTTTCAAAGTTTGTTGTCCGTTTTCTTTGTCTCTCGCCATTGTCACGACTGTGTTGCTCTCCATTTATACTTATAATACCTTTAACCCCAATTTTAAATCGAGTAACCCAAAAATGGTGCATCTTGCAAAAAATAAAATTACCTACCAGTTTATGCTTGGATATTGAAATTTTCTATGGAAGTCAAGTGGAAAGTTAGAGAAAATGTTAGAGAAAATGAAGCTCTGAAAGATGATGTCATCTGCGATTATGATGGAATAAAACTTAGAATGTTCCATAGAATATGAAGATAATGCCCTTACATGAAGCTTCTTTGTCATTACTATTTCATACTGTGATTGTGCAATCATTCTTGGGAGTAAAAGCATGTCAACCCAAGAAAAAAAATGACGTCATCATGCAACACAAACAAATTTTTTAACAACAACAACAATGCCTTCCTCTAAAGACCAACCCTTCCTCATCGTGGAAGATGAGACCGCGTTAGAGCTACCCGGTAAACAGTGCTCTCTCTGGTGAAAATCCAGGAAGAAATCGGCATCAAGATCTGTCGTCCCATGGTCGCCTCCGCTTCTCTCGGTGGCAAACAAAGACGTGTCGGGTGCGGAAATGCAAACGAATGGAGTACAACTGAGAATGTTACTCCTGCACCATGTCACTGTGTGTTCTCGCAAGAAACCGATTTTGCAAGAAACCGATGGAAGAATGATTGCACAATCACAGTAAAAGAAGCTTAATGTAAGGGTATTATATTCATATTCTATGGAACATTCTAAGTTTTATTCCATCATAATCGCAGATGACATCATCTTTCAGAGCTTCATTTTCTCTAACATTTTCTCTAACTTTCCACTTGACTTCCATAGAAACCGACTGTTTTCGGTGTTGAGGGTAAACAGCTGCAATGCTGCAGATTAACAAATATTTGCTACCTATGAGGACTTCACGCAGACTAGACAATCCCTAGGCACAATCTTTGTGAGCTCTATGCAGACATCCGACTCGTCAAACAAACAAACAAACAAATCCAATCCAATTGTCAAGATGTGAGAGCTCACAATTATAAAAAAAATATAAAACCGAAGCTGAAGCTAAACAGAATATTAATAACATTAACTGTATTGATCTGAAAATCACTCCTTCTTAAGTACATGATATCATAAAAACCATAGACATCTCAAAAGCATGTGGAGCTTATCTCATCCCTGCTGTGCTATTAAAAAAATGCTCCGCTGAGGTTTCTTCAGTTCTTTTCAAACTTTTCAACAAATGCCTTTACGAATTCTGCTTTCTGACTAACTCTTTCATCAAAATATTTGAGTTCATAATTAATCAAGCTCTAGTCCACTACCTCACAGCTGCTAAACTTCTGTTGAACCAACAGTATGGGTTTAGGCAAGCCCGTTCTACTGTAGATATTCTAACTGTAATCTCTGAACGTATATATCATGCACTGGATGAAGCAAGGGAATCTAGAGCAGTAGCTCTAGATATATCTAAGGATTTTTTACAGCATTAGGCATTAGTCTTCTCATGAAAATCAGAATTAAATCCTTCTTAAATGAGAAGAATCCAGGTTGCCTCGATACATCAAAACAATATGATATAAATGCAGGGTGTACCTTAGGGGGTCGATTCTTGGACCTTTATTATTCCTGGCATTCATAAATGACCTCCCTTATAAAATTGTTTCTGAGATGGGTATCTTTGCTGACAACACCACGCTCTATAACAGACATGAGGGGAAAATGAATGAACACGTATCCAGAAATGGCGGAAATGTTAGAGGAAAATCTCCAGTTTGTAGTGGAATGGGGACAAAATGTATGGTAATATTAGATGCTGCCAAGACTAAGCTTCTTTCCTTTAATAATTACAAGAAACCTTCTTAACCACTGTTACGACGTATCCCAGTCCTACTGGGGACGGTAGAGATGGGTGACGTAACGAAATATATTAAAAAAAAAAAAAAGTTTCCGAGGTTCCATGATAATGCGTTAAGGGAATGGGACAACCGTCCCGAAGACAACAATAAAATTAAATGTACTGGACAACGAAATCACATAAGAAATAACGAGGACAAGTATCATCGAAAAATTAACAAACTTTTATTTATATAAAAAAATAAAATAAAATTCAATTCAAGGAAAGAAAATTAAATATGCCTAACTAAATGAAATGATTTAATGAATTCAAATTCTGTCGAGAGAAAAATATATTAACAGTCAATGTTCACATAAAATCGTCTGCTCAATTAGATACAGGTTATAGGGTAAGAGAGAGATGTTGGAGAAATGAAAGTTTGGATTGAAAAACTCACTTAATGTCCTTTGTAATGCGACCTTTCTTTCGTCTCCTTTTTTTAATATATATATTTCTTTCATGTAAATTGTTTATGTTTGATTACACGCACGCAGGTTAATTTTCATATTTTTGTCCTTCGGATTATTTATGTTTCATTACGCGCGTGCGTGTTAATTGCTCCAAATACTCGCTTCCGAAGCTCATTGAAGTTTTTTTTTTTTTTTACAAGGGTGTCACCACTTATCAAGGCCCAGAGGCCACTCGAGGATAAGGGTTAATAGGTATACATTAGTCATTGTGATTTTAGCATAGTAAACAGTGGGAATTTTGTAACTTGGATTACTTAGGGGGACGATTCAATTAGAACTTGTTTACATTGGACATTTTCTTTTTTTTCATAGGTATCAACTCATTATCAAGGCCAAGAGGCCACTCAAGGATAAGGGTTAAAGAGTGTACAATGATTCCTTCCTTCGCTGGGTTCATTCTTTTATTCAATCAATACTTTAACTTTGACCGCTGATCATCGGTTGACGTCGTTGATATTTACCTCCGCGACGCCGCTACCACGTCGTCGCTGCTTGTTACCACGTCGTCGCCGCTCGCCAACCCGACCGTCGCTGACTTACGTCTTATCGCTTTGAAGCGCGAGGCTCCACTGCCTGTTGACAACTGTTTTCAGGCCCCTCTCTCTATATACGATCTCTCTCTCTCTCTCTCTCTCTCTCTTTCTCTACACAGTTTCTCTCTATATATACAGTTTATTTCGCTCTATCTTTCTTTTCTCTTTCCCTTTCAACTCTTCGTTCACAGTATCTGTCTCTCCCTTCTCCTCCTGTTCGCAGGCCTCCTCCTCCCACTTTTTTTTTCTGTTTTGTTTACAAAATGTGACCGAGCAGACGTGAATTTGATCCTCTTGGCGCCAAAATGATACAGTGAATAAAATATACTGAAAATATATCTCTTCTCGGCTAAAAATCAATAAAATAATTTATTATACATTTTAATAACTGCATCACATCACTAATAGCCTTGACTAATGATACATTACCTGAAAGTACTTAATTAAAACTCCTCGGCTTAACGTTCACAGGGAACATGAATTGGAACAGATAAATTGAGGGCATTCCCAAGGCTGCTACGAAGAAGGTGGGCTGTGTTTATTAGCTTCCCCACTGATCAAATTAGGCATGAGGCCGTTTTTTAATGTGGAGAGGGGGAAGGAAAAGGGGGACCAGCTCCCGAGAGGTGGGAAATGGGAGCTGGATAGTGAGAGCCTCTTGGTATATAGGGTTGCCCCTACATGGACCAGAGGCCCATTGCCATAAGGACAATGGTCTTTGATTGCAGCATCTGCCGGAACAAATGGTATTTATTTGCTCCCCCACCGAGCAAATTAGGCATAAGGCCAATTTTTAATGTGAGGAGTGAAGGGAGGGGAAGGGAAAAGGGGACCAGCTCCCGAGAGGTGGGAAATGGGAGCTGGTTAAAGGTCAGGCATGTGGGGTTGCCCCCACATCTGGTCTTTGCTAGTCATAGCTGGTCTTTGCTAGTCATAGCTTGCAGCATCTGCCGGAACAGATACTACACTTTGATCTTGGCTCGAAGGACAAAGCCTGAGAGTATCCTGTACCTTTACCAGGCCACCATTCGCCCATGTATGGAATATTGTTGTCACATGTTGCTACTAGACAGGGTTCAAAGGAGTCGCCAACCTAATATGTCCCGCATTGGCAGCGAGGCTTCAACCACTGTCCCATTGACGAAATGTTGCATCCCTCTGCCTGTTTTACAAATATTTTAATGGTAGGTACTTCGATGAACTACAAGCCCTTCTAACCTCTCGACGTAAATACCCCCAACAAGCAGCAAAATCCCACCCCTACACAATACAAATATCTCGATGTAAGAAAGTCTTCTACTCTAATAGTTTCTTCCCAAAGACTCCTAGACTTTGAAATTCCCTTCCAGGTTCCTGCTTCCCTGACTGTACTGACATGCAGAAGTTCAAGTGTAATATAAACAGAAATCTTGCTGCTCAACTCCCTACATCGTAAGTCTAAGAAGTAAAAGTACAAAAATACACTTACACTTCATGGTAGCGGAAACCAATGCAGATGCAGTTATTAATGCAAAAAGATCAGAAAAAACTAGAATTAATAAAACGAATACATAAAATAAACGAGTTGATCATACAAAGCTTGATAGAAAAATACGAAGATTTCTTTGGTGACATAAACAAACTACCAATAACATACCATATGACAGCAAACTCAGATGCAAAACCAATTATAAATCCCCCAAGAAACATTTCATTTAGGACGAAACCAACAACGCAATTAGCAAAATGTTAAATCTTCTTGTCACTACAATTAGATCAATAATAGTTGAAAAAAAAAAAAAAAAAATGTCACCGCCAAAAACCTGTGGGAGCAAGTGATAGATGAACATAACTTGTTACTAGATTAAACATTCTCTTTTTTTCCTTCATTTGTTTAGCGTACCCTTTCTTTCTTCACTGTCCCTTAAATAAAAATACGATTCTACACAAATGTGAAAACTCAACATTTTCGACCAATGAAAATGATTCCTGCTCGTTGGAAACACCAATGTTAGCAAGTCGATGTGAAATGCTAAATCCTAATAAAAAGCAACAACCAAAACCCAAACCAGCAGATAGAATCTGACACGTGAAATAAGACTGAACATGGCACCGTACTAGAGTGAGAGCAAAGGTAAAAATGAATACTTAAAACACACACACACACACACACACACACACACACACACACACACACACACACACACACACACACACACACACACACACAAGAAGGTATCAATCATACCAGTCATTATAGGAGCAATCGGGCTAATGAAAAAGAATTTCAAAAACTAGCTGGCGAATATACCCGATGAACCAAGTGCAAAAGAAATACAAACAATAGCACTTAAAGATCTCTCGGTTGGAGTAACTAAACTAATGGGAGAATGTTTGGCATCCAGTAGAATGCCCCATCCCCAGGAAAAACAGAATAAGAAAATTAACACACACACACACACACACACACACACACACACACACACACACACACACAGAAACAAATGACTGCTTCACGCATACAAACATACATATTAATACACACTACGAATCTGTAACATATTCACACCACTTCAAAATTGTTACTATATAAAGTTTTTACTATTTATGCATGACAAATTAAGGCATGACAAATGTACAATGAAGTACGACAACTGCTCCTGCTGATCCTCTATTTGTGTGATATTTAAGCATATCATTCGAGCAATCTGGGATTTTTATGTCAAAAATTACAAGAAGTAACCGATTTTAATTTAGACAGACTGGCACGTTGTTTTATTTATTTTCTCAATATCTTTTTAAAAAAAAACAAAAACAATTTGTTTTTTAGATTGACGGGCCGAGATTTGGAGTGCTTAAATAATGTTTTGATATATTTAATTATATTTTTATAGAAAATAAAACAACAAAAAATAAAAACAAGAAAAAACAAACAAACACTTACTATTAAAAAAAATGCGATTCAAAAAATAAACAAATATCTTTTTCTTTTAAAGAAACATTTTTTTCCTTTTATGCTTGACTTATATTTTTTAATGAAAAAAAATCAAACAAACAGTAGGAGCCATTTGTCGTGCCTTAATTGTCGTACCTAAATTTATCGTGCTTTAATTTGTCGTACCCATCTCTTAATTATTTATAACACGTTTATCCATTTTTCTTATTCGTCACTCATAACTTTATTAATCGTCAGCACGGATCTTGTCAGTACACTATCCAAGCCAGGAGCCACGCTACAAACCTTTTCACATGAAAACTATCTCTACGAGCAATGAGGAAAAATAAAAAGAAACCTTATGTTAATCCAAGAGTAATTAGAAAGGAATTCAAAGATTCTTTTTAGAACACCTGAAACATTGGTCCCAGCTGTTTTAGCTTAGTTTTCCACATCATATTTTATGTATATGTCTAGATTTTTTGTATGCCAGATAGGTGATATTAAAAAAAACAAAAAAACAAAACAAAGCAAAAAAAAAAAAAAAAAAAAAAAATGCCGGAATTCTTGGAGGAAGTTCACTTGTTAATGTTTACATAATTCTGCTCTATTTTATCGACTACTCAATCCGTGCATCTTCATTTTCTTAACTTGCGCTTGTTTGGGCATTACAACTTGGGGCGGTTGTGCTCCATCCAGAGAATTTATCGTATTTCAAACGAACGCTGACCACGCGTGACGATCCATTGCAGTAGCCAATACAAATATTAGCCAATCACGGTTCCAGCAGCGAAACTTGTTTATATGATTCT
Source organism: Euprymna scolopes (assembly GCF_053919585.1). Lineage (NCBI taxonomy): Eukaryota > Metazoa > Mollusca > Cephalopoda > Sepiida > Sepiolidae > Euprymna > Euprymna scolopes. The sequence goes on from NC_136497.1 coordinate 15,083,024, forward strand.
GCTCTATTTTGGTGATTGCTCAATCCTGCATTTTCATTTTTCGGCATTCAACCGGAAGCGGTTAGTTTAGTTCCATCCAGAGAATTTACCGCGTCCCAAACTAAGGCTGACCAGGCGTGATGGGCCACCACAGAAGATACGAGTAATTGCCAATCACTCCATAAAGACGTGGACCCAGGACCAGCTCAATATCCAGTTTCTCAATTTTAAGCCAGGTTTTCAGCTGACCTTTTATTTTTTTTACAAGAAAGTCACTACTTATCAAGGCTCGAAGGCCACTCGAGGATAAGGGTTAATGAGTGCACGGTAGACATTGGGACAACAGCATAGTAATCGTTAGTAGTAGGAATTTGGTATAATTTGATTATTTAAGGGGAAAGCTAAACAAGAATTTGTTGGTGTTGGATTTTAAGATGACCATATTGTAGCTATTTACTATGCCTCCCCACGGGACAGAGTTAGAAACCATATTGTAGCTATTTACTATGCCTCCCCACGGGACAGAGTTAGAAACCATATTGTAGCTATTTACTATGCCTCCCCACGGGACAGAGTTAGAAACCATATTGTAGCTATTTACTATGCCTCCCCACGGGACAGAGTTAGAAATCATATTGTAGCTATTTACTATGCCTCCCCACGGGACAGAGTTAGAAACCATATTGTAGCAGGCCAGCAGAACAGAGTTCCACAGACGGGCAGTTCTAGAAAAGAAACTTTGTTCATGGAATTTGAATTTAATTTTAGACACATAGTTATCGCATATATTCAAACCGAGAGGTCTTTTTTGAGATTCTAACCGTCCCTTTAAGTGCAATTGTTTGAACCTCTCTTGCACTTGGTTCACCGGGTATATTTACCAGAATTTTTTAAATTCTTGTTTATGAAAATCGATGATAGTGGGCGAATGTTTATTGTGAAAGTTTGACAAGGAGGAACCATGGATTGGACGAGTATTTATTGTGAACGTTTAGCAAGGAGGGGCCATAGATTGGAGCTCAGACGAGCACTTGCCATGACTTGTCATCGTTTTTTTCGAGCATTTTTCTCGACTGTATTTTGGGTCGTTATCTGATTAAAAGTACCTGTGTTAACGCACAGAGACCTAATACAGCCTAAGTAAATTGTTTGTACAAGTCGAGTATACGTCTGCAGCTATCAGTCTGACATACAGAGGTTATCTTTGAGTAGGTGTTATAGGCTGAAATGCTTCTGTACAATTCTAGGTGGTTCACCTTTTCCAGACTTTATCCTGTTCCTTTCAGAAGAGGTCAGTTTATTGCTAATCATTTGAGGCACAGTTATCTGGAGGATAGCGATGAGGCTGCTCAGGCATTTTTGTTACCCAGAGTTCATACTCCTCTTCTGCTCTGACTTTTCAATCCTTAGCTTCCGCACTTATGTCACATCTTCATGCGGTAGGAGGGTGGTAAACACTTACAGAGGACCGCATGTTCATTCTGTGGCGTTCAAATAAAACTGTTTTAAAATTGTTTGTGTGCACGTGGATCTACCAACATTCCCGGTAAAATCAATATCTATGAATTCCAAAAGTGTCTCGAAAGATGGATCCTCTAGGACTATCTCCAGAACCATACTTCAGTCCGACAGATACAAGGTCATACTTAATTAAAAATGCCCAAGGCTCTCTCAGATTGGATCGAGGATGTATTCTCGACTGACGTGAATAATATATCTACTTCTCTATTGAAATGTATTGTCTTTTTTTTAATATTATCTATTTCTTCCTTTGTAGTTTTTGATCTGATTATTGAATAACATTTATAACATTAGCATGAAACGACAACACCTTTTTTTTCACGAGTAGTATGTAGTTACACATATCACGTTTTATCGCATTCAGACAGCCACCTACCTTGAAAATGCTGCTGTGAAACCTGACATAGTTATATGGAATAAGTCAGAGAGAGTTGCAACCTTGATTGAAGTGAGTGTTCCTAATGATGGCGGTCTTAACAGAGCTGAAAGAGAGAAACAGACCAAATACCAAGGTCTCATGTATGATATGAAAAGAAACTGGAACCTAAAGGAGATATCAATCATACCAGTTATCATAGGTGCCACAGGACTTATGAAGAAGAACCTGAAGTCCTACTTTACTAATATTCCTGGTGAACCAAGTGCAAAAGAGATCCAGACAATTGCACTTAAGGGAACAGCGAGGATACTAAAAAGAACTCTCGGTTGGTTTCAATAAAAAAGCAGGGCAATGTTGGCAGCTGGTTTGGCTGCCCCATACCCAGCATTACAATCTTCAAAGGAAGAAAAAAATAAATAAATAAAAAATCGAATGCAGTCGCAAGTCCAGGGAACATATACCAGAAAGAACAGTTGGGAATAAGTACTACACCATCCACTATGACTTATGCAATTCTTACAGCTGCGTACAGAGAAAACTGAGCAATTAAGCAATACATCGTTATATATGTGACAAAAATGAGACAGAAAAAAAAGAAGAAACCTTAGTAGAAGTTAGTCTCCACAATAATGCTGGATTAAAATGAAACTGTCAGGGAAACGATAATGAAATAATAATGTACGAAAATGAAAAGAAACTGGAATCTTAGGAAGATTGCTATCATTCCAGTAATTATAGGAGCAACTGGAGTCGTGAAAAAGAATTTTAAAAGCTACTTGGTAAATATACCCGGTTAACCAAGTGTAAGAGGGGTTCAAACAATTACACTTAAAGGGACAGTCAGAATCTCAAAAAGACCTCTCGGTTTAAATATATGAGATAACTGGTGAATGTCTGGCATTCAGTAAGATGCTCCATCCCCAGCTTAAACAAAATGATAAAAGAAAGAAAAAAGAAGAAAGAATTTGAATGCCTACTAGACATCATCCTCAACAGTTTAAAGTTTCTTTGTACAGGGGTTTGTTAGAACAATATGGCATAAGGATAATTTTCCCTGCAAGTAAGCTCCGACCAATTATTCAAAATAACATGTTAGTCGTGGCTGAAATAAGATCTCCTCATTATGACTAACTCATACTGGTATTTAGTAGAAATGGTGCACCTTCTCCAAGTGATGTTATTTCAAGTAACAGCAGGAAACTGGATACTCCACCAGACTAGACGAATTCTTGTCCTGGAATCCAGTAAGACCAAGAGACCACAAGAAAAAGTGAAGCATGCACAGTGAACGAGGCACAGTGAACGAGGCATAAAAAAATGACTAAGTTCAATATTTGAACCCCCCCCCCCCGCCATTTAGCCCCAAAAGTACCCAGGGGACATCAAATCCTTGTGAAAATGAACAAACGGTGCAATTTTAGGCCTTAACATATGAAAATTTGAGTTCTGCACCATGCAAAAAAAAAAAAGAAATGACTAAGCCCATTATTTGCTCCCCCCCCCATTTAGTCCCCAATATCCCCAAGGCCTTAACATATTTAAATTTGAGTTTAGCACTATGCAAAACTGCTAAATAGACATACACATAAAATTTTGGACAAATATGGTAAAATAGTCCCAAAAATGGAGTGTTTTTATTAGACCTAAAAGAGCCCCCGGGGCACACCCAAGAGTTATTGCGATGTATAGACGAACAAAATTATGTAGAAATCAGTTAAGTTACAACTTTTCAGAAAGTTTTATAAAAATCCAAGGCATCAATTTTTTTTAATAAGCACAGTGTCAATTTTAGCCATTTTAACGCGAAAGGGGGGGGGGCAACTCGAATTTTCCCGGAAAATCCGTTCTGTTACTATTTTTACTCATATCATGTTTAATGTTTGTGAAAAAAATGTTTAAAATTCCAAGGCGTAGTTATTGAGAAAAGTGCGGACAGACGAACGGACGAACGGACAAGGGTGAATTTACAGGTCCACCCTCCTTTTGTCGGGGGACCAAAAATAACATATTCAATTTATCAATTAAGGAGAGGAAAATAATGTTCTCAACTTCTTTACTAACTCAGTGTTTGAGATGTAAAGAAGAAAGAAGATCAAGTGTTGGCTCAATAAATGGGGTCCCTTGATTTTTGAAAACGGCGATTGAAGCAAAATGAAATAAACAATCAACTTCTATCATTGAACATAGTTTACTCTAGAATATTATCCAACTTTCTTTCAAATTTATTAAATTTTGTAATATTTTGTATTAAATTTTGTGTCTCTGGATCTTTTGATTTGTATTATTTTGATTAATCGCACAATTATTCTCATCTTGAGTGTTATTGGCACAAAGCATCGGTCGCTGCACGCTGCACACCGCGACCTTCTTCAGGTGTTGAATACATGTTTCCTTTTTGTTTTCCAGGTCGTGGGGTGCAGCGACCGATGCTTTGTGCCAATAACACTCAAGATGAGAATAATTGTCCGATTAATCAAAATCAAAATAATACAAACATTCACATCTCATCTCAAAAAATTCAAAATGACAATTTGATTTGTTTATGGTTTTGTTTCCCTGTATTTCATTGAGTGTGAGTTATCTTTAAAACGTGATACACCCGAAATACGCATTCAAACCAACCCACGCATCGAGCTCCAGGTTTTGCTCCTCGGAAACCAAATTAGACTTTTATATACTTCTATATCATAATACTTCCAAGGTTACTGTTAGGGAATGTGTTTTTTCAATCAAATACGCATCCATCTTTTCTGTCTGTACGCGTCAGGTTGGGTTCCGTCCAAAAAACGAATGGCTAATTTTAGTTTCAACTGACTATAAAACATTCTATCTGGAATAGTTCGGCGTATGTGTTAACTTAATTCAAGTATATCGATGCTTATT
>NC_136497.1:15090285-15122785 GCF_053919585.1 Euprymna scolopes
CGTATTTTTGACACTTTCGACAGTATAGAATTATAAGTAAACACTTCCGATGCACAATTTTTACGTTCACCATTCTAATTACTACTAAAGCGTAATCCCAGCCCACGATACATACATTTTGTAACATTTGCCTTTCTACATAATACTATTTTATACATAATAGGTAACGATTACAGTTGCCATAAGTAATTGCTTCCATTCTTCGGAACCGTTTATTGGATTAACAGTTTAACCCGAACCTAGCACTACACTATACATATTACGATTGCATACATTCACTCTCAAGAATAGCAGGTGGTCCAAAAACGAACACCTAACTTTTTACCAACATGGCCGGCTTTGCATACGACTAACATGGAAACAAACCGTGTTTGTTATATCATCAGATTAAATTGCCTTCCTTTCATTCGCTTTCACAATACTTTTATAATAGCTTGCAAGATAATTCTTGCTCAGACTCGTAATCTACACATAAGTGAAGATTTCATTCGTACGCTTCCAAGCACACAGTAAACGGCGAATCGTTCAGTTGCATCGACTTACTGGTTCTCTTCGTTTCAACACGTTGGGATGAATCTTTTCCCCATTATTTGATCACTTCTCATGGTGCTTTTTTTTTAATTTCTCACTTGGCGCATTTACGTTAGGTGAAAGCATAAATTGTTTGCCTAAAACATCTACCGTTTTCATATAGGAAAGTAATCAACCACTATTTATCATTTTTATACTTTTTCTTTGAACTTCTTTTTCCATATCGATAATGGCACGTGTTCATTTATTTTTGTTTGCAAGAGTTTCGGGTTTTGCTTTTAGCGATATTTGTGTTTCTTACAATTCAGAAACAAATTAAATACTGAGACCACGCGTTACATAAAAACATTTTCAATGGTCTCTACTTAATTGCCATATTACTGTAATGAGTATATCCAAGATTTACGAAAAACCATAAGGTAGAAAAAAAGAAGAAAACATTTTTTGACGAAAATTAGCGAAAATAATGTTTGGCTGAAAAAAAAAAAAAAATACAACACCGGAGAGTTCCAAAGGGAGGAAAATAGCGTGTAACTATTGCCAATTTTTTAAACAAAATTATAATTTTTTTTTTAAATTTTCGAATAATAAAATATTCATCTTCAGGAAATTGGACAGTTGTTCTTTTTGTTTTTCCTTCTTTTTCTTTTTCTTCCACTTATATGACATGGTGGTCATAAGTCGTGATATGATTTGAGATGCTTGGAGTGAAGTCAGTATGGCTACCCCTCATAAAATATTAAAGTACTGCTGTTGTTGTTGCCCAACCCCAAATCTCCTCATGTTAAGAACGGTTTTCGGAATAGACACTTTATTTTGTAAGTGGGATGGTTGGTTGTCAAAATTATTTGACTCAAATTTAATCATAACAATCCCCACGCACAAATACTATGAACCAACAAAATAATTGGGGCTGCATAATCAGTGCGTACAAATCTGGTGGTCAGTGATTTATAGTGCACAGTACAGGGCTTTATAGCTCGAAAACTACTTATATCCGCCAAATATAAATGAGATTTTCTTAATTAGCATAGTAGAAAACCTTCAAAAAGTCGTTATTTTAAAGAAAAGATGCCGCATTTCGTCTTTTCAAAAATAAATAAGAACTTGTCTAAAAGCAAAAGTATAACAAAGAAGTGGTCTCATAGGCAAAGTAATTGTTTTTAACCTACCTGCATATATTATTGGGTCTAAGGTTAGTTTTTCTTGAGGGGTGGGAATAACTGTGCGGTGTAAACTTGTGCATAGGTATAGAAAAAAATGTAAAAAGAAAAGGAAACACCCTATTATAAAATAAAGTAAAAGAAAAGGTGCGTGTGCATTTTTGCCACTGCGCTATTTTTAAATAGTTTTTCAGGTTAAATTCGAGCTTCATAATATTTTTTATATTAAATTGTTAGGTGTAAGCACACAATAGTTACAAAACACTCTCCATTCCTTATGTTAAGAATGGCTTTCAAAAGAATAACGTTATTATTTGTACACGGTGGAAAAAGTGGACAAGTGCCAAAGAAAACAAAAAAATATGATGCTTGTTTGGTTCGATTAGCCACTCGCAAAGTGAAAAAGCAAACACTGGTACCCATAAATGTTGTTTTTTTTATTTCAGGTTTTTTTTGTTGTGTGGGAGCAGTTGTGTGGTGTTAATATGTGCATAGGTTACTGTGAGTGTATCAGTACTTAAATTTCTAATTATGAGCAGTTATAAAGGTTGTATTTGGTTTAATTTTTTTAATGATTGCTTTGTGTAGAGAAAGTCGCCATATTTGAAAAGGTCTGGCGCGTTTGTTTTTGTAATAAGATGTGTATTCTGGAACAATCGATTTGTCAGCTCTTAGCCAATGAGAATTTTTTTAAAAGTTCACACTTATCTGGTCTTTCTAACCGTTGAATCTTTGATATTATTTGGCAGCCTGTTTCTTATAAATAATATCCCGAGACTACACATACGCACACATACATGCACACATACACAATTTCAGACAGAACTTGAATACCTACTTGACACTATCCTCAAGTGTCTAAAGTCTCTATGTACAAAGGTTTGTCAGAACAACCTGGCATGAGAATAATTTTCACTAACAAATAAACCATGACTAAATATTCAAACTAACATGGTATTCGCAGCCTAAATAATATCTCCTCACTGTGGCTAACCCAGACTGGCTTTTACGACGAATGGTGCACCTTCTCCAAGTTATGTTACTTCAACTTACAGCACGAACCTAGATACGCCACCACTAGATGAACTCTTGTCCTGGAATCTGACAAAACCAAGAGACCACAAGAAAGATATACTATAACATATTTAGCTGTTTTTGGGGGAAAAGAAACTTAATATTCTCCATTTCATTACTAATTCAACGTTTGAGAGTGTTCGAACATGTTTTTTCCCTCACACCCACACCCACATGTACGCACGCACAAACGCACTCACACGCACGTATATACACATCCACGTACGCATACATGCTCGCTCGCATGCGCGCAAACATGCACACATTGGTGACGTCCTTTCCTTTTAAGTGAAATCCAGACATGCGCAGTCAGAACACTGACCCCGGTATAAAAGTCAACAACTACGTTCAACTTTCTCTTTCTTCCCTTTGGCCTTGGTTCGTCAACCAGACAAGTTCGCGTCCACAGCTTGTGGCCTGAAGACATTTCCACGTGGACGACTGCTACCATGCACGCGCGGCTTTACTGAGGTCAATTCTTTCTCTCTTTCTTTTTCTACATGCTGGACTGCCATTTCTCTTTCCCCTATTTTATTCCTCTTTTTCCACGCGCATAGTCAACAACTGAACTGAACACATGTTCCACCTAAACCATTTATTGTCAACATAAAATAAACGACATGTTTATTTTATTCAGCAATTGAGCTTTTTTCCTTCCTTCCATTCATTTAATTATTTTCTTTTGTAGCGAGTTAGGATTATTATATCCTGGTCCACAACAAGAGGTAAACGATAGCTTTAATTGGACACTCGGATATCTTATTTCATATAGACATCAGGATGGAGTTTCTTGGCTTCTGAGATCTAAGATAAGTGAAAAGAAAAGAACACAACATCCATTTTAATAAGTATTCAATGTAATTGAACCTGTGTTATTTTGCACCATGTTCCGTTTAAATAATATTCCGAGATTTAGTTACACACACACACACACACACACACACACACAACATGGTCTCTGAAATAAATGAACATTATACCGGTTGTGACAGGAGCAACTGGCCTAATAAAAAAGAAGCTTCAAAAATACTTAGAAGCAATCCCTGGAAAACCAAGCTGTAAGGAAATACAGATAGCAGCCATAAAGGGAACAGTGTCTATTCTTAAAAGAGCCCTCGGATATAAATTTAAACTGTAATAGAATCAAGTTTTAGCCCCAGAAAGGAGCCCCTTGATCTCTTCAAACTAACAAAAGTAAATTAAAAAAAAAAAAACAATTCTTGCTAATTACTAGCGAAAAATCTGTTATGAAGAAAATATATCTGCGTTAAATCCAACGAAATATGAAGTTTGAGTTATGCCATAAAAATATGAAGTTTGAGTTATGCCATAAAAATATGAAGTTTGAGTTATGCCATAAAAATATGAAGTTTGAGTTATGCCATAAAAATATGAAGTTTGAGTTATGCCATAAAAATATGAAGTTTGAGTTATGCCATAAAAATATGAAGTTTGAGTTATGCCATAAAAATATGAAGATTGAGTTATGCCATAAAAATATGAAGTTTGAGTTATGCCATAAAAATATGAAGTTTGAGTTATGCCATAAAAATATGAAGTTTGAGTTATGCCATAAAAAGTGCGAACAGGTGTCGTAATGGAAACATTAATTCCTCTGTGTTTGCCTTTGTTTCTTGTTTGTTTCTGTCGGAATTCACTTGTTTGAAATTGCTTTAGTTTGTTGGGAAATGCGCAGTACAATGATTACCTTGCTCCACATTAAGTCTCGACTTGTTGGAATGTACACTTAGAGATTAACCCGTTTTAGAACATAACTGATTATTAATCTATCCCTTACTCAATGAGAGCAAGGAGCGCTCTAAAACATCCGTTTCCCGTGACTCACCCTGTATTTTGTAATGGTATAAACTTGGAGAACATAATAACATAGTAAGTATCCTGCTACTACCTGTAAATATAACTAGTTTGGGAGAGTAACTCTCACCGGAACTATTATATATTTACGATATTGAATAAAATCGACTCCTAATATCCGGAAAACTTGCAGCAGATATCGGCAGCCATATTGAATTTATATGTGGCGTCACGGTTTGCATTGCAATAATTCTTTTTTCTAAGAGGAAAGATCGACTTCTTTTTATTAAGAATACAGATAGATTAATCAATCCAAATGAATAATCAAATTTTTTTTTTATTCATCACCTCCTAGTTTTTATTTCAAAAACTAAAACGTTAAACAGCTACAAAGACGAGAACAGTACCATTATAACGAGCGACCTTTTGTGCTCCGGAATTCATTTTTCTACATAGTCACCACCATTCTTAATGCACTTATACCAGACTCTTTTGGTGCCTCGATTGTAAAAGTCCGAAGCATGCTTTGCCACTCACATCTGTGTCGCCACTCTGAAATCGACAAACCCATCTCCTAACTATGCTGATATCAACTGCATCGGCTTCATAAACGTTCAACAAGCGACGATTTATGTTGATCAGTTGAATTTTTTCTGTGTGGAAACATTTAATGACGCATCTCTGCTTCTGACGCACATCCATGACAGGTGTTACTTTCTTAACGTCTTCCATCGTCAATATCTGCAGCAGAGAGATGCAACTTTCAGGTCATGAATATATAAGTTCAATCATTATAACAATGCAATTTGTAATCGCCTCTGATCCATTCGGGTGGAATAAAAATAGAAAGCATTATCTTTGGAACGCCCTCGTATTACCATTAAATCGATTTACCGTCATTTAAAATTACTATATAAAACCGCAGTTTAGTGGCCTGAAAATAATGCGATGAAAAATTGTATACAATCGATATATATTGTTTTATCTTGTTGATCTTGTAAAATATTTATATATGAGGAAGTATTTAAAGTTCTATTCAGTATTACGCATGTAATCTTGAGAAAAAAACCCGATTAAAATGTGTACATATGCTGAAATGATTACAACAAAAAACAAGGATATCTTCATAGAAACGGAAGTTAGCGATTATATCAACATATGTACTCATTTCAAGCGTATTTTAAGATTACATACGTAATATTAAATAGATTTTAACTCGAAATGGTTCCTCATTTACTAATATTTAACAAAAAACAACAAGATAAAGCAAATATATAGTTCTAAAACAGATCCTTTGTTCGATAAAATGCATGCCCATTGGCTGATAGGAAGGGGCGCGGTGGATACTAGAAAGCTGATTGGCTAACTAAAAATCCTCAACATATATAAAAACAAGAAACAACCACAGAATTCGCGCATAAGCCTGACGAATCCTATAGTGGATGAAACGCAGAATATTCAGTGTAGCTTAATCGCCATATATATTTTATAAATTACTAACTAGCTCTACCTACGTATTGAGCACTTTTGAAGTAAATACTTAGTTTACGCATAAATCTATACTTTCGTATATTAAATTTATGTGAGTAAATGAAGTATATATATATATATATGTATATATATATATATATATATATATATATATATATATATATATATGATGAAAATAATGGAAATAGTATTCCGACAAAATAGAGAAAATAAAAAAGGAACAAACCGTATTATGTGTTCACCAACGTTTCGTCTTTATTTCACCCAGAGGAAGTCTCGAAATAAAGACGAAACGTTGGTGAACACATAATACGGTTTGTTCCTTTTTTATTCTCTCTCTCTCTAATATATATATATATATATATATATATATATATATATATATATATATATATATATATAATCTCCAATACTAATGATTACTACAATACTATCTCATTGATTACTGTACACACAATAACCCTTATCCCTGAGTGGCCTCTCCGGGCCTTGATAAGTGGTGACCCTCATTATATATATATATATATATATATATATATATATATATATATATATATATATATATATATATATATATATATATATATATATAGTCGGTATTAATAGCAATTACTTAAAGTGATTTTAATGGACGAATCAACAAAGTATTTTTTAAATTATGTTCATAAATTTTCAAGGGCGGCAATTTAAATTAAATCTACTTATATATATATATATATATATATATATATATATATATATATATATATATATAGCAGAGACATATATATATATAGTGCGCACACACACACACACATATATATATATATATATATAGCAGAGACATATATATATATATAGTGCGCACACACACACATATATATATATATATATATAGCAGAGACATATATATATATATATAGTGCGCACACACACACATATATATATATATATATATAGCAGAGACATATATATATATATATAGTGCGCACACACACACATATATATATATATATATATATAGCAGAGACATATATATATATATATAGTGCGCACACACACACACATATATATATATATATATATATATATATATATATATATATATAACGATATTAGGTGACACCATTTTCTCTCCCCTTTAACCTCTTTCCCACAGAAGAGACGTTGCTAGCCTGTCTCTGCTCTATCGTTATTTTCATGGCAGGTGAATTCTGTTCCACTTGTCTACTTCCCTGACGATTACAATATGATAGCTTTCAAGCCCAATGTAAACAAATTTTGTTAAGCCGCCCCCTTAAAAAAAATCCAAATTCTACCCAATCTATACCATTAATGATTACGACACTACCACCATACATTCATTAACCCTTATCCTCGAGTGACCTTCGGGCCTTGATAAGTGGTGACTCTGACTCTTGTCAAAAAATAAAAAAGTAAAATAAAATAACAATAAATTTATATTAAAGATTTGTAATATATTAATTTAAAAAGAATACCTAGAACTAGATTTATAGAAAGGCGGTAGTTTTTTTTTTTTTTTACTTGCATAGAAATAAAAGCGTAAAAGACAAGGCGAAGAAAGTGCAGTATCTGTTCTGGTACTAAACTCTTTCTTTTCTCTGTCAGTGAAGGAAACATTTAGGCTGAAGCAATTTTAATTTAATCTTTATCCCAATCAAAGGTACCCCCTTTTGGAAGAACTAACTTTTTGCCCAGATTAAAAGCCGACTTTATAACTAATTGCGTGCTCGCGAGAGACAAGTAAATAAGGACAAGATGAAAAAAAAAAAAAGAAAAAAAAACTTACCAATGTTGAATAAAATTAAGATATGACTGTGAAAATGGCAATTAAGCTGCATCGTTGATGCCGCCAAATTGTACTTCGTTGATTCCGCTGTTTTGTTTTCTTTAGATTAAAAGTCTTAAAAAACAAACAAAAACAAAAAAATGCCGGCGGTGGGGATGGGAGTCAATCCGAAATCACCGCCAATCCGTATAATACTGCTGTTCGGATTAATAAGTCGGGTTACTTATTCGGCTGTAAATTGTGGAAGTGGCCGCATTAAACTGAGAAGATATCTACGTACTGTCAGTTTTATAGAAAGGAAAAAGAAAGATATTCTGCAGGCAGCAAGTTCAGACTGTCTATTCATCGTGTGTGTGGAAGCGTGGGTGAGGGGTTCGCGCACTTAGAACCGTTGCTTTTTTACTATCACCGACGAGGAAAAGATTAACCTTTTTATTTTTTTTTTATTTTTACATATCGGAAAAAGAAACAGCACCCTCTTACTAAACGTGGATTTAGAATGCACGCGAGTGCGCGTGCGTACACACACACATTACACACACACACACACGCACGCGCGCACACACATAAACTGTAAAGAAATTTCGGTGAAGGAGTGGAGTATGTTCTCAAAGAGATCCTACCAGTTGTCAGAAACTTACTCAGAGAAATGTAAATATTACCAAGCATGGGTGGGCGTGGCCATTTCTCTCTCTCCTTCCGCTTCTCTATTTTCCAAATAATCGGGCTTCGTCAGTAAACGGAGAATCCCGCCACCTCGGCCTTGATGTCAAAAGAACAGACCGAAGAGACTTTTTTTAGATCTATATAATAAAAGAAAATCCACTATGTATGTATGTATGTATGTATGTATGTATGTATGTATGGTTTCTCTTTTTTCCTCAAATTTTTATGTTTTTGTTTTTGTTGATGATGGGGAATCCTACCGGGTGCTTGCTTGACTCTCACACGCTATTTCAGAGTCTCCGACCGGGAAATCTTTTCAAGATTTTAACCGTATCCCCTTTTTCCTTAATCAGCCTTGATAGAGTTCTGTGAGAAATTCTGCAGAAATAAGCAGGCTTCTCATTGGTCGGTTTGACCGCCCACGATTTTGTTTGAACCTATCAAATTGTTTGTTCTTACTAACTGTCAAGGGTATTCTTGGCGCCAAATTTATCTTTTCAGACCGCCAGTTTCGACACAGACAACAGGTTGAGATGGACGTACGAAATTCACTCGAGGCTTGTAGCCTCAAATTCACTTTGTCTCATTGAGACATTTTAATGTCCTTATGTTGGGCGAAATATTAATTGCACACTGTTGTGCTCTGTGAATTAATTGACTTTCATCATTACAATATATAATGTCGTTCAGACGAAATTAAGGTCTACAGTTTGACCTGTCATTTGTCCGCCATTCGGACGGTTATTCACAGTGAACGCCATGAATACTACAGGACCAGCAGTACTCATCTTTAAAGGCATCACTTAACTCTTCAACCTGTTGGAGCTTTTCTTCGTCAGCGGAGTTTTGTATCCAGCATCACACGAAAATGAACTATTACCTTTTCCGGGTGTTACTGGCCCAGTTCAGTCGATACCTAAAGATGACACATCTTTTGCAACTTGGATCTTTTTACTTTAATAAAAATTCACGTTGAAGTTTAAAAGGTGAGTCTGTTGTAATTCTGATTGGTTTTCTTTCATTCTGTCAAGAGCAAAACCGCTGTGAGAGAATTTCTCACAGTTCAAAACCGGCTTTGAAACGTATTAAGTGATACCGTTTTCTCTTCTCAGCAATTTCTTCCTCACAAAAGAGACGTCGTGAGCCTGTCTTTGCTCTATCATTTCATGCAAGTGCTCGCATGAGCTTCAATCTATGATTTCCCCTTTGCCAAACTTTCACAAAATACACTATAATTTTTCCCCACTCGCTATCTGTGCCTAAATCTAAACACAGATTCCATGAAAAAAGCTGCTTTCCCAGAACTCCCCGCCTGTGGAAGACTGATCCGCTGGCCTGCTTCCCTGTTGAATACAACATGGTAGTCTTCAAATCCAATGTAAACAAGTTCCTGTTGAACCGTCCCCATAAATAATAAAATTCTACTCAATTTACACCATTAGTGATTACTACACCACCACCTTACATTCATTAACCCTTTTCATCGAGTGGCCTTTGGGCCTTGATAAGTGGTGACTCCCAAGTATATATATATATATACTCTTCAGAATAAAATTATCCAACAAGCAGCTGGTATGGAAACCTGTGATTATAGGTCTTACAAAATATTATTGGCAGTAATATATTATAAGGACAATCCCATGTAAATAAAGATTGCTTGATATACAAGATAGCGCAAATAAATCAAATTTTAGTTATTCAATGAATCTAAAAATTTATGACGTGAAATGTATGAGTTTTTTTTTTGTTTTTTTTACCGGACCCATTATATAAACAAAGAAAATTGCTCCAGGAAAATGCCTAATTCGGATCATTGCATTGTGAAGTGGATTCCTCAAAATACAGTTTGGATCATTTTACCACACTGCTTTAAAAGACATTCACTTCGGATTTTACCATGAAATCTGGATGCTAACTTTTATATCCTATATATATGTATATATATATAAATATCAAACACTTTTCTTTAATTTCCCTTACTCTGTGACTTTTAATTACTCAATCAATTTTTCATTGTGATTTTACATGTCTTACTGACTTTAGCAAATAAGGTGTAAACCATTATAACTATTTGCTAATATTTGCTCCTCTGAATAGATGGTAGACATCGAAATGCTATAGGATAAGGAGTTAAAATATTTCAAATGTATTCTTTGTCTTACATAGAATAATAAAAATCTTTTGATCTGAAACTCAAACATTTCACGTCATAAATTTTTAAATTCATTGAATGACTAAAATTATATATATATATATATATATATATATATATATATATATATATATATATATATATATATATATATATATATATATATATTTGTTATATCGTAGATTATATGAATAACAAGTCATTACTGGGGTTGTACAGAAAGGGTTTATTTAGGTAAAAAAGTACACACATTTCTAAGCGTCCATTGACAGCTTAGTACTAAATTCTGTCTCCCACGTGAGGAGAGTTTGCTTGTCTTTTTATAGACGTAACAGTCCATTCATTTGAGGGGTGTTCGATCAGTCCATTATAGCAAATATATATATATATATATATATATATATATATATATATATATATATATATATATATATATATATATATATATATATATATATATATATATATATATATATATATATATATATATATATATATATATATATATATATATATATATATATATATATATATATATATATATATATATATATATATATATATATAGAGAGAGAGAGAGAGAGAGAGAGAGAGAGAGAGAGAGAGAGAGAGAGAGATAGATATGTGTGTGTGTTTGTTTGCGATATCTTTGAATGAATTCAATTTTCATACGAAAGTGCATTTTTCCCTAAATGCGAGTTAGGAATAATTTCCCTTTTACCAATCGGGTACCCCCAAATAGGGGAGCGGTATATATATTGTTTAAACTATAAAAAAATTACATATCATATCAAAAATGACGTTACTTGTATCTATTGAACATACAACTAAACGCTCCTGCCATCTAAAATATCCAGAGCTTGTACAATTTCTTTCTAGTTAATTCGTAATATCATGCCATTCTGCAGTGCATTATCCTATTCCTAAGCCAACATAAAAATAAGAAAAGGAAATTTTTTTTTTTCATCTAAAGGGAAAAAACAAACCATGTTAACTCATTCCAACAGACCTGTTTGCAAATATAGCTGCGTCCACTGCATGAACTCTTACTCACCCCCTCCTCCATTAACAATGAAATAGCAATGTCCTGTAATCACTTTGAGGAGTATAATTTTTCAGTAGATATATAACCTTTATAAACTAACCCAGTAACATCAACCATCAACATGGGGTCGCAGAAATACCTGGATTAGGACCTAGGTGCGGGGAAAACCCTCTTGGTGCTTATGGACCTGTTGATCTTCCCAGGTTATCCGTCTAGGAGAAGGAAAACTCTGAAGCTAAACCTAAGGGGAGGAAGGCCTCTCAAGTCTTGGATGACAACCTTCCTAGAGCTGGTGACTCAAACAAATTACCAGTCTGCAAACCTAAACTGCTTAAGGAGTAGATAAGCAATGTCTATCGCCCGGCTTCCATACTCCTTCTTTGCCTATTAGCCAGGCATAGAGGTCGAATCACAGGGAGTTGACAGACCTTCAGTGGTCGATCTTGTTTTCTGACTAGAGCAATGAACGCCGTTTTCCCCACTCCAGACACATCTCAAAGCCATAATCCTAGTAGATGGAAGGACAGCTGATGGTCTGCTTGTGTTGCATGTCTGGTATTCTGTATAACCACTTGTCCAGCACCCTTTACCTAAACTGAAATTCTTAAAAAAAAAAAATGACAGTACAATAAAAAATTACACTAAAACCAGGCCTAAACTCAAACAAAACCAACCTGCCTTCTCCCTTGAGGCTTGCATTTATGAACATCCGTGGGCTTAGAACTAATTTAAATGATGTTGAAGCATTTCTCCTAACAAACACCCCGGATATCTTAGCACTAAGTGAGACTAACCTACACTCCTCTATCCCCTCTAACTACTTTAACATGCCTGGATATCTCCCACTCTGCCGTAAGGACTCTGACAGACATATGCACGGGCTTGGAGTATATATTTGAAACACCCTCCCCTTGACTAGAGAAACTAAACTAGAATCGGACGATCAAGCCTTTATGTGCTTTAAACTTAACATGCAACATAACATTAGCTACTTTTATTTTCTCTACCGCTCTCCCTCGACCCAGAACTGTACCCTAATAAACAAAGTCTCTGACAGCATAGATACAGCACTTTCCCTCGACACTAGCGCCCATTTGACTTCAATGTCCACCACAAAAACTGGCTTGGATTTTCTACTTACACAGATGCAGCTGGTACCACAACACATAACTTCTCTATATCTCATTCCCTATCACAGATGGTTACGTTTCCAACCCGTTTCCCAGACCAGCATGAACAACACGCATCACTTTTAGATCTGTTTCTGATCACAGTTTCCGATGACTGTGTAACTAATGCCCACAGCCCACTTAGGAACGCCGACCATGCAGTGGTAATGGTTGAAATAGCCCTAAGCTTTAGAGACAAAACTGAAGAGTCACTACTCAAAACAACGAGATATTATAAAAAGGCTGACTGGGAAGCCATCAAGGATCTCATCAGGGACGCCCCATAGCGAAATATCTTTTCACTTTCTGCTGAACATTGCGCAAATGAGACCACTGAATGGTTCAAAACAGCAATTGAAGCACATGTTCCCACGCGCAAATTTTATAGCAAGCCCCACTCTCCTCAATGGTTTACTTCTACTTGTGCAGCTGCAATAGCGCAAAGGCAGCATGCATACTGCAGATTTAACCGACATAAGTCCAGTTCAAACAGACAGAAGTATATAGAAGCCAGAAATAACTGTAAGAAAGAAATAGTGACAGTTAAGAGAGAATTTACGGAAACCACTAATAATCTACAACAGTGTAGTAAATACTGGGCAATCAACAATTTCCCTACTATCCAACAATCATGAGGTTGTTTGCTCTGCAACTGAGAAGGTTAACATGCTTGTCAGTCGGTTTGCCTCTAACTCCACACTAGACCCTGCCAACTACCCCCTCCCTGACTTTCCTTTGCAGACAGATGCCACACTAGATGATCTGAAAATCACCCTTTCTCAGGTGCATGCTATCATAAGAAATATTGACACTGCAAAAGCATGTGGACCTGATCTCATCCAGGCTGTGCTATGAAAAAAGTGCTCCGCCGAAGTAGCTCCAGTTCTCTCCAAACTTTGCAACAAATGCCTTAATGAATCTTGCTTTCCTGCCTGCTGGAAAACTGCTTCTGTAGTGCCAGTTTTCAAGAATTCTGGTGACAGAACTGACGCAGTAAATTATCGCCCCATTAGCCTCCTTCCACTTTTCGCCAAAATATTTGAGACCATAATTAACCATGCTCGTCCGTAACCTTACAGATGCTAAACTTCTGACTGACCAACAATATGGATTTAGGCAAGCCCGTTCCACAGCAGATATCCTAACTGTAATCTCAAAACATATATACCAGTCACTGGACAAAGCGGGAGAGAGTAGAGCGGTAGCCCTAGATATATCTAAAGCTTTTGACAGGGTATGGCATGAAGGTCTTCTCAGGAAAATCAGATCATATGGTATCACTGGAAGAATACATAACATAATTTAATCTTTCTTAGATAAGAGAAAAATCCAGGTTGTCCTCGACGGTTGTACATCTAAACAATATGATATAAATGCAGGAGTGCCTCAGGGGTCTATCTTGGGACCTCTGTTATTCTTAATATTCATAAATGACCTCCCTGACAAAACTGTTTGTGAGATGGGTATATATGCTGACGACACCACGCTCTATAACAGACACAACAGGAAAACAAATGAACACATATCTAAAGAAATGGCAGAAACACTTAGAGGATGACCTCCAATCTGTAATGGAATGGGGACATAAATGGATGGTCACGTTCAATGCTGCCAAGACTAAATCTGTTTCCTTCAATAATTACAAGAAACCTTCTCTACCATCCATAGCAATGGCCAATTACTCTTTATCTGAAAGTATATCTTTTAAACTCCCCGGTCTAACGCTCACAGGCAACATGAGTTGAAACAATTACATTGAGAGTATCGCCAGGACCGTTGCGAAGAAGGTGGGTTCTCTCTACCATGCTAGAAAGATACTAAAGCCCAAAAGTATCCTATGCCTATATAAGACCACCATTCGCCCATGTATGGAATATTATTGTTATATTTGGGCTGGTGCATCTGCCACTAGTCTCTCGCCCCTAAACAAGGTTCAAAAGAGAGTCGCCAATCTGATAGGTCCTGAACTGTCATCTAAACTTCAGCCTCTGTCCCATCGACGAAACGCTGCATCCCTTTGCCTGTTCTACAAGTACTTTAATGATGAATGCTCTGACAAACTGCAAGCACTTGTGCTCCCCTCTATTTAACTACCCCCGACAAACCCGACAAACAGCTAAATCCCACCCCTACACAGTAGAGATCCCTAGATGTAAGAGAGCCTTCTACTCCAGTAGTTTCTTCCCCAGGACAGCTAGACTTTGGAATTCCCTTCTGGGTCCCTGCTTCCCCAACTGTACTGACATGCAGAAGTTCAAGTGTAACGTGAATCGAGAGCTTGCTGCCCAAACTCCCTACACAGTACCCCTGATGCCTATGTCCCTGATAGTAGCTCCTACAACAAAGTGGCAATATGCTTTGTTTGGGGTGAAAATGTAATAAAAATAGATGATAATATATATATATATTCATTCAACTTATAGGTCGAGCTCCTTATTAAGGGAAATAATGGTTTCCATTTAGCAGAAAGTAGTATTATTATATAAGCAGATATTCTCTAGATTATCGATAGTATCAAAATGTAGACAAAGAAAAACACATAAGCACTACCATTTCTCTTACTCTTGGTGGCGAGTGCCCTGGCGTGGAAGTAAGATTCCTGGCATTATTGCTGATCACGGTTCGAAACAATCAGGGTCTTAATATCAGCGTCTTGCACAAAGAAGAGCTGTGATACAGCGAAACCGCTGTACATGGATCTCTCTCTCCACACACACACACACACACACACATATATATATATATCTATATGTATATATATACACCGTTGTTTTTTTGTTAATGTTTGTTTGACTTGATATCGCTCAGCTGCTATTTGTGTATTACACACACGCATTATATCTTAGTAAAAAGCCACTTAAGCGACGTCAGACGAAGTTCTGCAGGTAAATTTTTCCTATATATATATATATATATATATATATATATATATATATATATATATATATATATATATAGCCTACCCGTGTCCTGGCTTTACTGGGACAATTCTATTTTTTTCAAAATAAAATTAACAATTTTCAACACACACACACACACACACACACACACACACACACACACACACACACTTAGTTAACCTTACTAATAATTGTAATTCGTGGTGGAGAGCACTGCGTATATTGAGTTGTGATTCCTTCGGGTTTGCCTATAGCATGTTTTGAAAGAGGGGTGTTGTAGTATAAGGCAATATTGTAGAAGGTGTTGTTGAAATTTTGGGGTAGTTATTAAAATTAGACTTTGTAGGGTAACATGTACAAAAAAAAAAAAGTAAAAAGGGAAAATAGCTATGCAACAAGAAAGAAAAAAGAAAGAAAGAAAGACCCTGAATTAAAGTTTAAAAAATCCAAAGTTTATTTGGTAAAAGTGAGTGGCGGATTGCTTTTTGCTTCCCAAAAATTACAAGTAAAAATAATTTAAACAACAGGCATTAAAATTACAATTGAAAGAAAAAATACCAAAGAAGAAACAGTTTTACAATGAAGTCCCGAAATTAGACTTCTCAAAAAAAAAAAAGGTGGGGAACGTTCTCGTTTCCCTTAAAAATAAAAGAAAGGCTTACTTGAAAAAAAGGCCTGGAAGCGAAAAAAACATGAAAGAAAGAGTCCACGAATGTTTTTTATGTTCCCTGTTCGTTCTTTCTTCAGAACAAACGAAACATTCAAAAGGTTTTTAAGTTGGACTCTTCTTCTTCTTTTTCTTCTTCGAAGTATAGAGTGTCTGAAATAAAATTCCTTTTCTCAGAAAAGGTTTGTCTTCTTCTTTTTCTTCTTCTTCAGAAATAACATTCCTTTTCTCTGAAAAGGTTTGTCTGGCTACTTCTTCATCTGTTCGAAAGGGGACGAAGAAAATAAATCAATTTTTACTAGTCTCTCAGTCAACCGCTTAAAAAGGAAGAATAAAATGGTGACAGGCTATGCCACACTTTTCCTTTTTCAATAAATGGTGTATTTTAAAACAGCAAGTTCAAACCGCTCCAATAAAGGCTCTCTACCCTTAGTGAAATGGTTGAATGAATTTACGTCGTTCAACAATACAGAATCCCAAAAAACGAGTCTTTCTCTCAATAACTCTTTTCTGTGACTAATTCAAAGGAAGCACAAAAAAAGGGATTTCTGGGATTGCTTCCCAGCAGAAGAACACTGCAACCATCCGCGAGCGAAAGGGAGAGAGAGAGAGAGAGAGAGAGAGAGAGAGAGAGAGAGAGAGAGAGAGAGAGAGAGAGAGACGCGCACGCACACATTCGCCAGGTGTAAAGGCCTTTCAGTTTAAACCACTGCTAGACAACGGGGCCAAGATGAGAAGGGGAGGAGGTAACATGAATGCTACAGGCTGACCAAAATGCTGACCTCCCATTTCCCTTGCACCGCCTTCAGCGACTACGTCGATAAAAAAAAAATAAAATTCCGACAGGTGCTGATTATCTTCGGTGTGTTTTAAGGGGGGATTTTATAGTATAAGGCAATAATAGAGAAGAATATGCCGTTAAATAATAGATTCATCAAGCCCAACTGATAAGAATTGCAAAAAATTGTTAAAAAAAGGAGAGTGGTTGATTGTATTGTTTTCTTGTTTTTGTTAATAGTTACAAACTTACTGAAGTAATGAAAGAAAATGTTTAAGTTATCGCTGGACTACTTCCCTGCTTACTAGAACGTGGTCGTTTTCAGTTCCAATGTAAAAAAAATTCTTGTTGAGAAACGATCTTGAAGAATTAAATTCTACCTAATTTCCACGGTCATTAGTAATTTTCATTGCCGTCATCGCAGTTATATATTAACGATAGCGGGTGTGTTATTTTGTGTGTCATACTTACATATTTTTTCTTCCGAGTGACTGTTATGACCTTCCATTTCTTGTAAAAAATACTTTTTCCAAGAATGGTTTCGGATTCAATTATAGCTGAAGGATCTCAAGTTATATATATATATAGTGCAAAATTTTGTTGAAAATTCAGACTTACGTTTTCTTTTTTATAACCTTCGTTTATTTCCTGGATTTTTTCCATTACAGTTGTTTCATTGATGAGTTGGCAATTTTACGATTTATGTTTCCATAAAAATATCCTGTCCCCACCAACTTCTTCAGATATTTATCCATTATATTTTTACAACGAAAGGTATATTTTTTAACATGCTTGCTATCGTATTCGGGTAAAAGGATTTCCACAGCCATACTTCCTCACTTCCTCCATCTTTTAGTGTTATGTAAAGATCACACACACACACACACACATATATATATATATATATATATATATATATATATATATATATATATATATATATATATATATATATATATATATATATATTAGCATTTCAGCCCGGCGTTGCCCGGGTGTTTGGAGGTGTATGTTGAGCAAAAAAAAAAGTGGTAGTAGGAAGGCAGGCTCGAACCCGTACCACGAAAAAGGAAAAGATGGGGGAAAAACGTGGCATCTTTGCTGCTACGACCACCGCCAAACCGGGAGTGGCATAGATTTTAATTAAAGCTAGACAATCGAAAGGAGAGGATGACTTTCGACAATATCGGCGAAAAAATCGCTCCCTGTAAAAAAGTGTCCAGTTGAAGGTGAAGATATTAATGTTTTTAGCCAATTTTTCGATATTTGTCGTCTTAATGGTCTAACTTCAAAACGATACTGATGTTGTAAAAATCCGTCGCCTATGTCGAAAGTTTTAGGAAGACATACATACATACATACATACATACATACATTTATATATTAGTAACTCAAATTTTCGACCCAAACCGATTAAAAAGCTTGCCCTATCTCTGAATACCTTTATGTAAAATTTCAAATTTTTAGACCAGAAATTGTCTGAGTAATTTGGTAGAGACTGAAGCGGTCAATTTTATTTTAACTTTGACCCCTATTATGACTCCTTAACATTTATTGTTTGGGGCTCAAATCAAGTCATTAAGTTAGATTCATGTTCAAGGAACCTATATCTAAAATTTCAAGCGTTTAGACTCAAAATTGGCGGAGGAGTTTGGTAGAGTTTTCAAAAGTCAAATCGTTGAACTTTCACCCCTTAACAGCCGAATTTCTGGCCGAAAATGGATTACAAATATTTTTCCGAATCTCAGTATCTTGTATATCAAATTTCGAGTCTGTAGACTAAAAATTGACAGAGTTATTGTGTAGGGAAATGTACACAGACAGACAGACAGACAGACAGACAGACAGACACTTTCACTTTTATAGATATATAGATATACTAGCATAGCTGCCCGGCGTTGTCCGGGTGTTTGGAGGTGTATGCTGAGCAAAAAAAAAAAAACAAAAAAAAAAAAAAAAAAGAAACGGTCGATTTTTTTAACTTTGTCCCCTATTATGACTCCTTAACGTTTATTGTTTTAGGCTAGAACTAAGTTATTAACTTAGATCCATGTCCAAGGAACTTATATCTAAAATTTCAAGTGTTTAGACCCAAAATTGGCGGAGGAGTTTGGTAGAGTTCTCAAAGGTCAAATCGTTGAACTTTGACCCTTTTAACAGCCACATTTCTGGCCGAAACCCGATCACATATACTTTGCCAAATCTCAGTACCCTGTATATCAAATCTCGAGTCTGTAGACTAAAAATTGACAGAGTTATTGCATAGGGAAATGTACACACACAGACAGACAGACACGACGACAGACACACAGACATGTTCACTTTTATAGATATATAGATAGATAGACTAATAGATTAAACAAAAATATATACGTATACATAAATATATATGGAAACAATTTTTCGTTTACTGTAAAGATTTTACACAAATATTATGCAAGTATAAATCATGTAGAATATCTGCATGAAAATAATTACACATAATAGTTAACTAAAGATGATCATCCCAGAAGAAAACCGAAAAAACTAATAGGGAATTAATTAAAATGAATGTTTAAAAGAATGTGCAAATTAATTAAATCTTTTGCATTTTCACAACCCATATATGAGAAAATTGCATTTTCTTTTTAAATAAATAGAAAAGAGGGTTTTTAATATGAATATCAATACCCACAAAAGAAAAACGAATTTATAGGAGTATAGATGGATATAAGAATCGAAAAAAGGTATCTCTTTTTTTTTTTTACACAGAAATCACCACTTATCAAGGACCGGAGGCCACTCGAGGATAAGGGTTAATGGGTATACATTAGTCAATGCGATTATAGCGTAGTAAACATAAGTAGTGGGAATTTTGTAAATTGGATTACTTAGGGAGACGGTTTATCAAGAACTTGTTTACGTTGGACTTGAAGATAATCAGATTGTAGTCAGCAAGAAAGCAGGCAATCGGAAGAGAGTTCCACAGGCGTGCAGTTCTAAGAAAGAAGCTTTGTTCATGGAATCTACATTTAGGTTAAGACACAGATAAAGAGTGTGGGAAATTATTGATAGTGGTTTTAGCTAGACGAGTGTTTTTTGTGAAAGTTTGACGAGGGGGACCATAGATTGAAGCTCAGACGAGCACTTGCCATGAAAATAATGATAAAGCAGAGACATGCTCGCAACGTCTTTTCTGGGGGAAAGAGGCTGCAGGGAAGAAAAAAAGGCATCCCCCATTAAGCTATGAAGTCTATTTTGAACTCTATCAAGGCGGGATAAGCTTCTTCTAGCAGCTCCTTCCTAGATGTGGCAACAGTACTCCATCGTTGGACGTACCTGGCTTTAAATAGGTAGAGAATCGCATCAGGAGTGAGATATCTACTGGAGCGGTAGAAGGATCTCACCATTTTTCCAGCGACCTTGGCAATGGATTTGATATACATGTTCCATTTCAGGTCAGGAGTAAAGATCAAGCCCGGAAGCTTATCAAAACATGGAGCCTCCCCAAGACGAGAGCCATTCATTTCAACCGATGCCAGATTGGCATCAGACAGTAGATGGTGTAGAGATAGAAGCTTGGTTTTAGGTGCATTAAAAATAACCAGCTACCTCTTTCCCCATTGTAACACTTGCTCAAGATCAGAGGAGAGAGAATCAGAGAGAACTTGGTCGTTTACGGTCTTTAATGTGCTACCATAGATTGTAGTGTCGTCAGCATAAATGTCTACGAATGATGTAAGGATGTGATTTGGAAGATCATTAATGTAAATCAGGAAGAGAGTTGGGCCCAGGATGGACCCCTGAGGAACTCCAGCATTCATACTGAAAGCTTCTGAATTCTGCCCATCAACCACTACTCTTATGAACTTTACAGAGAGAAATGATTTAATAATTGAAAAGACATTTCCAGCTATACCATAACTGGAAATCTTGTGAAGTAGACCTTTATGCCATGCCTTATCAAAGGCCTTTGATATGTCAAGAGTAATTGCCCGAGAGAGGAAGCCTTCATCGAGAGATTCGCTAATCCTATGAGATAAACTGTAAGCACGTCTGCTGTAGATCTAGCAGAACGGAAACCATATTGCATGTCATTGTTTTTGCTGAGATGGTTAACGACTTCTCTATTTAACAGCAGCTTATTCATGATGCACAGGAGACTTATTTGCATAAATTAAAATATCATATTTAAGCGTATTTTACGACCGGAATACGCCGAGCGTCCCTGCTAGCTTAGATAAATACTTTTGCAGTTTTAACAAAAGAACTACAATAATATAATCTACAAATTTCTTGGCCTTCGAGTCAAGATCGAGGTGTAGTATCTGTTCTTCAGATGCTGCACTTCATTTTCTTGTTCTCTTTCGGTGGAGGAGAGGTCCTTCACGACTGAGACAATTTTTATTTTTGTACCTTTTCTCCACGTTAAAAAACGACCCTGGTGTCTAACTCTGTCCCGTGGGGAGGCATAGTAAATAGGTACAATAATATAATCTACGCTGAACATTTACGGAATGCCAACATAGTAAAGAGTCCGGTGTGGACCTGCTAGTGTATACATTCATGTATGTATACATTCATGTATGTATACATTCATGTATGTATACATGCACGTATGTTCTACATATTTTGGGTGTAAACAAACAGGCAGTTTCCGAAATAAGAATGAAAGTTTCTTGATATTCTCAATGAACCAGTGGCGTACCTATGTAAAATGGCGCCCATGGCAAAGTTTGAATTTGCGCCCCTTCTTAATAATTTATACCTTAGCTATACCTAACCTACATAATATTATAATACAGGCACAATTTTAACGAAAGATAAACCATGAAATGAATGTTTTAATAAAGTAATTATATGGTTATTCTTGCTTTAAGAAATAAAATTCTAAATTATCCAAAAAGAAAGGACTACAACATTCTTCATAATAAAAATAAATGAAGTAATTGAAGGATAACAAACATACCACAATAAACCTCAATAAATCCGGCCTTTTTTGTTTCAATAATAACATTCTAAAATAACACTTTTCGTGCATTTATGGAAGCAAATTCGTCTATGATTTTATAAAAGTTAGTTTTCTCTAATTCTTCCCTTTCTATACTCATCAAAGCTAGATCACACAATCTGTCCTGACTCATTGAGGCTCGGAGACATGAAAGAATTAGTTTCAGTTTACTGAAACTTCGCTCGCAGCTTGTAATAGATACTGCCATTGTCAACATTATTTGCAAAGCAATTCGAAGATTGGGAAATACGCTCTCATCACCATATTCAACTATGAATGTCAGAAGGTCTTCAGGACGCGATAACTTTAAGTTGGCGCGACTTGATATCAACATTTTGCAATCAATAATCTCCTCATATAATTGCTTGCCATCTATGTCTGAACTGTACACAGCTCCTAAATTTTCACACATAGACTCTAATTGTTCACAGTCAGATGAGTCAGGACCGTAACAAAGGCCTTGGACATCCAACAGAAAGCCAAATTTGGAATCGATGTCAAATAACCGGGAGAATCGATCAGCCATCTCTTTGTGCTGCTTTCCCTAAAAAAAAAAAAAAAAAAAAAAAAAAAAAACAAACTTGGTTGTTGTGGGTGTTTAGTGTTGATTAACACCACTTAAAACAGTTCTTTAAAAAGTCATTTGCCATTTTTTTAATATTAATTAATTTTAATATTCCCTTTTGGTGTCCCCAAAACTGGGGGGGCAGGTCAGTACTTTTTGACGGACCGTCTTTTTAAAAATCTACCAAAAATCAGGTAATTATCCGATCAATACGAAATTTTCAGCGATTATTAGGAGAAGAATTAACTTTATAACAGTGTACTTATTTTTCATAAACGATATTTATATATATATTTTTTTTTGCTTACAACCCCCCCCCCCTTGTTTTGAAGTGGGAACAAATATGCTTAAAATAATCATCTGAAACTGAACAAAACATATTGTGTTGTTGTAAGGGACAGAATTATAGATTAAAAAAAAAAAAAAAAAAAAACATTGTTTGCATACCTTATTTTGACGTCTGAATATCAGAACTTCGATTGTGTTTAATTATCCCGCTTTTGAGTTTTGAAGTGTGAAATTCGGTGAATATGTTAAGTAAAATACTTAATTTAAGTTAAGCAAAACAAAAAAAAATTTTTTTTATATTTATACGAAAAAAGCAATTTTAAAATTTTTGATAAATAAATTAACAATTTTTTTTTAGCGAGCCGAATAATGCATGACCATTATTAAACAGAGCATGCTTTGAATAATCGATACAAAAAAAAAAAATTCGATAAATATTGTGCCCTTTGTGTTAAAAATAGCATCATTTTTTTCGATCTCGTTTGAAAACGTTTGCCGCCTTTCGACTACGGTGGACCAAACGCGCTGAAATAATTTTTTTTTATTCTGCTTTAAATTGCCCCCTCCCCCCATTTTGGGGAGCCTGGCCCCCACACACATACACATTAAAAACCAAACTCATACAAATGGTCACCCATCTGGTACTGGCCAGCCTCAGCTTAATAATACATTGAAATTTTCGTCACTGAAAAATAAGTTTTTTTGGCCTGTTTGGTCTTCCATAGTTTTCGTCTCAATCAAAAGAAAACGTAAACAGAGTCGATCTGAACTCTACGGCGACGCGAAATGTCTGGTTACCTATATGAATAAGTGGAATTATTTGAAATTCAGGTACTTATATTATAATATTTTTGCATATTCTCTTAGAAAATCATCCTAAATCTTAGTTAGACAATAAATGAATAAATAAATTATTTCAAAAACCCTTTTTTTTTTAATATTTAAGTACGTTATTTGTGCAAGACAAAAAATATCAATTGTTAACTTTTGGGGAAAATTTAACATTTAAAATTGAATTAAAAATAGTAGAAAAAGTTTTACATTATTCTGTTTTCTATATGATAAAATTCAGGGTTTTATCTTTCTGGAAAAAAAAGTTACTCAGAAATAATGGATTGTAATAAATGTAATTTAGTTTTAAAAAACAACAACAACTTGATTTTGCGGCCATTTTTGGCGGTGCCTAGTGTATATTTAAAGAAAAGCGAATTCCTTACCCATGAGTTTCAGCAACCGAAACATTAGCAATGTGGGAACAACAGTAAATAAATTGCCTACATCCAAGAGCATCTTTGAAAGATACTTAACGTGCACACAAAGTGGGTTAGACACCCACAGTTGTATATATTCTCCTGAGGAATTGAACACTTATTTTGTGTCTGTTTTTAAAACCCCGGAATTTCTCATAAAATTTGATATTGATGCTCATCATGATCTTATTTGTGTTAATGAGCCAGAATTCCACGTCAAATCATCCAGAAATATGTGATTTTGACACCCATACCCTCAGATTTGGCTGTAATTTGCAGTGCAGGTAGACAATATAGAAACTAAGAAATCCTGAAAATTTGAGCGTCTAATTCCAAGCGGTTTCCGATTTACAGCATTTTTTGTTTTCGTTTTTGCTGCATAATGTGGCGCCCGGAATAAATTTTGTGATGTCATTTCTTTGAATGTTTTCTGATTGAAAGATCGTGTGGCTCTGAAAATGTGCACAGGTAAGAATTTTGAGCCAAGGAATCCAAAAATGGCATCATATTTGCTAAAAAGTGAATCCTTATAGAGATATTAAGGGTTTTTGGATTTTT
Organism: Euprymna scolopes; assembly: GCF_053919585.1. Lineage (NCBI taxonomy): Eukaryota > Metazoa > Mollusca > Cephalopoda > Sepiida > Sepiolidae > Euprymna > Euprymna scolopes. The sequence goes on from NC_136497.1 coordinate 15,115,177, forward strand.
TACCCACATGCACCAAAATCCAATAAAAAAGGGTGTGGCTGATATGGTAATGCATTTTTTTTTCCATATATTTTTTCTAGACACAATAAATTACCTCTGGACCAAAAATGGTAAAAAGTTCTTGTTCCGTTCACTCACAGTTTCTGTTGAAAGTCGGGTCTATTTTCGATGATAATGAAAAATATTCCCTCCCCTATTAGATGTAATAATTAATTTACTTGTCCTCTATGACAAGGCAAAAGATTTGAAGAACATATTATCAAGTTTGTTTAATCTTGGCCGTGTTAATGTTACTGATAAAACTTCATAAAATCAGTAAAACCACGTCCTGTTCCTCCTAACCTTAAGTCCTGATGGTAATACGAATAATGAAATTTAATAAAATTAACAAAAGATAAAAAGTATATGCGATGTGGATATAACAGGGTTTTAATAGTTAATTTAGTGAATATAATTCTGGCATTTTTATTGTGTTCGCTTATCTTTCGCGAAAAGACAAAACAAACGGCAAAGTTGACAAAATGTGTCCTAGCCGCTAAAAAACTGATGGGGTGCAGTTATGACAGCCGGCTTATCATTATAAGCCTCCGAGTAGTTTTTGATTGCGTTCGAAAGATTAAAGTCTAAAATAATCTTCAAAAGAAAAAAAAAAAATGTATTTTCACACGTGAAAAAAAAGTTATGAAGAAAGATACGAAAAATCAAAAATATAGCTAAATTTCAAAGTTTTAGAATTTTCGTAAACATTTTCATTATAACTTTTTTTTGGTACTAGTGCATGAGCTGGCCTGGGCGTGGCATATCACTCGCTCGGATTTCTCCGTAAAATGACGTCACATGCTGCCATCTGACGGAGAAAATGGACGAGGGGTGGGGGTGGGGGGCTTACAGAGAGAGAAAACGCGAAAAAATAAATGTCCGACGGGGGGGGGGCTAGCAGCGCCAAATACAAGTTTCCAGAATATTTCAACACGAAACTGTTTGAAAAAATTAATTATAGCATTTTCTTTAATTACTATAAAATTAATATAGTGGTAAAATTATTTAAAAAAAAACCCAAAGAAAACAGAAGCCAAACCATTTCAAAAAAGGTCAAATTCACGAAATTAGCCATTAAAAGAATAATAAATGGTAACATTATCAATAAAAGTTACGGGGTATGTTTTATGGCATTTCAGAACTTCGCAAGGTTACCCGAAACCGCTCTAACATTCGATATGAAATAAAAAGCACTTAAAACTACTTAAAAATACCAAGGAATGATGCAGATAAGTTGGAAAGTAACTTTTATTGATAATGTTACCATTTATTATTCTTTTAATGGCTAATTTCGTGAATTTGACCTTTTTTGAAATGGTTTGGCTTCTGTTTTCTTTGGGTTTTTTTTTTTAATAATTTTACCACTATATTAATTTTATAGTAATTAAAGAAAATGCTATAATTAATTTTTTCAAACAGTTTCGTGTTGAAATATTCTGGAAACTTGTATTTGGCGCTGCTAGCCCCCCCCCCCCTGTCGGCCATTTATTTTTTCGCGTTTTCTCTCTCTGTAAGCCCCCCCACCCCCACCCCTCGTCCATTTTCTCCGTCAGATGGCAGCATGTGACGTCATTTTACGGAGAAATCTGAGCGAGTGATAAGCCACGCCCAGGCCAGCTCATGCACTTATTTTAGCATGCAGATTGAGAGATGAGTTTTGCATTTAAATTTAACATAAAATTGATTTCCCATACCATGACCATTCTTACTTTTAAAGCAATTAACAATTTTTTTTCCCACATATTATTACAAATTAATATGCTCACGGTCACTTATATTTCTATAGTAGCAGATGAATGGATGCAATCTAGCTTGATTTTTATTCCAGTGGAATCTTTAAGCCACATCTTGAAAAATAAATGAATAATTCTCAAAAATGCCCAGAATTTATTTCTGATAACAAATTTATTGGTGCTCATACAGAATGCGGACCATGATATTTTTTTGATAAGATCAAGTTTAATTTACAACATTTTTGTTTATTTAATTGTTAGGTGGAAGAAGAAGAAAAGTTATAAAATGTCATCTCCTCCTCATTTAAAAAAATGAATTTCTAAATAACATTATTTCAGCACGGCTTATATTCTGCATACATACCAAATTTATTTTATTAACTATCCGAAAATACTTAAATAACCAAGAAATATTTTTAATTAGATTTACATGTGAATAAATTCTAAAAGAATTGATATATTTCTTTGTCAAGTTTTTCAGTGTGTTCATGTGTAATCTTTTAAAATAAAATGTAGAATACCACTTTTGTTTATGAGAGAGAATTTTACCGAAAACTTATTTTAAAATAAATAAATAAATAAATAAATAAATAAATAAATAAATAAATAAATAATAATAATAATAATAATAATAATAATTATTATTATTATTATTATTATTATTATTATTATTATTATTATTATTATTATTATTATTATTATTATTATTATTATTATTATTATTATTATTATTATTATTATTATTATTATTATTATTATTATTATTATTATTATTATTATTATTATTATTATTATTATTATTATTATTATTATTATTATTATTATTATTATTATTATTATTATTATTATTATTATTATTATTATTATTATTATTATTATTATTATTATTATTATTATTATTATTATTATTATTATTATTATTATTATTATTATTATTATTATTATTATTATTATTATTATTATTATTATTATTATTATTATTATTATTATTATTATTATTATTATTATTATTATTATTATTATTATTATTATTATTATTATTATTATTATTATTATTATTATTATTATTATTATTATTATTATTATTATTATTATTATTATTATTAGCAGTAGTAGTTTTATATAGTAAAAATATCTACTTAAATTCTACATTTAGATTAAAATATAACTTACATTTTTATGGTGACTGACAAAATTTCAATCTTCTAGTCTGTATTTGCAGGTCTTGTCAGTTCCAAGACAAACTCAACTGGAAAAACGGTTTCAGTAAAATTAATTTTTATTGCTTTTTATCTTCACCCATCCCCCTGTTATATATTTAGAACTTGGTTTTACAAACCAGTAAATAGAGAGCAGCCTCAACCGATAAATAGCCAGCAGCTTAAAAACCAAAGTTAAGACCTTTTAGCACCTTCTTGTTAGATTTGTCAATGCTGAAGGACTGGATAGAAATCAAAAGGTCATGTTTTATGGTTGTTTTTTTTTCCCTACACAGCTAAAATAAATCCACATCATATATTTGTTATTAGGTTTTATTTGTACTGGTAGCTTAAAAATAAATATTCCTCATTTTATCTTTTAGTACCAGCTATGGAAAAGTTTAACTTTTTTTTTTTCAGAATCGTTTTTGAAATTGGAAATTAGGCTAATAATTTAAATCATTTTAGGTCACTTTTATTATTTTGGAATTTCTTAAGAATTTTATAGGGGTTACTCTAAAGGACATCCCTGAAAAAAAAATATTTTGTAAATTTATGATTTTTTGACACTATATGATAGGTTAGAAATATTCAGGAAGCTGGAAGATCGGAGCAAAAAATCGCATTTTCAGGAAGATATAGACGAAAGTTTTAAAAGTTGGATCAAAATACCGTGGTATTTTGAGGGTTAAAAAGTTTCTGAAGAAGTTTTCTAATAAAAATTGTTGGATTGAGATAGTACTAAAAGTTTAAGATTTTTACCATCCTATAACTAGTTTCTTATTTAAAAAAATAGCATACTTTTATCATAACTTGGTGTTTCCAACCCTTATCAATTTATTTTGAAGACTATAGGCCTGTGAAATTGTTGAAATTGTTATCAGAACTTTTTAGTATCTGGCTTACTTGCAAATTTATTCCAAAATTAAAGTGTGATGTCAGTTTAGCAAATGTCTAAATTAATTATTACATCTAATAGGGGAGGGAATATTTTTCATTATCACCGAAAATAGACCCAACTTTCAACAGAAACTGTGAGTGAACGGAACAAGAACTTTTTACCATTTTTGGTCCAGAGGTAATTTATTGTGTCTAGAAAAAATATATAAAAAGAAAATGCATTACCATATCAGCCACACCCTTTTTTATTGGATTTTGGTGCATGTGGGTAAAAAATCCAAAACCCCTTAATATCTCTATAAGGATTCACTTTTTAGCAAATCTGATGCCATTTTTTGATTCCTTGGCTCAAAATACTTACCTGTGCACATTTTCAGAGCCACACGATCTATCAATCAGAAAACATTCAAAGAAATGACATCACAAAATTTATCCCGGGCGCCACATTATGCAGCAAAAACGAAAACAAAAAAATGCTGTAAATCGGAAACCGCTTGGAATGAGATGCTCAAATTTTCAGGATTTCTTAGTTTCTATATTGTCTACCTGCACTGCAAATTACAGCAAAATCTGAGGGTATGGGTGTCAAGCCCTGGATGATTTGACATGGAACGCATAAAAAAGGGTGGTGGCCTTCCGTTTATTCCGGTTTGAATATATCGGAATTATGCAGAAAAACTCGCTCCAGTAATTACGCATATGTTCAAATTTTAATTTTTGTCAAGCAATTTTTGCGCCCATGTCAGAGTGGAGTGGCGCCCATGGCACGGGCCATGCCTGCCATACCCTAGATACGCCACTGCAATGAACGTAAAGTAGGAATGAATACTTGAGGAACGTAAACTAGTATTTTTAAATATAATTGATTGTTTATTGCTTGGAAAGTTCAGTTGTAAATTTTTAACCAATATTTTAATTCCTTTCCGATACCTGTCTCTGCACCCGAAGTCACAGGACAGGCATTAGTTCGTGATACGAAATCTTCGATTTTTCTTGTGCGTACGTTATGAACGTCTGTAGATGATGCCTCATTAAAAAAAATAAATAAAAAAAACGTGAGCCACAATAAATAGAAAACGTCCCCCCCCTCTCTCTCTCTCTCTCTCTCTCTCTCTCTCTCTCTCTCTCTCTCTCTCTCTCTCTCTCTCATCGCTATACGCACATATGTCCAGCCAGCTCCAATTTCGTTTCCTGTTATTTCCTTTTACTTGTGAACACCACTAGTTCGACTCCTCTCTTTCCCATTCTCCCAGCAGTCAAATAAATAAATAAATAAAACGTCACGACTGTTATTGGATGGAGACTCCCCCCCCCCTTCTGCTATACATATACAAGTTTCAGATTTTTGTTATTCATGATGCATAAATTTCATCCGTACAAAGTGTATCTTGTCACGGCTACTATATCTTGGTGGGCGTGACCTTGTGCAAGCTCTACATGGCGACGACACGGATAGGCGATTAGAGTTCTGTGAATGAGTACGTAATCATACGGATTCTTCAATATTATTCAATGATGAAGCAATTTTTCATTTAAATGGGCAAGTAAACCGACAAAATATACGCTATTAGTCAGAAGTAAATCCTGACTGGAACGAGGACCTACTCTAAGATCATGGTCTGGGCTGCAATATTGGAGGAGGAAATTGTTGGCCCTTACTTTTTTTTTTTTCAATACTAGCAATGTTACCGGAGAAACTTATTTAGACCTTCCTGTTTGACTACATTGAAAATGTTCTTCGACGACAAAACTTCTTTTTTCCACCACACTTTGCTATTTGTATGCATTACAACCTGAATAAAACTTTCCCGGAAGATGGATCGGGCGAAGAGGTCCTGTCGAGTGGCCACCTCGATCACCAGATCTATCACCTCTTGACTATTTCCTTTGGGGACCTTAAATCTGTTGTTTACCAGAATCATCTTGATCACTCTTGGTGATTTGAAAGATGCGATAATAACTGAATGTCAAAGATCACTACTGAACCACGGAAACCCTCAACAGAGTAAAAGACAGTTTTATAAAGAGAATTGATGCATGTATCAATGCAGATCCGGAACAATTTGAGTATCTATTATAATTATGATGAATAAAATTCGCATTCATATAGATTCATATGTACTTTTTATAAAAATCTACATGGTGCACGACTTCTGGGACCTCTCTCTCTCTCTCTCTCTCTCTCTCTCTCTCTCTCTCTCTCTCTCTCTCTCTCTCTCTTACAAGGTAGTTAACACTTATCAAGGCCCGGAAACCACTCGAGGATAAGGGTTATTGCGTATACAGTAATCAATGGGATAGTATCGTAGTAATCGTTAGTATTGGAGATTTGATAACGTGTCTTACTTTACGATTAATCATGAATTTGTTTATGTTGGATTTGAAGACAATCAGATTGTAGTCAGCTGGAAAGCAGGCAATCGAAAAAGAGTTCCACATGCGTGCAGTTCTAAGAAAGAAGCTTTGTTCATGGAATCTACATTTAGGTTTAGACACAGATAAAGAGTGTGGGAAATTATTGATAGTGGTTTTGGCTAGACGAGTGTTTTTCATGAGAGTTTGGTGATGCGGGGAACCATAGATTGAAGCTCAGCTGAGCACTTGCCATGAAAATAATGATAAAGCAGAGATAGGCTCGCAACATCTCGTCTGTGAGAGAGAGGCTGCAGGGAAGATAAAAGAGCACCACCACCAAGTCACAAAGTCTACTTTGTACTCTGTGAAGACAAGATAGGCTGTTTTTAGCAGCTCCTGTCCAGATGTGGCAGCAGTACTCCATCCTTAGACATACTTGGCTTTTATGTAGATAGAGAATTGCATAAGTAGTGAGATATCTTCTGTATATATACAGAGAGAGAGAGAGAGAGAGAGAGAGAGAGAGAGAGAGAGAGAGAGAGAGATAAATTCGTATTCTTGTCTGTTTGTTTGTTCACAAGTTGATTAATATATACAAAAAAGTATTAATTTATCTTATTATTCATTCCTATATATACTATGATTATTACAAAATATAAGATTAAAGAGGTGATGTCATTTGCATATTACATTTAGAAAAAAATCGACTTTATTAAATAGCGGTGTATTAGTTATTGTTTATAGTGATAGAATTATTTTAAGTGTTCTATTTAAGTTTATTATTTAAATTTGATTTATATTGGTAACATGTTTAATTTAATATATTTTTACCGACATCGATTTTTTATGCATCGGTTTGAGTTAGTTCCTTTAGACACGAACGGTGTTCTTTTTTCTTTTTTTTTTCTTTTTCTGCAGATATTAAAACTAAAAACTTTCAAGCATTATTTTTGGAATTAGTTTACATAAAATAATTTCCGTGATTTTGCAATTAACGTTGTGGTCCAATTAATTTTTATTTTAAAATAAACAAATAATTCAATTCAACTACGATTCTTTATTTAAAACAAAAACAAAAAACCTTTCATTTACGTTTTTTTTACAAGTTTGTTTCTTCTTCACATTTTTTTGACATCGTAACTATTTTTTTGGTACTTGTACAGTTTAATTAAGACATTAAAAATGAAAATATCGAAAAAAAATTATATTTTACGTATCCGTTTTGTGTCATAAATTTATCTTGTTTCCAGATAAATTCGACGCGAAAGTAACTCGTCTGAAAAAAAAATAAAAGCATGAAATAAAAAGGGGGGGGGTAAAGAATAAAATATAAAGGTCTTGTTTCAAAACGAAAAAGAGATTTTATTCACAATAAAATTAGTT